>NC_069659.1:284720175-285020175 GCF_027244095.1 Hemicordylus capensis
TGCTGGCTCTGAGTGTGCAAAGCCTGTTGATGCTGCTAGTAAACACGAGAGCCTCTGTGGCTCCTAAGAATTATTTTATTGCTTTTGCAACCCTACTCTCATTAGGAATAATGGGAGCATTGTCACTACTGCAGTGTCTTAGTCCTTAGGCACCATGGATGCTCTGGGCATTTGCTAACAGTGTACATAGGTGTTTCACATTCACAGAATCCGCATGTGTGTCCTGTTCTTCTATGGGCAACAATTGTGCTGCATGTAAGCCACTGAATGCAAGTCTATCAAAGATACATTTTCTTAAGGCTTTCAAGGGAGAATGAGGTGCCAAGTTCTTACAGAAAGGGCACTTTCATTTTCTTCTCTTTAGTGGTAAACAGAATGGAAGGAACCAAGAATCCCTTTTACCTCCCAAAATGTTCACTACTATTTTAATGCATTATTGGGCCATGACATGTTTAACTTAATAGTGGGAGTATTGTATAAACATTATGCAAATTTACTCAGAGCTGAAGAGGATTTACTCCCAGATTGTACCAAGTCAAGTACCATGGGTTTAAGTCCAATCCAAATTTGTACATCAAGAAAAGAAAAGAGAAAGAAATTGTCAGTGTACAAAAGGCCATAGTGCCCCCTCATAGCAGCTAATATTTGGCTGCCATGAGGTTGGATATGTTTGGGCCTTTACAAATTGGATTAAAAGGAGCCCAGAAGACTGGGAGCCAGGGTGGGGAGGATGGAGGATTAGGACAATCCCATGTTAATACTATACAGTATTCAATATAATGTTATACTGGGTTAAAAAAGTTATGTAGTATTTTACAAAAATAAATAAATAAATGCCAGAGTGGTTTACACAGCAAGACAAAAGAAAAATTGTTCCCTCTCATAAAGACATTCACAATATTTTTTCCCTTTTTTTTTTAAGGCACAAGGGAGACACCAGTAAGCAGTTACTGGGATGACACTATATTGGGTTGAACAGGGCCAACTTCTATCCTCCAGCTAAATCTTTAAAAGTGCTTCTTTGCCTAATTAGTAGGGATATTGCTACAGTATTACTGTGTTAGCCTGGGAGAAGCAAGAAGGATCACAGCAGTCTAGTTTGCAATCACTATTCAAATCATTACAATTCAAATGTAATCCACAGGTGTATACAGAGAGTGAGAAAAATCTACTTAAAATTATTTAACTTTCTTACTTGTGAACTCAAGAGGGTGAATAAACGTGTGTTAAAAAGAAATTTTCTGTGATCTTTATGTGATTTTGGGTTTATCTGATTTAGGGTTGCTATTTTTATTTTATTTTTATTTATTTATTTAACATATTTCTATACCACCCAAAACATGCATATTTGGGCGGTTTACAATTAAACATTAAATCAATTAAACAATTGAAATCATTTAAAACCCAACATTAAAATCTTAAAACTATAAATATAAATTAAAAGCCTGGGTGAATAAATATGTCTTCAGTGCCTTATTAAAAGTTGCCAGAATTGAGGAGGCTCTTATTTCAACAGGGAGCACATTCCAAAGTCCAGGGGAAGCAACAGAGAAGGGCCGTTCCTGAGTAGCCGGCAAATGAGTTGGTGGCAACCGCAGACAAACCTCTACAGATGATCTTAACAGGCAATGGGGCTCATGGTGAAAAAGATATTCTCTTAGATACCTAGGGCCTAAGCTGTTTAGGGCTTTATAGGTGATAATCAGCACCTTGTATTTTGCCCAGAAATGTATCGGCAGCCAGTGTAGTTCTTTCAACACAGGAGTAATATGGTCTCTCCTAGATGACCCAGAGACCAGCCTGGCTGCCGCATTCTAAACCAACTATAGTTTCTGGACTATGTACAAAGGCAGCCCCACATAGAGCGCATTGCAGTAATCCAGTCTAGAAGCTACCAGCATATGTACCACTGTTTTGAGGTCGTTCATCTCAAGAAACAGACGCAACTGGTGTAATAGCCGAAGCTGATAGAAGGCACTTCTGGCCACTGCCTTAACCTGGGACACCATGGAGAGGTTCAGATCCAGAAGCACCCCCATATTGCATACCTGTTCCTTTTGTGGGAGTGTGACCCCATCCAGAACTGACAGATCAAAATCGTCTCCCAAATTTTGACCCTTCCAATAAGTACCTCAGTCTTATCTGTATTCAGCCCAGGGGTGGAGCCACCATTGGGCAAATGGGTTCAAAGAACCCGGGCTGCCACCAATCAGAGGCTGCAAGCGAGGCCTCAGACATCCCCCATGCATCTGACGTCAGATGCGGAGAGCATTATTTCGGTCCCAGAAGGGGCCGTGGCCCCGTTTGGAGCTGAAATTGGCCTGCACTGCATTGGCAGCGTGGCTGGAGTGACTCTCCCTACCTTAAAGGCAGGGAGAGCTGCTCCTGGTCTTGTTGCCAATGCAGCAGGGCCAATCAATCTCCCTCCTAAACATGGCCACGTGACTCCATTTAGGAGAGGGATCGGCCCACGCTGCATTGGCAGCATGGCCGGAATAGCCCTCCCTGCCTTTAAGGCAGGGAGAGTTGCTCCGGCCCACGCTGCCCAACGCAGTGTGGGCCAATCTCCCAAACAGGGCTGCACGGCCTGGTTTGGGAGGGAGACCACGCCCCCGCATCTGATGTCAGATGCAGGGGCATGGCTAGCCGGACCCCTGCGTCTGACATCAGATGCGGGAGGGAAGGGCCAGGGGGCCATGGCGGCGGCTGCACACGAGCCGCCACCAGCCTCCTTATGCTGCTGATTCAGCCTCAGTTTGTTATTCCTCATCCAGTCCATTAGTGCCTCCAAGCAGGCATTTAGGGAGGTTATACCTTCTCCTGATAATGTTGACATGGAGAAATAGATTTGGGTGTCATCAGCATATCGATAACATCCTGCACCAAATCTCCTGATGATCTCTCCCAGCAGTTTCATGTAGATGTTAAACAACATCGGAGACAGTATGGACCCCTGGGAGACACCATATGAAAATTCAGATTTTGAGGAACAACAGTCTCCAAAAGACACCATCTGGAATCTGCCCGTGAGGTAGGAGCAGAACTACTACAAAGCAGTTCCTCCCACCCTCAACCCCCTCAGACGTTCCAGAAGGATACTATGATCAATAGTACTGGTTCAAGGGGGAAGGAGCACACACTAGCCCCTTCACAACCCTGAACAACTCTGCTGGACGTGAACTTGCAGATGCAAAACGGGTGGAAAAGAATAGCTTCTTTGCCACATGTATCGACTGAGCATAAAAGGGCTCTATGTAATAAACTGTCACATTCAAGTAGAGTCTTTCTCTACTTGCACTCCAGTTGTCTACCTTGCTGTTTCATCCCCCGTAGTTCCTCTGCATACCAAGGGACCAGTTTCAAAGCAGCTTAGAGAGGAGGCTTAGGAGCGATCGTGTCCACTGCCCTGGTAAGTTCATTGTTCCAGTTCTCCACCAGAGTGTCAACAGGGTTACTGGCAGAGCCAACACTAAATCCCTCCAAGGTTTCTTGGAATCCTATTGGATCCAATAACCTTCTCAGGCGGACCATCCTAATAGGTCCCTCGCCCCTGCGGAAGTGGGACATGGTTGTGAGTCCAACCTTAACCAGATGGTGATCTGTTCATTACAATGGGGAAATCATAAGAGCCCCCACCCATGGAACACCACCCTGATCAGAGTGAAAGACCAAATCAAGTGTGTGACCAGCAGTATGCGTCAGTCCCGAGACCACTTGGAATAGGCCCATAGTTGTCATGGCCGCTATCAACTCCTGAACCGCCCCGGACAAATTGGTCCCGAAATGAACATTGAAGTCCCCCAGCACCACAAGCCTGGGGGACTCCAACACCAAACCTGAGACCAAGTCTGTCAGCTCAGTTAGGGACTCTATTTCAATTTATTCCATCTGGGGTAGTCCTTAGTTCCAGATAAAAACAAACAAACAAACAAACAAACAAACAAACATAAATTAAATTAAATAAACCAAATAAATAAAAATAAAATAAGGCTGGCAAGAAAAATGCAATATGCACTATATTTCTGTTAAACAACTTGCTCTTATTAGTATTTTTAAAAGAAATGTTACTCATCACTCTTTGTGGCCTGCAGAGAAACTCCCTTTCCCCACGTACCCTTATATTTAAAACAGTAAGAAGGACTGATTAAAGTTTGTTCAGATAAACAGTGTTGCTTTCACAGAAATTACAAGTAAACTGTCCACAATAGATTTTCAGCTGATTACTGTCAGACCTTATGGAACATGAGGCGCTCATAAGAGAAGGGGCAGTGACTCTAATCTAAACCCTCATGAAGGGGTTGTAAACCTAACCTGAAGTCAGATGGTTTCAGGTTCCCAAGCAAGGGACTCTGGGCTGAACTGCATAGGAGCAAGACTTACTTGGAGACATAGATACCAAGGCCGTACTCCCTTCCCCCGCGAATGTTGAAACCCAAGCAGTAGTCATCAGAGGTGGTGTAGAGGTGGACAATCCTCCGCCTTCCAATCTCGGAACTGGTGTCTGATGGCGTTGAACCGCTCCTCTCCACAACCAGGCGTCTGTTTACCACATCAACCCTGTGGCAACATAAGGCGAGCCAGATGGGATCAGAACAAATCTACTCCAGCATCTTCTTTCCCACAGAGGCCAACCAGAAGCAGGACAAGTAGGCAAATAAAACATGCAGGTTGTTGTTTCTGAGCAAATGGTATTCAGAGGCCTACTGCCTCTGAACCTGGAGGCAGCATATTTATTTATTCGATTTCGATCTCTGGTTTTACAAATTAAGCACTCCATGGGGGTATCTAGAAATTCATATATTGTAGAGCTGAAATGAATATTTGCAATGATTCAAAATTCAGCACATTTTCCAGTTTCACCAGTCAAGTTCTGAATGAAAAATTTTGAATTCAGAAAAGGTTTCCATTTTACATTTAAAATTGCCATTTTAACTTCATTTTAACCATTTAAATTCAAATACTTTCAGCGAGTTAGCATTTCTTGATTGTTTGGTAAGCTTTGAACAGGACATGAAATGCGACACAACTTATGACATGCCAACTGTCAAACAGTAGTGATCATGTTCTTTTTCATGTTATGCTGTCTGGTGCTGTCCGATACTAAATGCCATGACATGCTATCCCTCAAATGATATCAGATTAAAAATGCCTCTGCAGTGTAGTGTGGTGAGGCTCAACAATTCCCTATGTGATTGTGAACTGAGTATGTGTCCTAAAACATGTACCAGAATCCTCTGGGATTTCTAGGTGGGAATCCTCTGGGAGTAAGGTTGTCATACTCTGGCTTTCCAAATCTGGGTGCCTAATTTGCATATTATGTAAATTGGCTTGAAAATAATTTTGCCTGTGCAAATTGGCAGCTGCACTTTCTGGTTGACTTGGATTTGCTCTGGATATCTACCAACAATAGTTGGGGAAGATATCTTTGCCTGACCATTTTCCTTGACATATTAACAGCAGCAATAGGACGACAACAACAAAATAATGCACAGCTTTTTAATTAAGGCTGCAATTCTGTACACGCTTATTTGAGAGAAGATCTGATTGAAACCAACAGAACTTACTTCTAAGTAGGCATGCATTGAACATAAAGCCAAGAAAGTCCTTAAACATTACAGTACACAGCCTGGTAGGCAAGCAGTGATTCACATCAAAAGCAAACTATCCTCTCAACTGCCCAATTGAGATCCCCTGCAGATAACAAATAAGGCAAATTTCCTCAGGGGATTACTGTACTTGTAAAAGTTAAACCCTCCCAGCTAGCATCTTGTGCTCTTCCTCTCTTAAGCCAAGTCCAGTGATTGAGCAGAATAGTGACTGCACATTTTGCTCCATAACTCTGCTTCTACAAGGGCTAGAGCTTCGCTTAAAAATAAAATAAAATCTAAGTTGAAATCCAGGCAAATCCGGCCAGGCTATGCAATCCAGGTGAAATGCTTGAAATCCGGAATTCCGGGAGGCATGACAACTCTGTCTGGGAGTTCTATGACTGATATTCAAGGCAGCCATGTTGATGGAGAAAGGGTTCCCTGAAAGCAGAATGCTTGAAAGATATTGTAGTATACCACTGCATCTCCCCTGTCTCTACTATAAATACTAAACTAGTGGGCCTGGGCGCAGAACATCTGCGTCTCCAGGCCGAGTCGTGCTGCCGCGGCCGGGCCAAGTCCTGCCTACGACCCGCGGCCGGGCCGGGCCGGCCGCCACCACCACTGTGCTGCCGGGCCGGGCCACCCCAGCCCCGCCGCTGCCACATCACCACCACCGCGCTGTTGGGCTGGGTCGGGCCGCCCCCGCCGCCTCACATCTGCGGCCGGGCTGGGGCCCACCACCGCCGCCACCTGGCCCGTGCTGCGGCCTGGGCCACCGCTGCCTGGCCCATGCCATGGCCGGGCCTGCCGCCTTGCCTCCGCAGCCGCCCGGCCAGGCAATTCTCCTGGGTGCCCCAGGACCAATCAGGCACCCCCGCAGCCCAGCCAATCAGCTGGGCTGCTGGGAAGCACGTTCGAAAGGCACACCCAGGAGAATTATATACTGTATATAGATACTATCACATGTCAACTATCCAATACCCTCAAATATCAACTGACAGATATCAAATATTGAAACCAAATCTAATTGGGTGTCAAATGCAGATATCATATATTTGGAGAACGTTCAAGCATTCAAGCATTCCTCCATGCCAGAGCTGCAAATTCCTCTCAGTCACCAACACAGCTTTTCAGCCATTCTTGAGATAAAAATATGACAAATATTTAAATACTGCTGTGATGGTTGGCAGCAGCACCAGTGCTGTCAATCATCGTTTGAGGTCCAAGGAACCGCCCTCCAGGTGGAATCCTTGAGGGAGGGGGTTTAGAATGGAGCAGAGGTTGACAGTTAAACTGTCTAATTGATAGCTCAGGAAGAGTTAGTAGTAGTTAAGACCTAAAGGAGCCAATGACAGAGATGGCTAGGGATAGGATCTCTAGTGGAGGTCTCTGGGCCGGTGGGTTGGATATTGGGAGGTGGGCAGTTAGCTGTACATACCGGTAACACCTCTAGTTAGCAAGCGTGACTCTGATGTATGAATGCTGGATGTGAGAGTCAGCGTGGTGTAGTGGTTAGAGTGCTGGACTAGGACCGGGGAGACCTGAGTTCAAATCCCCATTCAGCCATGAAACTAGCTGGGTGACTCTGGGCCAGTCACTTCTCTCTCAGCCTAACCTACTTCACAGGGTTGTTGTGAGGAGAAACTTAAGTATGTAGTATACTGCTCTGGGCTCCTTGGAGGAAAAGCAGGATATAAAATGTAAATAATAATAATAATTATAATTCTAACTAGTCCTAGAAGATGAAACAGTAGTTATTCCAAGGCTCCCTTGCCCACTCCCAAATACTACAGCACTAGCAAAACCAGCAAAAACCAGCAAAAAGGAAAAAAAGGAAAAAAAAGCAAGAAGCTGTGGATTCCCATCCTCCAGAGCAGAAATGCATGCCTAGAGTGCTCTTTCATCTCTCCTTATCACCACTTTTATAAGGCGCAACTGCAGCATTCAATAAAATCCGCAAGAGAAGGTGAAACCCAAGACTCATTCACGCTGAAAGAAGCTTGCAAATGGGCAGACGTGATCAAAGTTTTGGGGAAAGACCACAAGGAATGTTTCTGACGCAGGTGTCCTTTTGAAACCTGAGCAAGTGAATGAGAACACCACTCTGGGCTCCTTGGAGGAAGAGCAGGATATAAAATGTAAAAATAAAATATTAATAACAACAACAGCAAAACAACAACAGCAACAGCAACAACAGCAGCAGCAACAACAATAATAAATAATCCCCCAGTGAGGCACTACCTTGGCGTGGTTGTGGGGCTTGTGTGCTCTGAGGAAGGTGAGAGCTATGCCAGAGGTCCAACCATACTGGACAGGTCTCACCAGAGGAGCCAGACAAAGAGTGCCTCTCCCATCAACAATATGGTGAGATGTAACTTTAATAAATCTATACCGGATCGGTCGTCGCCCGGGTCAAGGACCGCGCCAGGTGCTGTAGTCCCTGGACATCTGGTGGCAAGTGGGCAACAGGACTCAGGATCTTCAGTTGAGCAACCAGGGCTGGAGACTGCAAGGTTACTGGAAGAAACGTTGCTTAACCGTAAAAAATATACGAGAAATGCCAACAAGGAAATAATGATCTGCTATTACAAGTCTAGTCCAACTAGAAGAGGTTATTTAAAAAGAATGTACCACATTTGGAAAGAGAAGCATCCAGATACAGAAATAACAGAACAAAGGCTAGCAGACCAGAGAAGATACATAATAAAGTATTCACAAGATCAAGTTGAGCTGGAAGAACTGCAAAGAGCAACACCGGCTCAAGATATGGAAGAAGAATTATCACCAATTGAAGAAGTTGCTCAGGCGCAGGTGGAGGAGGTGTTGGAAATAGAGGATGCCACTGTTGCTGAACTGTTTCAAAATCAAAACCAGGCAACCTCCCCTTTGCCTTCGCCTCAAAAACCCAAATGCCCTTTAACAGAAAAGCAACAAGAACTAAAGCAAAAAATAACTGAGCACATGAACAGAAGCGTAACTAGGGAAAACGGCGCCCGGGGCAAGCACTGAAATGGCGCCCTCCCCACCATGCCCCCCCATCGCCCCCCCCCAACATACTACATTATACTTAGGTTTTTCCTCACAAGCGCCCGCCGCCGCCGCCAAGCCAGGCCACTGACTGGCCGCCAGACGCCAGCAAAGCAATGGGGGGGCCCGCAGGCGGCGCAGAAGGGACCGCTCGTGGGGAAGGGGGCACTGACGCGCTCCCTTGACGGCTGCAGCGCTGCTGCACTGAGCAGGAAACATTTGTATTAACAAAAAATTTTAAATTTTTTTTTTTAAAAATTGGTCATGGCGGCGCCCCCCATGTGACCAGAAAAGATGGCGCCTGGGGCACGTGCCCCCCCTGCCCCCCCTATAGTTACGCCTCTGCACATGAACCAAACAACCACTAGGGTTCAACTTCCAGCTTTAAAAACAGTTGCCAAAAAACAACTTGCTCAGGCATTAAAAGATGTAAATGCTGCACTTGCAGAAATAACAACCAAGAATTTGCAAGAAACCAACCAACTAATGTACAGTGCAGCAACAATAACAACACAAGAACAACATATAAGATCAGTGGACCTGTAAAAAAAGAAAGCAGTACATCACCTAAATGGAAGATTAGATTAGAAAATAAAATCTCCAGGCTTAGATCAGATGCTAGTAAATTGAAAGATATGAAAGACAAGAAGCTGAAGAATGAAAACACCAAACAGTATCTGATCCAAAAATATCACCTAGATTCAAGGAGAATTAGAGAAGTCCTGGAAATAGTAAAGCAGTAAATAACAGCAGTGTCAAAGAAGATTAGCGGATACGAAGCCAGAATTACACAACACAGGCAGAATCTCCAATTCCAGTTGAATCAGAGACGTTTCTACCAAAGCATAGAAGGAGAAACTGCAAGAAACGTAGAAACATCAAATAAAGAAGAAACAGTGCAATTCTGGGGGAAATTATGGGACAATCCAATAGATTATAATAAAAAAGCAGACTGGATGAAAGAGGTCAAAAAATGTAACCAACAAATGCAAGATCTAATAATAGCACCAGAATTAATAAGTGAAAGAGCAGAGAAAATTAAAAATTGGACTGTGCCAGGCAGCGATGAACTGCATGGCTTTTGGCTTAAACACCTAACTATCAAAACAGTTCAATCACATTTTGCAAGGAGGTGATATTGAACAAATGGCTAACAACTGGGAAAACTCATCTCATCATGAAAGACCCAGCAAAAGGTGCAGTTCAATCACATTTTGCAAGGAGGTGATATTGAACAAATGGCTAACAACTGGGAAAACTCATCTCATCATGAAAGACCCAGCAAAAGGTGCAGTTCCAAGTAATTATAGACCGATAACCTGCCTGCCAACCATGTTCAAATTATTAACTGGAATAATAGCAGATGAAGTGATGCAACACTTATTAACTAACAAAAAGTTTCCAGTTGAACAGAAAGGAATTGCCCGAACACCAGAGGCACAAAAGACCAGCTGCTGATTGACAAAATGATTTTAGAAAATTGCAAGAGAAGAAAAACAAATCTAAGTGTTGCATGGATTGACTACAAGAAAGCCTTCGATTCATTGCCTCACACATGGATACTAAAATGTTTAGAAACAACTGGTGTCAGCAAAAACATTCAAATATTTATTAAAAAAGCAATGAGCATGTGGAGTACACAGTTAATCAATGGTGAGACACTTGGACAGGTTAGCATTAGAAGAGGCATTTTCCAAGGGGACTCACTATCCCCTCTGTTGTTTGTAATCGCCATGACCCCACTTTCACAAATACTAAACAAAACAGGCCTCGGATACCAAACATCTAAAACATCAAGTAAAATAAACCATCTGCTGTACATGGATGATCTGAAGTTGTATAGAAAGTCCCAGTAAGAAATTGATTCACTGCTAAACACTATCCGTATATTCAGTAGCGATATAGCAATGGGGTTTGGACTAGACAAGTGTGCTGCATTAATAATGAACAGAGGGAAACTAACAAAAACAGAAGGAATAGAACTGCCCAATGGAAGCAAGATCAAGAACCTGGAAGAGAAAGAACGTTACAAATACTTGGGCATTCTCCAGGCTGATAACATCACACACACTGAAGTTAAAAGAAAAATTGGAAGTGAATACATCAGGAGAGTTAGAAAAATCCTCAAGTCCAAACTCAATGGTGGGAACACCATACAAGCCATAAACACCTGGGCTATACCTCTTATCAGATACACTGCAGGAATAATAGACTGGACCCAGGCAGAGCTAGAGACGCTAGATTGTAAGACCAGGAAAATAATGACCATCAATCATGCTCTGCACCCCCACAGTGATGTAGATAGGCTATACCTCCCTCGCAGCTCAGGTGGAAGAGGATGATGGATGCAAGTCCATCAAACAGTAGAGGAGGAGAAAAGAGACCTTGAAGAATATATCAAGGACAGTGAAGAAGATGCACTTAAAATGGTCAATAATGAGAAACTATTCAACATCAATGAAACAAAGCAGACCTACAAGAAAGAACAAGTAAACAACTGAGCAGAAAAATGGAAAAATAAGCCACTGCATGGTCAACATTTGCACAATATAAGTGGAAAATCAGACATCACCAAGACCTGGCAATGGCTTAAGAATAGCCACTTGAAGAAAGAAACAGAGGGTTTAATACTGGCTGCACAAGAACAGGCACTAAGAACAAATGCAATAAGAGCAAAAGTAGAAAAATCCACAACAAACAGCAAGTGCCGCATTTGTAAAGAAGCAGATGAAACCATGGACCACCTAATCAGCTGTTGTAAAAAGATCGCACAGACTGACTACAAACAAAGGTATGACAAGGTAGCAGGGATGATACACTGGAACATCTGCAAAAAATACAAGCTACCTGTAGCCCAAAATTGGTGGGACCATAAAATGGAAAAGGTTGTAGAAAATGAAGATGTAAAAATATTATGGGACTTCTGACTACAAACAGACAAACATCTGCCACACAATACACCAGATATAACTGTAGTTGAGAAGAAAGAAAAACAAGTTAAAATAATCGACATAGCAATACCAGGGGATAGCAGAATAGAAGAAAAAGAAATAGAAAAAATCACCAAATACAAAGATCTGCAAATTGAAATTGAAAGGCTGTGGCAGAAAAAGACCAAAATAATCCCAGTGGTAATTGGCACCCTAGGAGCAGTCCCAAAAGACCTTGAAGAGCACCTCAACACCACAGGGGCCACAGAAATCACCATCAGCCAATTACAAAAAGCAGCTTTACTGGGAACAGCCTATATTCTGTGACGATATCTATAACAATTGACAATAAAATTCTGGCATCCCAGGTCCTTGGGAAGGACTCGATGTCTGGATAAAACAAACCAGTCAATAACACCTGTCTGACTGTGTAAACAAGAAATAATAATAATAATAATAATATACATGGATCTTCAACGAGGGTGGTTGTTTCCAGTAAAAGGGCTAAGAGTCAGGGAACACTTGTTGACTCCAACACAGGCACCTCAGCAACATATAAGTATAGCTCCTTCCGTTAAAGGACTAAGTTTTACACAGTATTCTAGACACTGTGTATGACACAAGCATACATTATGCTTGTACAGCCCTGATTTGGCAGAGAGAAACCTCCAAACTACTGTACATAAACAAACTTAACTTTGTTTTATTTTATAGTTCATTCAGTGTCCTGTGAGTTGTACGTCTCCCCACGCATCCCTCAGTTATACTACCAAGAGGTGGTCAGGACACAAACCTGAGCAAGTAAAGCTTAGTGCTGGCAGTGAAAGCTTAAAAAGGGAGGAAGAGAGAAGAACACCATTCTCTATAAAAGTGGCCCCCAAAGTCATATAATTATTAACCTCCCGAGTTCTGGGACCAGACCCCGCTCTTTAGCAGGGTCTCAGAGTGGTGAGCAGGGAGCTTTTCAACAAAAGTTCCCAAAGTGGCGTATACAGATATAAACAAACACAAACAAATAAAATGGTTCCCTGTCCCCAAAGGGCTCACAGTCTAAAAAAGAAACTTAAGATAGACATCAGCAACAACAACCGGAGGGATGCTGTGCTAGGAATGGATAGGGCTAGTTGCTCTCCTGCTCAGTAAAAAGAACTGCCACTTTAAAAGGTGCCTCTTTGCTCATTTATCAGGGTTAGCACTTATACCCTATTGGTTCTCTTCTCCCCTTTTAAATGAATTAGGTTATTTTCCTCTTCCACACACACACACATCATTATTCCACTATCATGCAAATAAAACCCCTTTCCAACTCCAGTTCCCTTATAATTTAAGTTGGAAGGGAGAGTTTAGCCCAGTAACCCTATGTCACCTTGACCCCTCCCTCTCCTGCTGCCTGGTCAGAGTTCATTCTGATACCATCTCTGGGCATCGCATGAAACCTGATCACTCTGTCTCCGCTCCACTGAGCCCAGCACACTCACCTTGGCCCATACAAACAACACATTGTGATTTTGGGTTACCCAAGGCTTGCTAACAATAGGGTGTTAACATAGTAGGCAGTTCCGCTTACCATGTGGTCTTTTCTCTGGAGAACTTTATCCCGGGCACCTTGCCCATGCGTCTCACGATCATCCGCAGCCGGTTATTCCCTGTCAGGACTTTGACTGCACTCCCCATTGTAATGCTCTCCAAGCTCACACTGTTCACCTCTGTGATTTTATCTCCAACACGCAGCCCAGCCAGTTCTGTAGATATTAAATACAGATAGCTCAGCTTGGTCTAGGAATGGGTGAGTTTTACTTCCTGCATTTTTATTTAAATTAAGGCATCATTAAAACAGCAAAACAAATGGCAAAATACAGCATACAGAATAAGGGATAAGATAAAGATGCTCAATATTGCTTACAAGAGGAGCCCAAAACCTGCAGTGACGTGTACTTTGTGTCTATTATTAATGAGATGAAGTAGATGAACTACTTCTGGATTCAGCTGCAGATCCCCTTGTATCCATAAATATTACAAAGGGGGGAATTAAATTTTGAGGTGAGTGTTCTCTTTGGGCTGCTACTTGCATGTGTGCATTTATGGTAGGTCACTTTTCTCATGGCAAGAACTTTTCCAGTCTTGGCAAATCATACCTTCAGGATCTAAAGCATCTTTTTCAAGGTTTGTAAGGGTCAGCCTTGTTGGCCAATAGCAGGAAGGAAGTTAGTTAGGTTGTTCAAAATACTGATTCTTTACTGGAGCACTAAATAAACAGATGAGCAGGTCTTTGAGAATCCAGCATGTAGTCTTTTGTTGATGTTCTTCTAGAACTATTTAACAACATGGCACACTTAAATGTTTGGCCGGTGAGTTTTCGATGACATTAAGCTCATTCACACAAGCATTAACTGGGTAGTACAAGAGTCCTACCCAGTTTTGGAAGCTGTGTGTGCTTCTGATTTGTGATTGAAAAACAAAGTATTAACTCATGTGAATGCTCAAGAGTCCTACCCACAGGGGCGTAGCAAGGTTGGAGTGGGCCCAGAGACAAGATTTTAAAATGCCCCCCACCCCCCCGAAGCTCAGACAATGCAAGTCATTAATGGTACTAGAGAAAGACATGTTCTGGTAGCTCCAGTTCTTAACACTCACATCAGTTTTGGAGGATGAATACAACTGAAGAAAGCCCCGGCGGGTGTGCAGCTGGGGGAGTCAGTCATGTGACTTGCCTCTGGGGGCCCCCCAAGGCAGTGGGCCCCCATAACAACTGTCTTATTATAGTTACGCCCCTGCCTACCCAGTTTGGGGAGGTGCCAACAGTGATCATCAGCTAGCTTCCCGCTAACTAAGAGGGCTTTTCCTCTTAGCTCATTCAGCAGCTGGGTAGAATGGAGTCCTCTTGCCCAGAGGAAGGCTAGCTGATTATTATTGCTGGCACTCCCACCTTATTTTTCCCTTGCAGATGATAAAAAAATCAGGAGTGTGCACAGATCCTGAAACTGGGCAGGACTTTTGAGCATTAACATAAGTTAATGCTCGTGTAAGTGAGCCTTACAAGTTACCCAGATTTTGCTTCCACAACCAAATCTTCCTTGTTGCAAATGATTTAAGCCTAGGATGTCTTGCCAATGCTCTGGGTTCTAGAATGAATTCCTGGTTCTATGTGCTGAAGTGATGAGCAGCTTATATTCTCATGTTTAAGGCTGGAAGGGTAGAAAAGATTTGGCTTACCTGAACTGCTGCCTTCCTCCACTTTGCTGACAAAAATACCCAGGCCATGCTCTGAGCCTCCACGCACGCTGAAACCCAGCTTCCCATGTGTGCTCTTCTCCACCGTAATGGCAATGATGGCATCACTCTCATCGCTGTTAGCTGTGATGGGAATACAGAATGAAATATATTGCTATAAGCAGTGATGTAGTTGCAAATTCAGAAGTGCAGATGCTCTCCCTGACAGCCCCTGTGGCCATGCCCACCCCAACAGCCAGAGAAGCTGAGAAGTACCGGCACTCCATCCCTGCTCATCCCCCTCTCCACTACACCCCTGGCTATAAGTGAACACCACTACCACTCACTGTGCTAGTATGACCAACAGAAAGGGATACCCAGTCTTCACCCTAAACACAAGGTCCCTGGGAACAGACTAAACTATAGCAGAATTATACATCCAACCATCTTCACTATTCATACTGGGTTCTCTCCTTCAGCTCTGTACTAGACTCAGAAATTACATCCAGGCGGTCAGGAGGCTTAGATGCTACTGGGCATTTTATAAAATTCCTGTTGATTATGATGTAGAGGACTTTGGATAAATTGTGTCTCCTCTGTCAAGGCACACACAGGACTGATTTCCTTTCATCCACAGTATTACTAAATAGAATCATGGCAGAATCATCAGAGGACATGGACATTCTGCTTCTCTTGTGGGGTAGTGGTATTTTTAATTTGTCCAATATGGGAACAATGCTCCATTACCATACAATGAAGAGTCACCATAGGGTCGGTTTGGACGATATCTTACCAGCCCACATTATTTATTTATTTTTATTGATTGATTTGATTTGATTTTCCTTCCAAAATGGCTCAGGGCGGTTTACAATTAAAACAAACCATTAAAAAGGTAAAGATCTAAAACAAAAATTAAAAAGCAATAACACAAGAATTAACAATTTAAAAACATTTTAGAACAACAATTAAACAGTTGCAGTAATTAAAAACCCTGAAACTGGGTTAAAATATTTACAGTAAACCGATTTAAAAACTCTGGAAAGGGGTTTATTATTATTAGAAAGGGGATGCACCAAGAGCATGCCTGTCAGGATGTCATCTTCCCAGCACCTCCTTTTATCATGTAGGGGTGGGTCACTCAGATGAACAGCCAACCACTCTGCAACAAAGGGACATGCCAGGAGTATATTGGGATGTCCACAGAAAAAAAACATCCCAATGGGTGCTCTTGGCACATCCGCTTTCTAATCATGTGGGCCAGTAAGACATTTTTGGAACCAGCCCATTGTCTTGTTCTCATGACAATATTCCCCTTATCCTTGGTGAGTGAAATATATGTCCAGGAGGAGTGATCACACTGCGTCTGGGGAGGCTTTATTACTGTTTTTAAAAACTCTTTCCCCTGTGCCATTTACTTTTTGGTCTAGGATAATTAAGAATCTGATACCAAAAGTAAACAATGGAATACATTACTGGGGCAAACAAAAGGCAACCAGATAGTTTCCCTGCGATAATGGAAAGATTTAGGGTTGTGCACAAACCATTGGAATGCGAACCGGTCTGCCACAAACCGGACTGGTTTGATGGTCTGATTGTGAACTGGACTGGCCTCCAGGAGAAGCAGGCCAGTCCACAATTGAACTGAAACAAGCCCGATTCCTGGCTGACCAGTTCAACAGTCTGAGGGGCTATACATGTAAAGGGAAATCTGGTGAAGATTCCCCTTTACAAGCAAAGGGAAATCCTGGCTTTAATAAGGCTTCTATGGGTCAGCTGGGGTGTGGGCAGTGAGAGGGCACCTTTAAAAGTAAATGGAAGGTGTTTATTGGTCCGGCACATCCCCCAGTAGCCCCCCATGTGGTGTGGCGTGGTTCCAAAACTGACCTGGCCTCCAAATGGTGGTCATGCAAATGAGCAGAGGCCATTTGCATGACCACCTTCTATCTACTTTTAAAGGTGCCCCCTCACCGCCCCGCCCCCGCAACCCTTTAGAAGCCTTATTAAAGCTAGTATTCCCCTTTGCTTGTAAAAGGGACTCCTCACCGGATTCCCCTTTACAAGCATAGCCCCTTGGATCATCAAACTGGTTTGAACTGGTTCGGTCAAACAGACCAGATCAGCCAGTTGGTTTGACTGAACTGGTTCGTGGACCAGCAGTTCAGTTCAAATTTAGTCCAAATTCAAACCAAACTGCTAAAATTGGTCCATGCACACCCCTAGAAAGAGTTAAGATTTATACTTCTGAAGCTGCTATTTGCACTATAGTGCCACATTTACAGGCATCCGTATGGTACAAGCATATTTTGTCCTCTGGGGTGTATAGCAACTAAGGCGAGAGCCATTTCAATTGGGAAAATGGCATGGGAAAAGGGATTAAAAATCTTCCCACACAGCTAATCCACAAGAACATTAGGCCTGTGCAAAAATTCAGCTCTGAATACCTGAAACTGAATAATCCACACAGCCTCCCTGGCACTGCATGGAGGTGACAACTATTCCCACTGATCTCTTCCACACACTGCTATGCTTTCCCCAGTGCCTTAAAGAGAATTGGAGCCCCAGCCCCAGTGCTTCTTGCCAGACATCAGTGGGGCTCAATAAGGTTCTGTTTCTCTTTAAACAGCCTTACTGGCACTTGGGAAAGCACAGCAATGTACAAAGGTGAGCAGTGCTGTGTGGATTATTTGGCTTTGAGCATTGGGAGCAGAATTTTTGCACAGGCATAATCAACATATAAAGCTGCCCTATACTGATTCAGACCATTCAGTGGAACATAAGAAAAGCCCTGTTGGATCTATCAATCTAGTCCAGCATTCTGGATCACACAGTGGCCCACCATATGCCTCTGGGAAAACCACAAGCGAGAATTGAGGGCATGCCTTCTCACCTACTGCCACTGTGACACAGGCAATCAGATCATTGGTCAATTTATCTCAGTATTATTTACTCTGACTGGCAGCAGCTCTAAGGTTTCAAGCAGGAGTCTCTGCCATTTCTACCTGGAGATACTAGGCCTGGGATCTACCTGGAGATACTCCTTCCCTAGTGTCAAGGTTCTAAACTGAATCAGGCACCCAGACCCTTGGCTGCTATTAACATTCTTTTAAGATCCATTAACAGGATTTCCCATATCATGTCTAACTTGGCCCTAGAGCAGAAAATGCCATCATTGCAGAGATCTCCATTTAGCTGTGGTTCACTTAGGGGGCAACGTGGTGCTGGGCCTGAGACTGGGGAGTTTTAAGTTTGTTTTTAGTTTGTTTTCACCTTGGATGCTACTTAGTTTCTTTAGACTGAAAATATGGCTTGGCAGACGTGAGGAGGGCTTCACAGAAATCACTCAGTCAGGATGTTTTTAAGAACAAAACAAGTGTAATATTTATTAAGTTGATGTCAGGTTTGTTTGTTTGCATTGCTGTTCAGTAGGGCTGAGACCTTGCTTGGTTACGAAGTTGTTTTTATTTCTCACAGAACTTGGTTACTTAATACACAATACATAAAGCTTTGTGAACTTGAACCCAGTTCCTTCCCAGAACTGTATTTCCACCCAGCCTTTATTTTAGACTGGCTTTTTTTTTTTTTTACTTTGAGTCTCCATACACCTTGACCTTGAGACTGTACCTAACTAGACCCAATCCCCAACCAACTTAATTTTAACTGTCACTCTGATTCTTATGATTGACAGCTCTCCAGGGTTCTACACCATTTGCATAAAAGTGCAGAACCGTTTCATCAAGGCAAGCAAAAGGCTGCCACTAGGTAGTTTTCCTGAGATGGGAAATTTAGCAGAACTTGGACATGGGTGAAAAGTTGCTACGGAAAGTCTTTGTCCACAGAATGCTACACAAAACAACAGAAATCTTGTATCCCTTCCCCCTATTACCTCAGGATTTTTTGCATCAAACCCTTCCACAGCCCTAATGCATTCCCTGCAATGGCCACAATAATCCAGATTCTTGCCAAGTGATAAACATGATAAACACAATAAGGCAATCTTTACTTCCTGGAATTAGACACTTTACAACCATGTGATGCTAATTACCATAATACTTTCTAGTGACAGGACTTAGTTATCTGTTGGCATATTTACATTTTATTTTTACAATATTGGAATGTAAAACTGGCAGGGCTGGACAATATATGTCACATCAAGAATAGAATTGACTTCTGTTTCACAACTCCTTCTTCCTAACAGTCTGCAAGTGCTCTTGCAAAAAGAAGAACATAAGTAGGGTTTAAAGCCATGGCTCTAAGTCTTTACGAAATGATACAGCCAACCCACTCAGAATCATGCTGAGACCCCCCTTCTGTTCAACAATATGTGGAGGGCAAAGGACATCATTTACCTTGCAGCTTCTAAATCCAGAAGAAAGACCCTTGGTTTACAATAACCTCGGGGCATATTTATAGCCTGAGTCAAAAGGTCAGAAAAGGCAAGAGTGAAGACACTACAGCTGAAGAAAGATGCTCAAAAATAAAGAGGTACCAGCTGGTAACAGATGGCAGCTTCTTGCTCCTAGTCAGCATAAGGAGAGCTTTGCTGAGAGCTTCCAGTCAAAAGGTATTTCTTGGTGATGCTCTGGGAAAACAAACCCTCCAGTATAAAATGAAAGGTACCTGTCAATGCTGAGAAGGCAGAATGCTTTTCAACCAACCCTAGTGATGCTTGTGTAGAATTGGGTAAAAAGGAAGAGCACATCAACCTCAGCTTCAAAGGGCACTTTACTTTCCCATGAAGGAAATTAGCTTGAAATGATAACCTCTTCCTAAATCAAGCCTATTTTTAGGGAGGCTCCCTATGACTGTTGAAATGTACCAGTGGTTGGGCTTCCCACAGCCATCCCTCAAGATGGAAGGTGGATTAGCCATACACTTGGAAGGCAAGCTGCAGGAAGAAAAGCTGTTGACAAGTTTTCACCATACGTGAAGGATGGCAAATCATAACAGAAGTCTAGGTAGAAACATGAACAGGAATCATGCCATTTATGCAGGGGCATAGCAAGGTCCAAGTGAAGTGAAGATGGGCACAAGAAGTGAAGAGGGCCCTTGGGTCCCCGCCCCCTTCTTCCCCACCCACCTACCATGTCTTTGTTGCAGAATAACCATATGGACATGGTGAAAAACAAAACATTCTCAGCATGCCCTTTCTCTCGCTCCTATACAAATAATATCATGCATGGCCCACACTCTAATCAGGAGCCAGCAGCTTGCCAATGAATCAGGAAGGCATGAGCTGAGAGTGAAAAGCAGGCTATTTCCCAGCCAGTGCCCTTCCCCCATGGGCCCAAGGACATTTGTCCCCACTTGTTCAACTATAGCTAGGCCCCTGCATTTATGCACTATGAACTCCCATTTTCCTCCCAACAACAGTACCTTCAATGGGTGAGTTAATGAGGATAACTCTTCCCATGGGGGATGAGGTGCGGATGCCTTGGTGGTTCCCATTCATCAGCCGGTTCTGTTTGCTCAGCAGAAGGCGGTGAGCAGTGCTGATGTCACTGCTGGAACCCCGAGAGTGAGAGGGGTAAATAATTTCCTTCGAAAACGAATCAGGAGCTTGCGCCATGGCAGGACTGGATGCTGGCTGTTCATGGAGGAATTCTCACTCTTGGGTGATGTTTATAGATGATCTGGTTAAACACTCTGTGTTCTGGGTAGTGGGGAAGCCCAACCCTTCAGGAGAGTTAGGCTAATTTGTTACATTTTGGCCCCTTAGGTTGCTTCCCAACAACGGAAACAGATGTTGGACATATTCTGGTGAATCATAGTATTATCTCATGTGGACTCATTTTATTGTTGTTATCATTGAGGTTTGTCCTTGAGAAAATATTCCTGTGCCTAAAATGCTGTATCCAATGGAAACATCTTGTCTCTCATGGGTTCAAATTCTGGCTCTTTCACTTCCAAACAGATGTGCTGTATGAAGAATAATACAGATAATTATCAAGTTAAATAATAAAGTTTTTAAAATCAGATTAAGGACTGTAATTCTGCAAACACTTACTAAGAAGTACATCCTACTGAAATCAGTGTGACTTACTTCTGAGTAAACATGCATAGGAATGCACTGTGTATTTTTCCAAGTTTGTGATGTAACAACAATTTTATGCCCTCTTGGTAAGAGAATCTATCACTAGCCTTCCCTCTGCTTTCATTCTAGTATTTTATTATTTTATTTTATTTATTAAAATGTCATACCACATAACTCAGATGGCTCTAGGTGAGAAAATGCAATTAAAAACAAATTTAGTTACTGTAAGAATAGCATAACGAGTATCACCTACCACACAACTCTCATTGGGTCCCCTGTTTTAAGTGACAGAGACGTATGATTCAGCAGCCTTAGAGCCAAGACACTTCATATTTACAATCTTAAAGAATATGGTGGATGGTGGATACATTTTTTCACTGCTGACAATAAAGATGTTGGGAATTGTTGAAATTATGCACAGAAATTTACAAAATGGTGGGACCATTAAGTGTGTCATGAAATTTACATAGAACAAAGAGCAGTAAAAAATATTATTTTGCAATGAATGAAGATGATCTTTCAACATGGAGAAAATTAGAGCTGAAGAAAAATGGATCACATCCTTTCCAGAGACACAATGTGCTGCTGTGCAGCAACTGTTCATTCAGAACAACGGAAAACATAAGAACATAAGAGCCTTGCTGGATCAGGTCCAAGGACTATCTAGTCCTTCAATGGTCAACCAGATGTCTCATGGAAGCCCACAACATCTATGTTGATTTCAGTGAACATATACATTGATTTCAGGGATACACAGGTTTATGGCCTGGCATTTTCAATCTCATTTTATTGGCTTCTGTGAAATGACTGGATATACACCTGCAGAGGTACACCTCGGTAATTTTGGAGCCTGGACCTAAAGACCTTTTTGGAGGGCCCCTGCTGTGTCGCCACAAGATAAGCCTCATCCTCCTGCATGCAGGCGCGCACACACAGTCACACACCATTACACATACAGGATTTTAAACACGTGGGATTTTAAAAACAGAAGTAGGTCATACTCATTGTTTTAGTTGTCCGCTGCCACTGCCTCTGCCTCTGCCACCACCACCACCCTCTTTCAGCTCTGGCTTGCCCACCTCCAAGCTGGCTCAGTGACTCATCTTGCCACCTGGGGAGCCTGCCAGCCACCCAAGCCTCGCTACTGCTGCCTCTGCTGCCCACATCCTCTTGCAGCTCCAACTTGATCACCTCCATGAAAAGTGCACTGCTGCTGTTGCTAAGGACATCTGCCTGCCGGAAGCAGCATGCACCAGAACAGGAAGGGGTGAGGTGTGGCATATTTGGAGGCAGGCACGTAGCTGCCTGCCTGCTCCAGCCAGCGTGCACCCCAAACACTAGTCAGCTGAGTCACTTGGCTGCTTCCAAGTCAGAGAGAGCACAACTTGGCTGAGTAGCACTCAGGGCAGGCATACTGCAGCTGGGTACATGCTGGGGCAGGCAGGTGGCTGCAGGCTGGCCACAGGCAAGGCCAGCCTGCACTTGGTCCTCAGTGTCCCCCCCCAAAAAACCCTGCCCCAGTGGGCCATTTTGGCAGTAACCCCCCATGGTGGAGGACCAGACTTCCACCCAGAAGTCCTGTCCAAAGAGTGCCACTACAGGCCTGCTCAGAAGAATCCAGAACTAAATCCTTGTTGTGCACTAGAATGCACTAGAAGGCCAGTCTACATTTAGTTTATTATGGATCAATGGCAAACTGAAGTGCTTGCATGTTGTTTTACAGATGAGAAGGACTCAAATATGAACAGGGAACCATTGCTCTCTATCCTCCCTATTTGATTTGGAAATGATATTCCAGGCAATGAAAAAGCACCACACATCGGGAATATTTTAACACATTTTGACTGAATAGTGCCAAAAACTAAAGGCATGGATTCATAAAAAACACAACACTTTTTAGAGTTTAACTCTTTGTTTTATAGCTGCTTCCCTCATAAATACAAAGGAATCTTATGTTCGTTTAACTAAGACTTTATTCCAGAAACAACTCCATTTTCTCCTCCTTTCCTTCCCTTTTCTTTCTGACACCCCTCACACTCTCTACAGGATCCTCACTGGGATAAACTTCTAATCAACAAAACATCAAGGACTGCTAGACAGAATACAGCACATCCCTCCCCTTTATAACAAACAGAACGGAATTTACTAAAATTTGGTGACAAAGTCTTGAAGTTTTGGTTTTCTGTCTCACACATTTCTCCTAATTCTTGTGCTCTCTGGCATAGGAGCTGTTAGTGATTTGTTTTCTGGTACAGATGATTGCCCCTCACTTTAATGTTTTAAGGTAAAACATGGAGGCAAGATCAAATTCCTTTACAATTCATCTTGTGAGGTCAGACTCTCTTCCCTCTTTTCTCATAATATGCATGCTTGAAAGTCTTGAAAAGTTCCATTTCCTTCCATCATAACATATGTTTTAGTCCAGGGATGATTAGGAACATTTCTTTATCACTTTATAAGGCAGCCGCACTCAAAGTTCCCCATCTGAAATGTTCACTGTTTTGTACCCTGTTTCTGATCCTCATACACTTTGTTTTTTGTTTTTTTTCCCTTACCTGATCACGAATCTCTGTATTTTCAGAGTGAGATAGCATGGAAAGCCCTATCAGTTGTTGCCATTGTGGTAGCTTTCTGTCCTCTCAGCAGTTAGAAAGGTGTTTTTCTTGTCATAGAATTAGGAGTCATTTGATGAGCAAATAGAGGTTTTAGGGTTGTTGCTGCTTATTATTCAGTTGTAACTGTTATTTCACTAATCTGTTCATTCTTTCCACTAAGCCATTCCCTTGAGGATGGTACAAAGAAATAGTCTTGTGTTTTTATCCCACGGTGATGTAAATATTGCTCCATTTCAAATAAGGTAAGCTGTGTCCCATTGACAGTCACTAGTTCTTTAGGAAGACCTTCTCTCACAAAAACTGCAGCAATGAATTGGATCACCTAGTTCGTAGAAATGTTGTCAGTAAATGAAACTTCTGGCCACCTGGAATAGTAACCCACCATTACTATAACAAATCTTTGTTTTGTGCGTTGATTATTAAAAGGCCCTGTTATATCCAGAGCAAGTTTTCCACAGGGACCTTTGGGATACTCTACTGGAGTCAAGTGGGTGGCAAAAGTCTTCTGCAATTTGTCACACACAGCACAAGTCATACAGTATCTGATTACATCTTCAAATGTGTTTGTCCACACCTGGCCACCAGAAACTTTCTCTGATTTGCCTTTTAGTCAAGCTCATGACCAGGTGACCTTCGTGGGCAATTTTGATCATTTTTGCTTGTAGGAAGGTTGGCACCACCAAATGCTCAGTCCTCAGCACCAGCTCATTGAGAAGGAACAGCTCACTTGCTACATGCATATATGGTTGAAGACGTTCAGGTACCTTGTTTTTGCATGGCCATCCATTAGTTATGTAAGGTTTAAGTTTAGTATGCACTTGATCAGCACTGATGGCTGCTTTCCATTCAGAAGATATGATCACTCCATGAGTGGATGAAGCTATTTACACAATTACTACTCTTTCATCTTCTTCTTCTATGATCTCCTCTTGGCCTGGAAGTGGAAGTCGAGATAAACAATCTGTAGTTGTATTCTGAAGACCTGGCAGATATTCCACCTGGAAATCAAAGTCCATAAGTCTGGTGATCCATTTGGCTATTCTTGGGGTCTCTGGACCCTGTCCTCAAGTAGTAAATACAGTAGAAAGGGGTTTGTGGTCTGACTGTAAAGTTAATTTTCTGCCCCACATGTAGTGCTTCACTGCCCAGAAATGAGCTAGAGGTTATTTTTCAGTGAAAAAATACATCTTCTCAGATGCAGTAAGTACTCTGGAAGCAAAGGCAACTGTAATTTCCCTGTCCCCTTTTTGCTGGGTCAAGATATTGACCATATTCAGAAGCATCCGTGGTTAAAAGAGGGTGCCTGCTGGTGTCAAACGAAGTGAATACAGGGCTTTCAGCAATGGCCAATTTGATAATCCAAAAATTAGCCTTGCAGGATGCATCCTAGTTAAATGCTACATTCTTTTTAAAAAGAAGATGCAATGCAGCAACTTTGGAGGCAAAATATCTAATAAATTTAGAGGAGTAGTTGTATGGGTCTGGAAGCTAGAGAAATAATCAGCAGCAGCAATAGTAGAATGCAGCAGTTCAGGAATGTATGCTCAGTTTTGCATTGAAAAGCAGATGCGGAACCTTCACAAGCTTTGCAGGCTCACATGCATAGGTGGTTCAAAATCTCATCACCAAATATTTTATAGCTGCTTCCCTCATAAATCTAAAGCAATCTTATGTTTGTTTAACTAAGGCTTTATTTCAGAAACAACTCCATTTTATCCTTCTCCTTTCCCTCCCTTTTCTTTCTGACTCCATCCCCCACACTCTCTACAGCAGGGCTGTTAAACTGTTAGCCTGTGGGCTGGATCTGGCCCATGGAGCTTCTTTTTACAGCCCCCAAGCAGCTGCGTATCAACCCTGGCCACCGCTTTTCCTTCCCCCCAACCTGCCGCACACAGAAGCAGTGACATTGCTCCCCACTTGCTGTGGTTGGCTGGCTAACCTGTTCATTTGTTTTGTTTTGTTTGTTTGTTTGTTTCTTCCTTCCTGCTGCTATAGATGCCACTGGCAGCATTCCTCTCTTCACCCACCCTGCACTTGGAAGGAAGAATTTCTCCTTCCTCCCAGGCCATCAACACGGCTCTTCCCCAAGCATCTTTGTGGCTCTTCAGTATGGGGAGGATTGAGGCAGGAGTGAGTGGGGGGTGAGGGAGGAAGAAGAAAGGACGAGAGTGTGAGAAAGAGGGAGGAAGAGGAAGACAGACAGAAGAAAGTGGATGCCGGCGAAAGAGGGGCAGAAGGAAGACAGGAAGGCGATGGAGGGGGAAAGAGGGGAGCAGGGAGGAAGAAAGGAAGAGACTGAAAGAGGGAGGAGGAGGTGGAGGACAGAAACAGAAGGCAGGGAGAGGTGCCTTCCCCTAATTGAGTGGAGGGGGAGGGGGAAGAAAGGAAAGAATGGAATGAGAGAAAGAGGGAGGAGGAGGAAGATGAAGACAGAAGGTGGTGAGAGGCACTTTCCCCTGCATAAGTGAGTGAAGGGGAAGGAGATGAGTGAGTGAGTGAAGAGGAAGGCACGTGCAATAAGGAGTGGACGCGAAGTGGGTGCGAGAAGATGGCAGCGCAAGGCAGGTGCGAAAGGCAGCAGCGGCACAATGTGGGTACAAGAAGGCAGCGGCGTGAGGTGGATGTAGCCCCCTAGAGGTGTATTGGAATCAAATCCGGCCCACCTCCCAATTGAGTCTGACACCCCTGCTCTCCAGGATCCCCACTGGGGCAAACTTCTAATCAACAAAACATACAGGACTGCTAGAAAGAATACAATACTCTTCCTTTGCAATCAATGAGACGTAACAGTGATGAATTTTGGTTGGTTTTTATTCTAAATCAAAATGGAAAATTCTAAGGCAGCAATAATCATTAGATTCCAATTTAGTAACAGCAATATGAATAGAGTCCAATATAAGAACAAATTACATACATGAGTAATATTTATCTATTTATTATATTTGTGCACTGCCCCAAACATCCATCTCTGGGTGGCTTACAGCAACATAAAACAGAAATTAAAACTCTAAAATAATTTAATACCACATGTCTAGTTAAAAAGCTTGAGTGAATATATCTGCTTTTAAATACTTTTTAAAAGTTGTCATAGATTGGGAGGCCCTTATTTCAGCAGGGAGTACATTCCAGAGTCTTGGGATGGCAACAGAGAAGGCCCGTCCCTGTGTGGGCACCAAACAAGCTGGTGGCAACTGCAGAGGAACCTCTTTGGATTATCTCAGTGGGCAATAGGTAGGGCTCATAGTGAAGAAGATGTCCTCATAAATATCCTGGGCCTAAGCTGTTTAGGGCTTTATAGGTTATAACCAGCACCTTGTATTTTGCCTGGAGACTTATTGGTAGCTGGTGTAGTTAATATAGGAGTAATATGGTCTCTTTGAGATGACCTGGAGACCAACCTGGCTGCCACATTCTGTACCTACTGCAGTTTCCAGATTATGTACAAAGGCAGCCCCAAATATAGAACACTGCATAGTCAAGTCTGGAGGATACCAGAATATGTGCTACTGTTCTGAGGTTGTTTATCTCAAGAAACGGAGACAGCTGGCATATCAGCTGAAGCTGATAGAAAATACTTCTGGCCACTGCCTCAACTTGAGACATCAGGGAGAGGTTTGGATCCAGCAGGACTCCCAGACTGCGTACTTGTTCCTTTTGGGGAAGTGTGACCCCATCCAGAACTGGCAGATCAAAATTGTCTCTTGAGTTCCATCCCTGCACAATAAGTGCCTCTGTCTTATTTGGGTTCAGTCTCAGTTTGTTATCCCTCATCCAGCCCATCACTGCTTCCAGGCAGGCATTTAGGGAGGCTATGCGTTCTCCTGATGATTTTGACATGGGGAAATAGATTATGCTTAGATTATGCAATTAAGTTTCCCTATAATAAAATGCATAACTCTGCATTCTTTCCAGGATATTACTTTAAAGAAAATGATTTAGGAATATGAATAACAAGCAAATCCTTTCCACACATCTCCTGGGGACAGTCCAGTTACCAAAGCATAACTTTGATGTGTAGACAGAAGAAAACGGATCATAAGGAACAACAGTCAGAGAGATTCACCAAAATAACCTGCTGTGTAGATATCCACAATCAAGTAATAATGTATCCCTAATTTCAGCAAGTTCACTACTATGATTCTGGATTCATATCTGTTCAACTGAGTTTTAGAAAATTACCTCAACTCTACCATGTCCAATAGAATTACTCCACACTGGAAGAATACTGAGAACAGAATCAAGCAAGTTTATTGTCTCAGTTTAATGTCATCTGCATTTAAATCTAAAATTTATTCTGCAGTCTTGTAAATAGCCTTGCACGTTATGGGCACTCTGCTGCAAACTCTGTGCACATTACACTACCCACTCCATATGCTTCAGATTCCATAGAACTTTAGCCAATGTAAAAATCCAAAGTTTTCGCTCTGACTATATTGTTGTCAATATTCTCTGTAGCAATGCTTAAGAGCTGCTGTGTCCTATAAAGGGGACCTCTTGCTTCAGCCTGGCAGAATTCATTGATGGGACTATTCTGAGAAGCTTGAGAGCTCTGGAAAGCCCTGGAGAGCGCTTCCCTTCTGCTACGCAATCACAAAGGGGGAGGAGAGGGGGGATTTTCCAGGCTATTCAGCACCAGTGATACGCAAGCCCTGTCCTCTCCCTCCTCTCCCCCCTCCCCGTCAAACCTCTTAGGCAGTCTCTTTGCACATTAGCTGGAGTGCAGCCTGCTTGCAGAGTGACCTGACCTTAATAAATAAGTGATGTCATCTCTTCCATTAGAGGCATGGGGGCGGGGCGGGGAATTTACAATCATCTGTGGGAGAGGACAAGATATGGAGCATGCCCCACTCTGACACGAGGCCACTTGCAGGCAACTTTCCTCTACCACCTACTCCTTGTATTGTTTCTCTTTTGTGAAAGGAGCAGGAATTTTCAGCACCTTGGACAGGTCCAGGCTCCTATGCACACCTGCATTAAATTGCAGGCTTCCCTCTGCAGGTAAAACTTCTCTTACTTTACTACCCCCTTGTCAAAGCTGACAGTTTTTCCTGAACTAACACAAAACAATCCATAGATAGCTAAGAGAGAGAAAAGGGAGAAGAAGCCCCCAGAGAGTTGTAAATAATAGTCTACGCCTCCCTGCCCCCCCCCCCCCCCCGCGTCCCCTCACCTGTCTCCATGTTGCTCTGCAAACTTCCTCACCTGGGACAGACACACAGTTGAAGCCTGCAAACCTGGTGGTTGCAAGAGGTACCACCCACTCTGTCACATGGATTGGTTGGTTAATTCAGGAACAAGAGCTCTCATAGGCCAGAATGGCTGTCTGTTATTTGCAATACTTCCTTGTTGCATCTGCTGTGGATGGAAGGAAAAAAGGCTGGTAGGTGAGTGTCAAGACTGGGAGCCTAATCATGCAGAGAAGGGGAGCAGTTCAGACAGGTAACCTAGTCCTTGCCTTGAAAGCAGGACTATCTATGCAGCACTATCTGTTTTGAAGTCAAGAAGCTAATGACATACTCTTGTAAAAAAAAGAAAAAAGAAAGTATATATTTCATGTAAAGTGGGTTGGTTATGTTTGTTAATTACTGGGTCTGTTTTTTCCAGATAAAAAGGTCTCTCACTGAGGTTTGTTTCTATATTCTGATAGTTTGCTGACTTTGTATCTGGGTTGTCTCTTCTGTATATTCATGAAAATAAAGCAAAAAGTAATGCACACGGGGTGGCGGGGGGAGATATCTGCACCTGATCTGGCACATTGGCTTAGCATTTACAGAAGGTTGCATTCTATTCACAATTTTTATTATGTTTTTTAACTTTTGTAAACTGTCTTGGGATTGTTTTTAATGAAAGGTGGTATATAAATTTAACAATAAATAAACTGCATTGATTGTGTTCATTTGCTAGGCTAGCTAAAAGATCAGTGTTTATATCCATTATAATAATTAACATTTAGTCTTTACCATGCCTTCTGCACCTGGCTCTTGATGAGCTTTTGCAGATAAAGTTAGCAGAATTTCATTGCAATAGGGAAGAATTGTGTTTGCTAAGGCAAGGAGTAAACTTCAGAGTCCTGATGCTTAGTTAACTGACTCATTACTAGTGTGTCATGGCCGGTGCAGGGGAACACTAAATTCTCTCAAACTCTTGGTGCCTGGTTTTCTTGGTGACTCACTGCAGAAATGGAGCTGGGAATGGGAAAGCTGAGGACTCAGGTTCTCAAGTAGCCTGTTGGCAAGTCCTGTTGCATCTGGCTCTGTAGCCCCCTGGGCTAAACCAGGGTCTTTGAGAGGTCATTTGTGCCTGCCTCCTTGGTGGCTAAAAGGAATGCCTCCTTGGAGTCAAAGGAATGCCTAAGGACTAGGCCGGCACAACCCCACAAGGGATCTGGTTTAGTCCAGGGTCTTTCTGTTAGTGAAATGTATCTTAATTTGCTCAGGAAGGGGCTCACTGATAAATGGAAGTAATTCTCCTCCAAAAGAAAAAGCTCCTGCAAATGTCACCTCCAATATTTTCTTTTCACTTGGGGCTATGGGGGAGCGGGGATCACAGTATGAACAGTCCTATCAATTTATCTGAAAATGGGGTTGGTTTTGAGCAAAACATACTAGCTGCCATGCTGCAGAGTCCCACATGTGTACCACAACGTGCATGCAGTTGCCCAAAAGCACTGTTGCCCAAAAGCCTGAACTGCATGAATGCAGTTGTGCAGTGATAAAGCCATTCATTCCAATGGTTGTACCATCTGCATTTGTGTAATGGCACTCCTGTGCTACTGCATGCACTTTGTGTTACCGTGACACACATTTTATGCCAGACACTTTTTCTAACAAGTGTGCAGTGCGATCTTATGTGTGCTTACTTGGAAGTAAATCTTGCTATGTTCCATGAGCCTCATTCCTAGGAAAGTATGCAGTGGAATGCAATCTTTTAATCTTTTTTTAAACCTCTGATGGAACCAGAAAACCCTTCTCCAGAGCTGTGTTCAAAGGAATAGTATTGGGTCTGGAGGTGCTCTGCCTTCAAAAGGTTTGAAAGGACTACTGGAATTCCAGGAACAGTCTGGGCAGTACTGGATACCTTTGAGAGGATGAAGTGCCAGGAAACAGGCAGGGGGCCGAACATCATAGGGACCAATGTATCAGGGATGGGGACAGCCACAGCTCAGTCAAAGAGCCCACTTTGCATTCAGAGTCTCAGGTTCAGTCTTTGGCACCTCCAGGTAGACCCATCTGAAACCCCGGAGAGCTGCTGCTACCAGTCAGCAAAGGCAATAGTGAGCTAAATTGATCAATAGTCCACAAGACAGCAATACACCCACTCAGCAGGCTGCTTGCTTACAGCTAGTTGTGGATCATGCAGTTTGCAACCAACACGTGGATTTCCACAAATGCAAACACAGCCTAAGAGAAATTTGCACACACAGATTACCGCTGACTTTAAGGATTGGATCTGTAATTATTAGGGTTGCAACCTTTGATCTGTTGGATTAACGGATTTTTATCCATTTAAAAAGACTCCCCTGATTAATCAGGCAACATATTTTTAAAATTAATTATTCTTAATATAAGTACTCATAAAAGCAGCAAATGGCAGGCACTGGAAGAGGCATTTCCCCCTTCACTCTTGCACAGGCAAGAATGCCTCTTCAGAGATGGTGCCGATTGCCATATATGCATACACCATCTTAAAACAGATCATGTTTTTCCTTCAAAATGTTGTTTTGTCATATTTATTATATGCAGATTTAATTAAAACTAATTTGATTAATTAAGATTTCTTTAATTGTGTGATGGCTCAAATAATAATTAGGGTGATCAGTTCATCAAAATTTGACACAGCTAAATTCTTCTGTTGAATGTTGATGGTGTTGTGCTAATCATGGGTTGGTTGCATTGCACGATCCACAACTATGCTGTGAGTAGGCCACCTGCTGAATGCATTGCTGATCTGGACTGCACATGGATGCCAATATGATTTTCAGTGTCTGTATAGCAACAGTTCTGGGGTGTCCTGTACTGATCCCCCCCACTTTTAAACTGGTACCTACTATTATAGGACAATGCAGCTTCTCATGCTATTGTTTCATCACTGTTGAACACAATGGAAAGCACAAGAAAGGTTCCAAAATAAGGTGGCCACCTCTTCTCCTGGGATTCCCATTGGCTTATTTTAGGAAGCCAGCTGCAGAGTTGGTTCTATGTTTGTGTGGGTAATTCTTAGGATACCATCAATGGGTGTGGCCATCAGCCTCTGCATTGGCCAGGCCTTGTGCAAAGTGAGAGCAAGTCCTCCAAGACATAGGAATGTCTTCCATAAGAAGCAATGTGCTTATTTTCTGGTTAAAAATACAGGATTCCAAAGATAAATACATCCCAGTTGAACAAACTAGTGATTAATATAGAGCTTTGCAGTATTAGGCAGGTTTAAATAAATCCATGGACATGGTGACAAAAGGAAATGTACTTTTTATTGTATTTGACGTCTCGTTAAAAAAGTGACAAGGATACATTGTCAGTAGGTGGAAGGAAAGAGATGAAACACCTCTTGGCACTGGACCAAGACTAAATAGTGGTCAACAAGGTGGGTGAGATAAACCTCAGGTACCCTAACCCCTGACATTGTTGAGAGAAGCTGTCCCTCTCAACAATGCACAATGCATAGCTTTGATTCCCTTTTATGACAATTTTCAAGAGTTGGGGGCAATAATGGAAAAATCCATTATAAAATAGAGAATAAAATCTGATTTACAATATAATGTGTTTACTGTCATTTGGCACTGGCTTACTTCTGGCCATTACAAGCCAATGCATTAGGAAACCCTTGAAATACATGGCCTGGGGCTTTGTGAAGTTTTTAATGGAGGCTGAGAATTCCACTAAGAACATAGTTCCTGCACTATATATACTTGGTTATATAAAGTGGGGATTGCAAATTTCTGCATTCTCCCACTGTTTTCCAGGTACCAGTCTAGGGCAAGTTCTGGCCTTTTCATGTATGTTCAGGATCTACAATATGGTTGTAACATAGCAGTAAGAGTTTCGCAAGTATGGAACCCATGCTTTGACTGTATGAGGTCATTCATTGGGAGCTCTGAGGAACTAATACTCTTCCTGAAATGTACTTTTAGGCAAAGAACCATTGACACAGTCCTTTGCAGAATGTACATGAGATAGCAATGCAATATATGTGCAGTATACTACACTCATTACTACTTTTCTTTAGAAATGCACCCATAAACAACACTGTTGCTATACCTGGATTCATATTTGGCCACGGGTCCTAGGCAGAGTTACTTTGGGGGCTATGTCTGACTCATGGGTTGCTACCTGGTCATCCCTGCTATGTGATATAGATTAGCATTGGTCCTTTTTCTTTCCCAAATATGGATCAGATAGGACTATAATAAAATGTACACAAAATATACACAGTGCCTCATTGCTTCTCCAAGTAGCTATTGGCTGGCATGTAAGGGTGGAACATCACTGTCTCTGACAATTTTTTGGATGATAAATATTATCCATGAAATGGTGGCAGAATTTTTACCACGTATTAAGGTTCAGTAGGCCTCCCAAGAGTCAGCTAAAATTGCTTTGTGTGTGTCAAATCTTGCTTTAGGTTGCTAGTTCTCTATTCCTGCTATAGAGGGCTTTCCCAGTTGATTGTACAGATGCTACTAGGACTTAGGAGGGAGGTCGTCTCTTACTTTAGTTGAATCAGTGCTGTATAGTTTGGTTTGCTAATGAAGTATCCTCCATATACCCAACAAATTGTTCTGATGTTCTGCACAGGTGAGATAATGTGCGATTTGCTTGTGCATGGTCAGACAGCATCACTACTCCTTATAAAAAGCAGCTCCTTTTGGCCCACTTCTGCTGCTCTCCCTCTGAAGTGATGAAGCATTAGTTGTCCCAAGGCTGGTGCTCAGCAGGTCTTGCAGTAGACTTCAAATAAACTGGCCACCGAGTGCATGCGGTAGAATATGCCTAGTGGAAGGGAGATCTTGACCACAATGGCCCAGAGTGTGAAGCCATAGAAAGATTGCTCAGTCTGGCTCACTAGATGTGGGCGGGTCCCATAAGCATAAAGAATCCACACCTAGCCAAACAAAAAGAGAGGGAATGGAAACAGACATCCAAGCTATTTGCACATGAAATTGCCATATCGGGGCTACATGCACTATAGCAGAGGTTTCCAACCTTGGACCCCCTGATATTCTTGGTCTGTGTTGGGACTCTTCCCCAATGCCCAGCAGGGTGGGGCACTCACCTGACTGGGTGGGGAGCAGATCAACAGCCAGGGATTGCCTGGCCATGCACAAAGTCCACGGCAACCATGCTGGGAGGCGGGGTAGGGCGAGGAAGCTGGGAGGATGGCTGCCCTTGACTGGGCCAGAATCGCCCAACAAGCAGTTGCCTTACTGCAGCCTGGAGCTAGCAGGTCCCTCTGCTCTGCAGAGAACCTGGGGTATGATGCAAGGAGAGGAAATGGAGTCCTGTAAGGCGGCCCCCTTAAGGGCTAACAGGCAGAATACAGGAGGCTGGGAATGGAGGGCAGGGGAGGGGCTAAGAAGGGTGGCAGCTGACCCTGAAGTCATATATAATGGGCTTGAGGCCAGTGGAGATGGAGGGTGGCTGCCTGTATGGGCTCGTGGGGAGGAGCAAGGCATTCCCTCTCCCTGGCAAATGGAGGAGGAACAGGGTGCTTAGAATCCCCTCCCATCCTGCTGCGGCCTGTATGCCCGGGGTTTGTGAGGCTTGTGCATAGGAAATGCTACCGTCTACATAGCTACCATCATCTGCAGCCACAATGGCCAAAGGCCATGGTGGATGATGGGCTGTGCTCCACTGCAGTCTAATAACAACTGAGGACCCAAGGTTAGGAACCCATGCACTATGGGAAAATAAGTGCCTATCTGTTCACCGAATGTTTCTGGGAAGATCACCATAATATTTATAATCTATGGGTTCCCCCTGCAAATTAGAATAAATGAGTTTGAAAAGACAGAGTATATTAATGGATTTTCTTTTTCCCTTCTGCTTAATTTGATTATATTATGAACTTATGTTGTATTATTTAAAATAAAGCAGAAGTTTAAAAAGTGAAGTGGCACAGATTAACAATAGTTGGTGTTAAGAATATTACACAATGTCCTTGTATACAGTGTGGATTTCTCGTAATATTAATCATCATAATTTGTGTTGAAGTGTCATCTAATTTCTAGATGCCAGTTGGATGTTAGAGGCAATGGGAGTTGCAAGCTTTCTTTTGTTGCAGTGTTTTGAAAGCATAATGCTGTCTTCCCAAAAGAAGAGAAAACAAACCATAATTTGGGCATCTGGACTGGAAGAGCCCCATATCCGCTAATATTTACTATGCTCTCCAAAAAACTTAGGAGGCTTGGTGAAGAGAGCAGACTGCTGATGATCTTTAGCTTCTACCACCAAAGATAGAGATGTTGTCATGCTGGCCTGTCAGGGCCCAGCATATTCACCATTATCACTGATGCTGTCAGGGGTGTGTGGCAGCAGTACTGATGTGCCTGGCTTAGGCCTGGAATAACATTATGAGCCCACATAATCATCAACTGACATTGGCACACAGTAGCCACTGCTCTCCCCACAGTCTACCAGACTGTACTAGGCTTGGGCTGAAACCTGGCATGCTGACATGGACTGATGATGTCATCAGATTACATCAGCAAGAAGCCCATGTCCCCTTTCACTAGTTTTGGAACAAAACAATGAAACATGACCCCTACCCAAAAAAGGTAGCTAGAAAAGGATATAACCCTTCCCCCCTCAGGCAGGTTTCATAATATTTTTCTGAGAGGACTCCTGTGATTTTTTAAATTTTCATAAGAGGTAGGAATTCAATAGAAACCTAGAAGGATGGATTTAAGTAAAAGGTAAGCCATATTTTCATTTTAGCCTTGGAATTGTTTCACGGTTTAGAAATATATAAGATGCCATAACGGGAAACTCTTCACCTGTAACTTCTAGATGCTGGCTGGATTTTGGAGATGATGGGAGTTGCAAGCTTCCTTTGGCTGCAGTGCTTTGAAAGCACAATGTTCTCTTCCCAAAATGAGAGAAAAATAAACCAAAATATTTTAGCAGAGCTCCTGTACCTTTCAAAGGCAGTGTGACACCCAGAAATTCAACAGGTGCAGCCTTCTCTCACTGAGGAGATACAGCAATGAGAAAAGCTACACCTGTGGAATTCTTGTTATGCAGCCTTTAGAAGCCAGCATTCCATCAGAGCTGAACGCTCTATCTGTAATGTCAACACATATTTTTTTTCCTTTTTCCTTTTTTTTTCATATTTCAATAAATCTTGATGGGCCTCTGCACTCCCATAAACAACTTCCATTTCTTACATGTGCTGCTATCCAACATATACTAGTCTCTTAAGATCTGTTTAATGGTGCTCTTTTCCTTTCCTGGTCTTTCTTGCTGTTCCTTCTTGTTTCAATGTCCAATTAAAAACTCTCTTTCCTGTCTCTCTGGCAAATGTCATCTCAGCAGGGGCAGAAATGTTGCTTTAAATCCTGCCAGCTGGAGAGCATTGCTATGATTAAGAAGGGAGTTTCTAAAACACGTATTCTTTACCACACACACTAAATAGGACATATTGCATACTGAATGCCCACTTTTGACCTCTATCTGCCTTCTCACTCAAAAACAGCCCAACTTCTCTTCTCTTTTTAGAAACCCCAGAATTCTTTTTCTACAATTGATGAGGGAACAAACTCCTCCTATGAGCCAACCAAGTTTTTTGTGGAGGGTAAAGGGCATTATTATTATTTCAAATCACTGCAGTGAAAAAGAGCCACTAACCCTACTTTCTTATTCTTTGAAATTTTAACATTCATTACTATAACTTCCTCCACTCTTCACTCACATATGGAAGATTCTAATTGGAACCAGCAGTAAAGGCTGTATGAAATGCTTGTTTTTAAATAGATTTCTTTGTATATCAGCCATGCCAGGCCTTAGTCCAGGTTTAGTGAGGTCTGCTATGGACCATTTCCAGAGTCTGACAAGCCCTGGCGGAAAGCGACTCCAGAGATCCGTGGAGTAAGTGGCTGACATTCTGATTAAAGCTGTGTTTGCACAACAACGTTGCACTAGTGCAAGAAGATTGTGTATGTGCATGAAATCATGGGGATGCTAAAAACTGTGCTATTGTGCCCCCCCCAAAAAAAAATCCCAGCAAAATGTATGAGACATGATACAGGTTTCACAAGGATAAACCTGTTTACGCTAGCTGCTTGCACTGAGTCTGGACCTTGTGTTCCAGACTAGTATTGTGTGCAGCCTATCAAGATGATGGCCTATATTTGCCAAATCTTGGCAGCTCCTCCAGATCTGACTTAAGCATGACCCAGCTCACCGAGATGTTATAGAAGATAAGGAGAATAGAGATGTTCTGTAGGATCTTCCTCCTGATGCTTGGTCTCTTAGATTCTCTTTGAATGTCTGAGATCTGGAAGAGAGATGGGTCACCACCGTAGTCTGCCAAGTGCCCGGGTGGCTGATTTTCCAAGCTGGCCATGAAGTTGGTCAATGTGTGGGTTTTGGAGAGAGGTCCATTGTTGTCCTGTTCCATGGGACCTCTGGAAATGGAAAAGACCCAGCTGGTAGCAGACGAGTCACTGTTTTCTGGGGCATCTGGCTCCTGGGAGAGGCTAGAGTACAAAGCTTCGGTAATGAAGAGATTCTGCCCCAGGATCTGGATGGTCTTGCAGAGGGAGAAGCAGAAGTCCAGGAGATGGAGGCTGCCATTGGCATGAAGGAAGAAGATGGCAACCAAGGAGAAGATGGAGACCATGAGGGGACCACAAGAACTTCCCAGAAGCAAGGTTACATCTAAGTTTCTTACCACACTTTTGTCAGAGGAAAGAGCTGCAGCTTTTTTCTTCACCCTGTAGGTGGCGATGCCAATCAAAGTAGCTAAAAACATGGCAGATAACAATACCGAGTTGAATATGTAATAAATGCGAAGGGCTTCTGGGATGGTTTCGTGAGACTTGGCGAGCACTCCAAAGGAGATCATCACCCCAAAGGTTGCTGAAATAGCCAAGGCCCCTAGCACCAGTCCAACAAAAGCTCCACTTAGGAGGAAGCGTCTGTTGTGAGTTAACTGGGGCTTCTGGTGATGGGTTTCCCGTCCAGTGTTCTTCCAGATGATGTACAGCATTGTGGAGGAGAAAAGGCTGAACTCAATATTGAAAGGATACAGGTAGGCAGCACCTTCTGAAAAGATGTGGCAAAGACTGGTGGTGCAGATACAACTGTTGGTGTAGGACCCACCTGTAGGAAGGAAAAGAACAGTGTGCTAGCACAGGAGTTCCCAACCTTGAGTCCTCAGATGTTGTTGGACTACAACTTCCAAAGACATTTGTGACTGGGGATGATTTGCAGTCCAACCACATCTTGGGACCCAAGGTTGGGAACCCCAGTGTTAGCAGATGCACTTAATTTTAACAGAGCAGAACAAGCTGCCTGGCTTCTGGGACTTGTAACTGGAAGGGATGCTCATGTAATCCTATTCACTTTATGCCAGGCCTGCTCAACTGCAGCCCTCCTGCAGAAGTTGGCCTACAACTCCCATAATCCCTGGCTCTTGGCCACTGTAGCTGAGGATTATGGGAGTTATAGTCCAAAAACAGCTGCGGGGGCAAAGTTGAACAGGCCTGCTTAATGCAGTTCTCCAGTTTCTCTCCCTAGTCCAGCTCCCTGGTGACAATGCTGTACCCAAACAAATGAGTGTTGCTGAAGGAAGAACTGCATGCCGGCTATGACTGGAAATGTGGTGAATTTCATACCGCCATTTTGGAAGGATGGGAGCCCTTCACTCAGATGAATGGAATGAGACTGAACACAATGTACAAGGAAGGGAATAGGAGGCATAGTGACCATGGGGTGATAGTAGCGTTCGAGTGGAAAACAGAAAGAGGGAAACTCAAGTTGGGGTTCCCCACAGAGGGGAAGGCAGAGGCAGTTAAAGACATTTTGCTGCCTGAATAGGAGCTCCCTGCATCTGTGGGTGGGTGCTCAGGCAACTGCTGAGGCAGCAGTTGTGGCGACATGTGAGCACTTTCAGACAATGCTACCAAGCCAGACAATGTGTAGCTAGAAGTGCAGCGTTACATGCTATTAGAAGCCGTGTCTCCTTGGCCAAACCTTTCCCCCTGTATGCTGACCAGAAGGAAAACTGAGAGAGGCATCAGCATTGACTCGCCTTTCCCTAATGTGAGTGGCAAACCAACACTGGTGGGTTGGAACGCTGCTGCTGGCTAAAAATGTCTTTGAATTTGACCCCTGCCTTTGGAATACATCTTAGGAACCAGCCAAGCTTCTGGTTCGGCATAGTTCCTGCGGAGTTGTGCATGAACTTCTGCTCTTTGATAGCTCCTTCCCCAGACAAGAGGGAGGGGAGGGTTATACCATGGGAGGCCTGGGAGCTCTCTCCCTTGTGAGCATCATAAAATTCTTCTAGCTGCTTCATGGACTCATCCAGCACCATACTCATCCACAGGAGCACATTGGTGGCCAGCGTGTGCATCAGCCCAAACCTGGAAGCCACAGAGAAAAAGCAGGAGTTGCGAGGGAGGGAGGGAGGGAGGGAGGGGGATGGATGAATGCAAGGTCACCGCAGTTCACCCCTTCCCAGCCATTCTGATTCAAAGTTAGGTAGTGGTTCCCTGGGCACTGTATACGATTACTCCTGGCATTTTCACACCCACTCTGTCTTTGTCATGCATTGGCGTCTCCCCAACTCTCTAAGGCTGCTTCCAGTTTGCCCCATCGGTAACTTTCAAACCCTCCCCTCATGGTTCCTCTTGTATGATGTGCACCCTTCTCTCATAACTACTAAAATCCACAGTTTTCTTTCGCCCTCTTTCATCTTACCTGTGGCACATCAACTTTCTGCCAGAGGAAAGAAATCTGGTAGTGACTTTGCTGCACTCATACTTTTGAACGGTGCAGGGGCGTAGCAAGGTTGGAGTGGGCCCAGAGACAAGATTTTAAAATGCTCCCCCCCCCCACCCGAAGCTCAGCTCATGAAGTAAAGAACTCTTACTAAATTTTTTTAAAAAGATTTTGTCAATTGTGGATGATGCAAGTCATTTAATGGTAGTAGAGAAAGACATGCTGTTCTGGTAGCTCCAGGTCTTAACACTCACATCAGTTTCGGAGGATGGGTACAACTGAAGGAAGCCCGGGCGGGTGCACAGCTGGGGGAGTCAGTCATGTGACTTGCCTCTGGGGAGCCCCCCAAGGCAGTGGGCCCCCAGACAACTGTCTCCCCTTGCCCTATTATAGTTACGTGCCTGGAATGGTGTATGTGTGTTGGTGTATGGGGTGGCGGGAAGCCTGATGAAGTAAGGAAAACCCAGTCTCTCATAGGTTGTAGGAGTTCTAACATTACGCCAGTGTGTATTCCTGCTTGGATGACTGGCTCACAGATGACTGGCTCACCTTCTTTAGTGCAAATCAGAGATGAGTCCTACCTATTTAGATGCTGGTGTTCCTGGATGCAAACCTTAGCATTAAACAACAGCAGTGAGACCTGTAGGAAGGGAGGGCAAAAATACAGATTTAAATACTAAACACTACATCCCCTAGTGCTTGGTATACAATGTTTCTTCAGTCCTCTGAAATTCTGCCTCATGGTGGCAGCCATTTTGCAAGGAGAAACAATACCGCGAAGGGCAGCGGAAGGTGCTGGGACCCAACATTTGGAGCAGCAGAACAGGGAGCTAGGGAAGCAAATGAGTGTCCTCCCCCCCCCCCCCTTCAGAGCAAGGCCTAGCTATGCTGGGGTTTCCATAGTATTTCTGCTGAAGAGCTGGACCAAATCCAGCCTCACCTGTATGATGGTGAATACAGCTTGCACAACAGGGAAGGTGGTGATTAGCATGGAGGCACAATGCTGGAGCTCATAGTAATATCCCAAGGAGAGGCAGTCCAGCACCAGTGTGGCCAGTGCAAAGAGAGAGAGGCCACCTGCAATGACAAAGAAAGCACAGTCACCCCAAACATTGCACAGGCAATAGGCACATCCTGATGAGAAGGGGGAGGAGGACGATTCAAAGTGTCAGGCAATTGAACCATTCAGTGTCTTCTGTACAAGGCAGAAATGGACACAGAAGGAAAGCAACTGCATTCTGGCAACCTGTAGCCTTCAGCAGTGAAATCCTGAGCTGTGCTAAGGATAATGACTGGAGATTAACCTCAGCACAGCTCAGGCCAGGATTGAGAAATACCCACAGAGGCATGTAGGGCTGGTCCTAGGATAAGTGGGCAAGGAGTGCCTTCAGTCCCCCCCCCCTCCAGTGTTGACAAGTTGGGTAGCTTGTGCAGATTTGCAAAACCGAGTGGTTAACAGGCCCTCCTCTTCCCAGGCTTTCCCAGCAAGGCCCATGAGCAACCTTTCAATATTTTGCTGCCCTGTTACCAGTGCTCTCTGGCTCCAGTTCTCAAATCCCACTAAAATTTCACAGGCCTTTGGCATCTTCTTCTTTCCCCTAGTTCATTGCAGACAGTGTACTCAACAAACAGCTCAGCTTGGTGCCTCATCAGGTAGGTCATCTGACCACCCAGCTCACCCACCCTGAAGGCCAACCCCAGACACATGCAAGGTTGCAACTCCTCTTCCACAAACAGGGAAATTGCAAGAAGTCATTTTTCAAAGGATATTGTGATTGCATAGACACACCCTCCCATTCAATTACACTTCTTACATGAGTAGACCGGTGAATGAGAGTGAGTTAAAATAACTCAGTCTCTCTGGTGTAGCCTACAGGCAGGTTCAGCAACACACAGAACCTTATGTTTATTTAGCCTAACTGTGGTTAGTTTGTATGTCTGAACCGAAATTAGTCGTCAAACTGGCTTATTTCAGGTAGTCAAACCACTATCTGAACCCAAAGTATGAAGTTGGTTGGTTTGTCCTAACAATGGTCATATGGGATGTCTGAACCCACAGTCCTGGTTTAATCTTTGTTTTGGTAGCTCCACCCTTGCAGGACTAGAGAGGCAAACCTAGGTCATGGGAGGTGAGAAAAGGAGCAGGACCCAAACAACAATATGGTGAAACAAACCAGGATTTGCTGATCGGCTGTGATGCTAAATAAACCTTAGTTAAAATAAAACATGGTTCTGTGTCATGTCTCAGCCCGCCCTGTGTGTGTGGAAATGCAGGTCAGGCCTGAGTGTATTAATGATATCTAAGTGTGCAATCACCCTGTTTTTTTCAAGCACTAGAGACTATCACTAACCATGATGTTTCATTGACCTGAGATTCCAAGTTAAGTTCCAGACATTTCCATTACAGGTAATCCAACCCTGCCACACCATGAGGCGAGTCTCACGATGAGACTTGCCGGAAGGGGGTTTGTGGGGAGAGAGGGCTTAGCCTGCTCTCCCCGCAGACGATTGGAAGGCAGCCCTGGGCGGCTGCATTGGTCACCCACATGACTGCCAGCTCCGTCATGGAGCCAGCGGGGGCTGCAGGGATTGGGGGCCGCATGACCCTCAGGAAGTTCCAGGATGCCCCACGCAAGTGCGCGGGGTGTCCTGGAGAGACCCCCGAGCCCAGGAGGCTGTTTGCAGCCCCCCAGTCGGGGGGGTCTACTCATGTGTCGCCATGTACAGGTGAAACTCAGAAAATTAGAATATCGTGCAAAAGTCCATTAATTTCAGTAATGCAAATTAAAAGGTGAAACTGATATATGAGACAGACGCATTACATGCAAAGCGAGATCAGTCAAGCCTTAATTTGTTATAATTGTGATGATCTTGGCGTACAGCTCATGAAAACCCCAAATCCACAATCTCAGAAAATTAGAATATTACATGGAACCAAGAAGACAAGGATTGAAGAATAGAACAATATCGGACCTCTGAAAAGTATAGTGTACTGTGCTTGATTGGCCAGCAAACTCGCCTGACCTGACCCCATAGAGAATCTATGGGGCATTGCCAAGAGAAGGATGAGAGACATGAGACCAAACAATGCAGAATTGCTGAAGGCCACTGATGAAGCATCCTGGTCTTCCATAACACCTCATCAGTGCCACAGGCTGATAGCATCCATGCCACGCCGCATTGAGGCAGTAATTGCTGCAAAAGGGGCCCAAACCAAGTACTGAATACATATGCATGCTTATACTTTTCGGAGGTCCGATATTGTTCTATTCTACAATCCTTGTCTTCTTGGTTCCATGTAATATTCTAATTTTCTGAGATTGTGGATTTGGGGTTTTCATGAGCTGTACGCCATGATCATCACAATTATAACAAATTAAGGCTTGACTTATCTCGCTTTGCATATAATGCGTCTGTCTCATATATCAGTTTCACCTTTTAATTTGCATTACTGAAATTAATGGACTTTTGCACGATATTCTAATTTTCCGAGTTTCACCTGTACTGCGGCAACTCACAAGCAAAAAGATGTGGTTAACGGAGTGCTCACTCCGTTAACCTTGTCTTAGGGGAGGGGTATTTTTGAGGGCTAACTGTGGCTCCTATTGCAGCGCACGACTGCCCAAAAGCGGGCTAGGCTCCCTTAGCCTGCTTTTGGGCGATTGTGAGAATTGCCTCAATATATTGCTCTACAGTTCAAGTGGCAGAGGGAATAAGATGTTTGATTTGTCAGCTCCAAGCAAACAATGCCTTAGGGGCACAGGAAACTGCCTTATACTGAGTCACACCATTGATCTACCTAGCTCTGTATTGTCTCCACTGACTGGCAGTGGCTCTCCAAGGTCTCAGGCAGGAGTCTTTCCCAGTCCTACCTGGAGAGGCCAGGGACTGAACCTGTGACTCTCTGCATGCCGAGCAGATGCTTTACCCATGAGCTATGGCCCCATCCCCAATGGCTTGGGGTTCTGGTCCTGAGCTACCCTGCTCATGACTTGCCTTTCCGCACACCTTGGGATTTCTCTAGTGCCTGTACCTTTGAGCCAGCTCGCTCCAGCTTGGTGATCTTGGTGCACTTTCAGGTGCTTGTTGCCAGCAGAGTGCCAGCCAAACCAGAGCATCCAGATGCAGGAAGAGATCATGAGCACGGCCAAGAAGGCATGGACGTTGTGGCTCAGCGGGCTGTGTTGGTGCATCTCGGCAAGGAGCACTGCGCTGCCCACAAATGTCAGCAGGGCCAAATAGAGCAGAGAAAGAAGGGAGCTGGAGTGTGTGGTGGATGCCATGGGGGAACGGAGGCCTGCACTGTGTCAATATGCAGCTCAGTATTCCAAGGAATATGACTGTGGACAGAAATGGACCGGAGAGAAGAGCAGGCTGTTACCCCTTGCAATGGAGTAAATCCACATCATATGTTTATGGGCACATCTTGTCACAACAACAACACACACACACACACACAGAGAGCTGAGAGGCTCACTCCGAGTGAAGGCCAGCATCTTGGGTGTCCAGAGCAGGGGAGTTTCCCACCACCCAAATTGAGCCAGTCCCATTGAATTCAATGAGGCTTACTCCCAGGTAAGTGGGTGTAGGACTGCAGCCTCCCTCACCCCCCACCCACCCATGGCCAGCATGGATAAGCAAGTTCACAAAGTGAGCCATCTGGACTCTGCTTAGATAGTGGGGTGTGATGAAGGGCATCCTTGTTTCTCATTACAAAGTGGCTCACTCCGAGGCCACTTTGCTGGCCTTCTGCTGGGTCACAGGGCTTCCAGGGGTGAGTGTCGGGAGACTAAAGGTGTTTCCTGGTTCCAAATTTGATCCAAAGCAGCAGATGCAGTGTGGAAAAGTTCCTGGTCTTTAAAATCTTACATAAATAAGGTAGTGGCCACCCTAAAGCCTAATTCTGTGTATCCTTCTGGCATAAGATGCACTCAAGCCCAGCCTCATCAAAAAGCACCAGGAAAAGGTATCTGCCTCTCTTCAAGCCATTTTGTAATTTGGCACTAAACCTGGAGCATAGGACTCAGCTTCCTAAAACCAACTTCCAAAAGGGGAGTGCTGTTAGTCTAGGGTAGCAAAAACAAAGTATCTTGGTACATCCTAAGCCCTATTCAGATGTTGAGCTGTTCACGCAACCATGCATGCAGCCTACCTTCCCCCAGATGACCACTCACTTCCCCCAGATGCCCTGAAGTTCTGCAAGCCGCATGCCCACATGAATCTCTGTGCTGCTCCTGGCAGCACTGGTAAACAGAGTCTGGGACTCCTCATCCTGGCTTCCATAGATCCCACAATGCATCACGTGACACACACGATGCATCGGGGGATTCCCCCAACAGACGGGTGCTCTAGGCACCCATCTCTGTGTGTGGCCGGGCTGGAAGCAGCCTAGCTCGGACATGAGCAAGTAGCCTGGGTTAAGGGAGTGCGCCATTTGCTCCTTAACCTTGGCTAGCAGCTGGGCTAGGTGGCACTGGCCTGCTAGAATCAGGCCCAACCCCAATGGTTCTCATGAGCAGCCTAAGCCAGGCTGGGCATCCATAGCCTGGGTTAGGCTGCATGTGAGAACAGCCTCATTATGTTGTATGTGTATACAAGTGTCTTTATATGAATGACTGCACATCTGTTCATCTTAGAAGTGAAACTGGGTACAGATCCCCCTCCAATGCAGGATACAGCTAGGAAGTGTACTACTATACATGCATTCAAAATAATGTCTGAATAACTGTACATCCATATGGATCTGTACATATGTATACTGTACACAAATTGCACGCATATTGAATGTATGGGCTCTAGATAAATAGGGCTTGAGAGCCTAACACATTTATTGCAGCTTACGCTACAAGACCTTTTATTGCTTTTGTTTCTCTGAAGTTTCCTTAGTTATTGCATATAGTGTGTTCATTTGCACATTCTAGCCATACTTGCAGATGCCATATTCTTTGTTTTGTTTCACTTCTCTTTCTCATATACATGCACACACACACACAACCAACGCTCCTCCAACATACTCACAACCATACCTGAAAGTTAGCTCTTTCCTCTTTGTTCTCTCTTCATGTATAACATAAATTGTTAGAGGAAACATATCACTTACTTATCACCAGTTGTGCCCACAAGTACTTAACATCTTCTTTCATGTAGGAGGGGGAAAGAGGAACGCATTTCTGCCCTTCTGATGCTGGCAGAATCCTAATTCTGCGTGTGTGTATCTACACATTCAAATGTTACAGGCAGTGTAAACAGTGGGTGGAAAATCTCTCTCCCTGGTTCCTTTCCTCTGTCTATATTCATAGGTGGATTCCAAAGGGTGGCAAGAAGTCACACTGAAAACAGACATACATTGAATTATTTTTATGCAAAGCACCCTCCAGTTCCTTCTTTAATCAGCGGGCTCTTTCCCCTTTCTCAACATTCAGATGCTCAATCCCAGTTGGGTGTTGCAGTTTCACAGCCTCCAGTATCCCACCACAACCACTGAGCAATTCTGCCATCCCTTGCTTAGGACCTATCACAGCCCAGAACAAGCAGGGAGTCTACTTCCTACAAATGAGTAAGTCACTAGATATCTGGTCTGATCTTAATAGTCCAGTATGCTCTTCAAGGCTCTACCTAGAATTTCTGTGTCCTTGGACACAAGTGCATTTCTTAGAACAATCACTTCATGACACCATTTTTCCTTAGGGCGAATGATGGTGGAAACCCAAAGTCAAATTGCAGTAGTGGGAGATCTCACTTCCACCAACCACAGTGATTGTCATTCACCCTCTCAAGAGATAGATGGAACTACCAAATATATTCCTGAAAAAAGAATTAAAACGACTACCTTTTTGCACATGGACAGATTCCACAGTTTCCTCTGTTCCTCTCTTTCTGGAATTCTTGGGGATGGAGACCGAAAGAATAGCAGTGATCACCTTTGAACCCTTGTATCAATAACTATACCTGGATTTTAAGCCCCCTCATCTCTTGCTCCAAGACCCCTTTCATCACAAACCCACAAGCACTCACGTGATATCGTCACACTGCTGAGATTCCAATTTTCTCACTTATTCCTGCCAGCAGATGGCTGTGACAAAATGCCTTTGGGAACCAGTAAGGTGATGCATTAATATATCAAGGACGATGGCCCCAGGGGGCAATTTGGGACCACTCCCACCAGGATAAACAGGGGCAGTGAGATCAGAAATTCCACATCTACCGTTTCCCCCTCTCTCCTTGCCTGATTTTCAAAGGTCTCTCTCCCAGCTAGTGGGATTTCAACAGCAAGGTCATTACTGGAGCTCAATAATGCATACCTTCAAACATTTGACAGGACAATGGTATACTTGCTTTACATTAAGAAAACAAAGGGTTCAAGAAACTGCACTGAATAAACAAGTCATTTCCATGGGGCCAAGGACATCTCCCACCAAAGACATTTTGAAATATTTCCTTTAATTTTTATACTACTTTGCAACTCAAACACATTTCACATTTGTACTTTTTTGGTTACACAGCATCCTGCTCCTTGCACCAGAATCCTATTTTCAGAAGTTCCGAATTAGACATTGGTCCAGTTCCCCATATGGACAAGAAGTATGGCACCGGCTCAAGAGGTACCTCGTACACTAAAGAAATGTGCCAGGCAGCAATAGATACTAATTCAGTGGACAGCAGCAATCAATTCCCTCCCAATACCAGGTCTCAGCTGAGTTGTATAAGTGGGTTATATACTTCTTATCTGATGCTATTATGGATGGGTTCATTCTACATGCAAAAATATTTTTCAGACTTGGAAGAAAAGGCTAGCTCCCGTAGGCATTCCTTTCATGAATTTTCCTGTATCCAAATTAAAAGATTAATCTGTTTTTAGCAGTGTCTACTTGCCTGACATATTTTATTTGTATGCATTCATATGTTGCCCTACATATTTTTTATGCATTTAAAAATATCTTAAAAACACCCACTTGTCCTACATTAAACAGAAGCATCACCGCAGTAGCTTGCCAAAATCTGTGTTCTAGAACAAAGTGTAACCAGTAGCTGGGATAGTAGAATAGTCTCTCCCAAGGCCAGTCTCTTGCCATTGACCCCAAGCAGAGTCATAGGTCACAGGTGCCGAGATCCAGCGGGTAGGTAGTGAAATCAGAGGGGAAGAGGCAGTCTGCACATGTTTGCTCGATGGCTTTTTAAAAACACCACCACCACCACCACACACAACATTGCTTTTATTCCAGGGAGCCTGGCTACTGGGGCGTGTGGTGGGGGGGACGGGGACAAACAGGTCCCGGGGCTGAAGTTAAGCCCCACTGCTGCTAGCTAAGCTATATTTCCGAGCTGCAGCAGCTCCGGAATGCTTCAGACGACTGGCAGGGAGAGAGCCAGCGCGCGTGAAGAGCCCAGGACTGCCCCCCGCCCCAGCCTGTGCCGCTCTGCACGTAGCCCCGCCGCTGCCCCTGGAGCTGAGCCCCGCCGTTCTGAGCGCGCGATGAGCTGTAGGCTCCCATATGGCGGGCGAGCAGGGAAAAGGCCAAGCTGCGGCCGGCTTGCCTTTCCTGGACGCCTCCTAATCCGATCCACGCCAGGGCTGGCACGGACAAGGCTGCCGCCTCTCCTTCCCCCTTCCGCCCCACTCTCCGTCCGATTCCAGGCAGCCCCCGCCTCCCTTGCCAAGCTTCTGGAGGCTCAGAGCAACTTGCTAGGCCGTCGCCCGCCCTCTTCGAGGGGCTCCCTCTCCACCCATTGGCTCTCCGCGCTCTCGACTAGTTTGCTGGGCTGCAGCGACAAGGCAAGGAAGGGGCCGGACTTGGGTGCTGAGCGCCGCCGACTGTGAGCCGCTGGGCGATAGGAGGATTGCAGCCGCTCCTCGTAGGAACAAGTGAGTGTGTAATCCTTCTCAACAGGACCGCGCCGGCCGCCTTCCAGTGGTCCCTTCCTTCCCAGGGGGCTCCTCCTGTCCTGGCCCATCCTTTGCTCTCCCTGCCTGCTCGCGTTCTTTCTCGAAGCCCCTCTCTTTTCGCAGGCGGGAGGCGCCAGGGGATTACTCATTCCTTCCGATTTTCTCCCCGCCGCATTCTTCTTCCTTTTCTATGAGTCAGGGAGTTTGGGTGGGGGCCAGTCCCGTCACGAGCCGATCCGCGCGCCGGCAGGTTCCTCCCTGCGTGGCCAGGCAGCGAGCGCTGAGCATCATTCCTGCTGATGGCCGAAAAAGTTGAAGGCTAAACTGGACCGGCAGATAAAGAGCTGCCTGCAAGGCAACCCTCTCCAGCCTCAACCTCCGGCAGTCTGGGTGGCAGCTGCTCCCTGAGCAAAGAGACACTTTTTAAAAAGTGGAGGATCTCTTATGTTAAGCAGGGGGAGAGCAATGGCCCTGTCCAACCCCAGCACAGCATCCTTCCAGTGGCTCTTGCTGGTGTCTACCTTATGTTTCCCTTTAGATTGTGAGCCCTTGGGGGACAGTGGACCATCTTATTTATTTATCGTTTATTTTTCTATGTAAACTGCTTTGAGAACTTTTGTTGAAAAGCGGTATATAAATGGTAGTGGTAGTAGAAGAAGAAGCGGCTCTGTTGCTCTGTTGTTTTCTTCCTTAAATTTTATATTTTATTTTATTTATCAGTCATGTATATACCGCCATATATATATGTATGTATGTGACTCACCAAGGGAGCAAGAGGTTGTTGGTTCGAATCCCCGCTGATTTGTTTCTCAGACTATGGGAAACCCATATATCGGGCAGCCACGATATAGGAAGGTGCTGAAAGGCATAATCTCATACTGTACGGGAGATGGCAATGGTAAACCCCTCCTGTATTCTACCAAAGACAACCACAGGGCTCTGTGGTCACCAGGAGTCGACACCCACCCAACAGCACAACTTTACCTTTATGTAATATAGGTGGTGTACATAATCTAGGCATTATACATAATGATGGGTGTGGAAAATGACATGCCACTGATAAAACATGCCTCTGTGCAGAATGAGACAGGTGGCTTGCTGGCTGCCTGGCTTGCTTGCTTCCTTCTCAGTCATGCATCTCTTCTCTGTATCCAGGAAGGTTTGCACAACTGTCAGATATTTGTTTTTATTTTGAAGAGGCCACCTTTATTTCAGAAGCTTCTGTCTTGTTTCAGACATCCTGACCTCGTGGAATAAAGTGGGGCATCCTTTCTACCAGGACAAATGTAAAACCACACTGGGCTAGAGTTAAAGCACCCAAAGTGGTGGAGGGAACTGATTACTGATTATAAATGTTAAAATGTAATAAATAAATCTCTCTATATAAAATGCTTAGGTCGTATGTGGCAAGCCCCGACCCTGCCAACAAGCCCCACCACTGCTGTGACCAATGAAAAGGTGGCCTGGAGGAGGAGACACAGATAGGAAAGCGGCCATGGCGGAGAGGGGGGAATAGCAGTGGCGGGGATGTGGCTGGTGTGCGTTCCAGCGGTGCAGATGGCAGAGAGGGGAGACTGAGGTGGACATAGTGGCAGGGATGTGGCCGGCAGGGCATGGCGCTGGTGGTGTAGAGGAGAGACTGAGGCGGGGATGGCGGTGGAGATGGTGAAAGCTCCTTCCATGGGCCCTCCTGCCACCCAGATGACAGGTTGAGCTGTTTTCGGCCCATTTCGGAGCTCTCTGCACACGTGCAGGGATCGGCCCGTAGGGATTAGAGGCAGGGAGAACTAGCTTGCAGATGCTCTGTGCCGGCCCAGGTAGTAATAAATATTTTGTTTAAGAGAGATCTGCAAAAGCTTGATGAAAGAGAAGTTTTCACACAGCTTTGAAATACTGGTCAGGAGGATACCAGCTCCCAGCCTGAGGCAGGGAGTTCCATAGGTTGGTGGTGACTACTGAGAAGGCCCTCTCCTGTGTTACTGCCAAATAAACCTCAGAGGGAGAAGGTACACATAACACCCAGGAGGGCCTCCCTAAAATATATTATGGCATGGACAGATTCATGCACGGGAAGAGCCCATTGGTTAGGCAGAGAGATAGTGGTTGGCCCAGCATCATCTGCTAAGCTTCATGGCCTAGTGGGGCCTAGTGGTCTCTGCAGTTCTGATCCATTGTCCACTGCACCACACAAGCTCAGTGTGGGCCCAGAGGTGTCCTGCATGAGTATGGAATTGTGGCAAGACTGCAATTACAAGGAGACTACTTTGCAGTCCATTCTGTGAGCTTTGATAGGAATCTCTTTTATATGTCTTATGAGACACTTTGTATATCAATGCACTGTACAAATAATACAGCATATTTCACAATAATAGTGTTTAGAGACAAGCTTTGACTTGCGGCCTCTCTGCAACTGATGCAGCCCATGTGTCGCCTGATTTCCTGCAAATCTCCCAAATTGTCAATAGTATCAGAGCAGATCCAGGAATGGGCTTGAAGGTTGCTCAGGGTTGTGTTATGTACCAGAAAGGCTGTCTGGCCCAACACTCAGTCGTTGCCTGTCTGTGTTATAAGTTTACTGTGCTGTTGCTGTTGAACAGAAGATGACTGAACCAGCTGCTGACCCACAGCAGCATTCGCACTGAAAACATCAGGAAACTGCTGTATGTGTCAGTCAGTTTTTTCATAGCTAAAGAGAGGGGCCACTTTAGAGAGGGGGCCAGCGTTCTCAGAAGACCTAACACCAAATTAGTTTCAGACTCAGCCATCATGGCTGATGTAAGTTAGACTGCTAATCTGTCTTGTGCCACCCCTTGCCTTACCTTCTGCAGTCTTACCCCACCTGCCTGATGCACAAGCTCAGGCATGCATAGCTTTGGCCCTCCTGCAGATGTTGGCCTACAGCTCCCATCAACCCTGACTATTGGCCACTGTGACTGAGGATTATGGGAGTTCTAGTCCAACAACACCTGGAGGGCCAGAGTTGTGCAGTCAATTACAAGGAGACTGCTTTGCAATCCATTCTGTGACCTTTGATAGGAATCTCTTTTATATATTTTATGAGACACTATGTATATCAATGCACTGTACAAATAATACACCATATTTAACAATAATATGTTATATTTAAAAATAAGCTGTTAGATATCAGACAAACTTGCTTTGGTTTATTAGAATTGAGGTTTATTCATTCATTCATTCAATTTCTATACCGCCCTTCCAAAAATGTCTCAGGGCGGTTTCCACAGAGTAATAACAAATAAATAAGATGGATCCCTGTCCCCAGAGGGCTCATAATCTAAAAAGAAACATAAGATAGACACCAGCAACAGTCACTGGAGCTACTGTCCAGGGGATAGATAGGGCCAGTTACTCTCCCCCTGCTAAATAAAGGGAATCGCCACATTAAAAGGTGCCTCTTTTGCCATTGCATAGTTCTTGTGTGTGATCCCCCCCAATATGTTTTGTGTAGCTTGTGCATTTTTAGAACAATATTTTAAAAAATATTTTAAACATATTTAAAAGATCTATGAATGTGGTAGTCAGAACTCCTGCCAGTGGTATCAGGGAAGAGAACAACATCAGCAAAGACTATTTTTGCATAGAATACAGTCGGTCACTGCAGTTTAAGCATAGGTAAAGTGTGCTGTTGAGTTGGTGTCAACTCCTGGCGCCCACAGAGCCTTGTGGTTGTCTTTGGTAGAATACAGGAGGGGTTTACCATTGCCTCCTCCCATGCAGTGTGAGATGATGCCTTTCAGCATCTTCCTATATCACTGCTGCCCAATATAGGTGTTTCCCATAGTCTGGGAAACATTCCAGTGGGGATTAGAACCGGCAACCTCTGGCTTGCTAATCAAGTCATTTCCCTGCCGCACCATTATGTGGCTATTTAAGTGTGGGGACCACATAATTTAGCTGCTGTTTTAAAAGTAGACGGCGAAAGAAGGTCCAACCAACACCAAGCAAGTTTGTACTGTGGTAGGCTGAAGTGTAGACATGCCCATAGTAGCAAAACACCTGACTTCTTTCCCTTCCTCTCCTATTATCACGCCTCAGATGCAGTTTCTTTTTTCTTTTGGCTCAGAGTTAGCACACCTCCATCTGACGTTTACTGAAGAGATAGTTTACTGTTTAAGGTTTGTCTGCAGTTGCCACTGGCTTGTCTGGTGGCTACTCAGGGACGGACCTTCTCTGTTGCTGCCCCGAGGCTCTGGAACACACTTCCTACTGAAATAAGAGACACCCCACCACCACCATCTCTTACAACTTTAAAAAAGGCAGCCAAGATGCATTTGTTCACCCAGGCTTTTAATTAGATATTGTTTTAATTGTGTTTTAATAGTTTTAACATTCTAAATTTTAATTGTTGTGATGCTTTAATCTTTTTAACTGTTTTTGTTGTTTATTGTGAACCTCCCGGAGACTTGCATTTTGGGCGGTATATAAATGTTTTAAATAAATAATCTGATTTACTGTATAATGTTCATTCACAGGGTAGCTCATTCCATCCTGGTCCCTGTCTGTGACACCGTTGTGGGATCTCTGCAGGCTGTGAAATCTTCATGGCTGGCTTCCCGTTTTTAGCCTGGGCATGTGCTGGTAGCAAAATGTGCGGTGCCTCCTGGCGTAATGCTTCACATCCTCTTGGTTTTTAACTGAAGTGTCATTAGTGGGGTGATCCCGCTTCTGAGATCTCCCCATTAAAATATTAATTTAAAAGCATTTTTAAGTCATTGGTCAAGCTCAGGTTTGGTTTACAAACAGTAGGTCTGAGAAAGAACCTAGTGGTGTGATTTGACACTCTGAGATTGAAGGAACCCTTCACATTGGCAATCCCCTGCGAACTGAGCAAAGAGGCACCTTTTTAAAGTGGTGATTTGCTTTATTGAGTTGTGGGAGAGCAACTGGCCCTATCCATCCCCAGCAGAGCATCCTTCCAGTGGTTGTTGCTGGTGTCTATCTTCTGTTTCTTTTTTAGATTGTGAGCTCTTTGGGGACAGGGAGCCATTTTATTTATTTATTTGATTGTATTTATGTAAAGCACTTTGGGAACTTCTGTTGAAAAGTGGTATATAGATATTTGTCATATTTGTCATAACATGGAGTTTTTCCTGCCAAATCTATCTAGCAGTGGGCCATACGTGAAAGTATTAAGCTTTAATCCTGCATGTGAAGTTTTCCAGATAATTTCTTCCCACCTGCATCTTCCTGAAATTGACTAATTTTCTTTTTTGTGCCATTTTCTCCCACTCATAACCCTTAAATCCCTGAAATGTCATCAGGTTCAATCTGTATCCCTGCATGTCCTTTGTATGCAGTCTCTGTAGGAAAGCCTCATAGTATTTGTTCTAATAATACTGCAGATAAAGTCTTTATCGGCTTTTAAAAATGTGTTTTGCTGCTCTGCCTCACAGGGTTTTTGTTCTAAAGGATTATTCCTACCAGAGAGAATGTATGAACATTGAAGCCTGACATTTCTCCTTGTTGCAGGGTGTATGCAGTTTGTTTGTTCTGATTGCCTAGGTAGCATTTTGGACATGGAAAATGGGATATAAAGGGCAGCCAGTACTTCTCAGAAAGTGTAAAAATCACTGCAGGGGCTGATGTAAGCTCTGTTGACCCTAGTTATGTTGCTCCTTGAGTATTTGGCCCATTGGTGGATGGTTATGTGTACATGATAGATAAGTGTTTTGATTGCCTTAGTCTGTCAACCATCCTGATAATTACTTACTGTAGGTGGTATATGAATCTAGAAAATAAATATATATTTTAAAAAATAGATTACTTGTAGGCGAGGCCCATTGTTGACCAGGCAAAGTCATTTTGCGTTGATTACACTGATGGCAAGTTCAAGAAATTAAATATATGTAATAGAATTTCTTAATTATTGTGCTTGCAAAAGGAAAGTTTAAAAAAACAGTTTGACATTTGTAGCATTTCAACTTCAAACATTATTCATTTTATTGAATAATTAGCATGTATGGTAGATTTAAATCATAGTAAATTTGAATCTGAGAAAGATCTTCTTTTCTTGGGTATGATGTTGTTTTAGAATTATTGATCTGATTACTGAGTGTGAGAACAATAACAAAATATGATTATATTCATAATTTCTTTACAGAATACATGTTAAAAAAACTTCCCCCCAAACATATTCTGGTTTAAAAGTAACGCATTCAGCTAATTTTAGTTGCTGGATTGTTCATGCAAAATTTGGTATATGTAAATAATCGGGAAGTATGACTATTTCACACAAAATAAATGCTTCAAAATATATATTAGATGGAAACAAGGACTGAAAATGCTAGAAGAATGAGCAGCCTAGCTTAGTTCTGTCTTTTGTTTCCGACTGTGGCCAGTCAAGAATGCATCAGAAGATGATGTTGATAATATTGTAATTAGTATTATTCCTTCTCCTTCTCCATCCTAGGGACATTCTCTTTCAGTTTATTTTAAACTACCTGGATATGTCAAATGAAATAAGCTTTATTTATTTTATTTTATTTGGGGCTTGAGCTTCAAGTGCTAGGCAATAGGCAGCTTAAAATGTATATAAATTAATATGTTCTACCCTGGTCCAATTTTGTATTGTCACGCAGTTCTACAGGGTTAGAAAGCCCAAGACCCTGAGAATCTCTTTCAGGGCTCCTGGGATTTCCCTGATACTTACCAAGCAGAATATTCCAAGTATATGGAGACTAGAGTCACTCAGAAACAAAGCACCAATATCAGCAACTCAGGGAGTGGTGGGGCAGGTTACCTTATCCAAATATGTGGATATAAGCAAGAATGGTGTATTCAGAAGTGACCTTGAACTGAGCCTGATAACTTTCCCTTTGTTTTGCTTGTTCTTGCTTTTATGATTTGCTGGATTACCTCTGGGTTTTGAACTGTTTTTTAAGAACAAACTTTCAATGCATGAGCTTGAATCAGAGATATGAAACTCTGAAAGAGAGAGAGAGTCTTTAGCCCATGGCACCACCTACAGAAGCTGCTGAATCTCCTCCTGAGGTTTTGAAGTTGCCTTAGTGTATCTCACGAGGATCATTTAAAGTTGGCTGTGATTTCTGCTCCATTCACGTGGTTGATGGTATTCACTAGGAAATTGTCAAAGACCAGTACACATTGGCTGTAAGAGATGTCTAACAGGGACGTCTTGTTTGATAAGTTAGTGGTTGCTTGTAATAGCTTAATGCTAAATTATATGATGAAGAAACTTACTCAAAGTAGTCCCATTGAACTTAAAAGGACACATTATGCAATGTCATTTCAATGGGACTACTCTGAGTAATTTTGTCATCATGCCAGCTGATATTTTGTTTGTGCTAAACACAAAATGGAATCATGCGCGTGCGCGCACACACACACAGAGTGAGGTTACAGAACTCCCCTCCAGTGTTGCCTCTAACAGGGAGTCCCAGATGTTGTTGACTACAACTCCCATAATCCCCAAGCAAAAGCCATTGCAGCTGGGGGTTCTGGAAGTTGTAGTTAACAACATCTGGGAATCCCTGTTAGAGGGAACACTACTCCCCTCCATTGTTCTAGAACTTCCCATCCTCTGCAGCTCTCATACACTTGCAGCCATCCTCTACAGCTCTCGAAACTACCTCTTTGAACCCAGACTAACCCCTCTCCTCCTCTTCCACTTCTACTTGTGGTTGTTTTCTGGGATCAGAGTCAAGCATTGTGCTGCAGTGACCCTTTGTCAGGGAATGCAGAGCAAGCCAAGGGGGTGGGGGCAGCCCTCTCAAGGAGCCAGCCCAGTTGTCCTAAGACAGCCTCCTAAGAGCAGTTGACCCCCAGCAAGAGGAAACATAGCCAGCCTTTCCTGGGGTCATAAAACAGAGGTCTGAAAGGTAGACAGAGACAACGACCCCAGATAACCCAGCCGTGGTTCTGTAGATACAGACAGAAGCCAAGGATCCTTGTCAACAGAATAGTGGCTGAGAGACTGAGTGGAGAGTCTGGACTTCCTCCTGGGTTCAGAGCTCACCTTCGCCATGAACTCACTTGATGGACTTAGGCAAGAGGCTCCCTCTTAGCTCCCCAGCTGCAGTATGGGGATAATAACAGTTATCTCACAGAGTTGTTGTGAGGGCTACCTTCTTTGCACACTCAAAAAGTGCTGTACAAGTGCAAAGTATTATTATTACCTCCCACATTTGGGGAATGGTTGGTTGAAATCTGGAAAACGGATGAGATGACAAAATCAACAGAGACACAGTACCAGTGCAAAAAGGCTGAAAGGGGTGGGGGGAAGCAGTTTTGAGGGTTTTGATTACCTTTTATTAACTACTATAAGCATTGTTGTACTCTTGGTATAAATGCATTGTATCCAAGTAATGCTAGGTCTTTATTAAGCAGGGGGAGAGCAACTGGCCCTATCCATCCCCAGCACAGCATCCCTCCAGTGGCTGTTGCTGGTGTCTATCTTATGTTTCTTTTGTTTATTTATTGTGAACCCTTCGGGGACAGGGAGCCATTTTATTTATTTATTTATATCTATGTAAACTGCTTTGGGAACTATTTGTCATATTTGTAAAGCTTCTCACTCCTGTATAGTAAATCTGTGTGATACTGTAAAACCAAGGAAAAGATTGAAACAGGCACATGGAAGTATTAAATGATATGCTGGGTTTGCTCTCCCTGAATTCCAGGGACTTGTCCATCTCACTATGTTCTGGTAAGAGGCTCTCTACCCACATTTGTCTTTTGAGGAGATCTCTCTGGTCCCAGGGCTGGTTTCCATTCAGACCCTCACTTTCACACAGAGAGACTTTTGTAGACTTGCTAAGCAGTTGGACGAACCCCTGCTAAATGAGCAAAGAGGCACCTTTTAAAGGGATGGTTCTCTCATATTTTGCAGGAGGAGAGCAACTGTCTAACCTCAGCCCAGCATCCCTCTAGGACTTGTTGCTGGTGCCTTTAAAAGGAGGAAGGCAGGTCTTACCTGCCCCTTTGCTGCCCCACCAGGGTATTAATTGCTGTGCCTGGTGTCCGCAGTGCTGCTCCCAGCAACCCACAGGCAGCTTCACATATACATGTGCAGATGCCATTTATGTACCGATGCTGCCCACGGGCTGCTGGGATCAGCACTGCAGCCACATGGCGTGGCATTTAATACTGACAGAGCCGCGGTGGGGTGGCAGAGGAGTGGCGAAGAGGCAGGTAAGAATTCCCTTCCTCCACCCGCTGAAATGATCCAGCTGCGGCAGCTCAAAGTGTTTCAGCGCCTCGAATTAGGGGCGCCAAAACACTCTGTGCACATCCCTAACCTGAATCTCAAATTATAGCTGCTGAATTGGTGGCACTACACAATTACAGCAGCACAGGTGAGTGTGGATGTTGCAGAGTTGTGTGTTCCTGTCTCCCCTCAGTGTTAATGAAACTGCCCCCAGGTGACTGGTAAACGCCCATAAATTTGTGTTTAGGCTTGCGTTCAGGGGAAATTAGCTCAAAGAGGACAGTTCCATGTCAGATTCAACTTGCTCAAAGTTGTGGACCCAGGAAATGAGTGGACTGAGGCAAGATTTAAGTTTCAAAATCAGAAGAAAGTCTTTATTGTAGGGAGGGGTACAACGGACAAAATATGTGGTTAAAGCAATATTACTACTAAAAATACATTCAGCTGCAAAAAGGCGTTTTAGCTTAAAGTCCTAACTGTATAAATTCCCAGGCGGGCAAGAGAAAGAGGCTCTTAGAGAGAGAGGCGGCTGGATTTAAGAGAAGAGAATAGGAATAGAGTTGGGCCCAGCAAGGAACAAATGTCCGTATCACCTGATCTGGACAAAGAGACCTCAGGGCTCCTGGAGCAACCGAAGGACCTCGTTCCTCAGGGACAGCTTGGTCAGAGGCAAGGGCAAGAAGGTTGGAGGGGTTAGTTGATAGAGGTGAATCCACAAGGGTGCTTCCTCTGTGGAACCAGCTTCCTATGTTAGCAAGGAAGACTGGGCAGGTCAGGCTAGGCAAGAAGGCCGATCTGGAGGCTGGCACGGAGAACTGAACACAGCCTGGCGTGGTGGCCTGTGAACAGTAAATTGTCCAAGCAGCTGGTGACTCCAAGGTAGATGGTACGCATAGAGCACACTGGATATGGAACTGGGATTTGATATACTCCCAAACATGTCCTGGTGGCACATTCCAATTGACCTTTTTTATTGAACAGGTGTGTTGGGTGGAACCAGCAAGGATTCCATTGTTGCTGATCGCTCCTCCTGGGTGTAAAAATGTGAGAACTGCCGAGGCATGCCAAGGCTTTTGTCATGAAAACAGAGTACATAGGCATGAGAAGAGGAAATCTACCTGGACGAGGGTCCAATAATCCAATCAGTGCTTTTAATGGGTGCATCTCTAGGTCCTTGTCACTGACTCAACCTCTTTTGTGAAGGGAGAGATTTACCTCTGTGAGCCTCATCTGCATTCTGCCTGCTGGGTTAATTGGCGCATTAGCTTGCTGCTATCCTTTGCGAAATGAGGGGAGGGGCCAAGGCAGGTTCACTCTGAGTGCAGAGTGGCCTTGGCTGAAAGTTAAGCTGCTTTAATTAACTTCTGGGGTCTACTTAGGGTGTCCCAACATAGAGTGTGCATCTGCTCCCCTTTCCAATTTGCTTGTTTGTAGCCAAATCTAGGGGTGACTGGACCACTGTCAACTAAGTGACCTGCCCTCATGTGCCACGGATGGATTGCTCATGATGACAGCATCATGAGCAATCCATCCGTGGCACATGAGGGCAGGTCACTTAGTTGACAGTGGTCCAGTCACCCCTAGATTTGGCTACAAACAAGCAAATTGGAAAGGGGAGCAGATGCACACTCTATGTTGGGACACCCTAAGTAGACCCCAGAAGTTAATTAAAGCAGCTTAACTTTCAGCCAAGGCCACTCTGCACTCAGAGTGAACCTGCCTTGGCCCCTCCCCTCATTTGTCCTGAGTGTCCTGAGTGTCCTGAGGGGATGTTCCTGGGAGCCGGCAGAAAAGCATTGCTAGTAACATCAGTGATATCATAACTCTGCTTTCCCCTCTTTATTTCACTGCAGACAGAGGATGTCAGGAGAAGTGCCCTTGCACATCAACACCAAGGAGCCGCGATGGGACCAGAGCACCTTCATGGGGAGAGCAAAACATTTCTTCACGGTGACAGATCCACGCAACCTTCTGCTCTCTAGTGAGACCCTGGAAGAGGCCCGGAGGGTGATTGAGGAATACAGGTTATCTTGTTAGTCTGGGGATTGCCTTGGTTCTCAAAGAGTGATGATGGCAGTGGTGGAGGGTAGGGTGGGTTAGGTTGTGGGGAAATCTGAATGATGTTATGCTGTCTGGGGGAAACTGCAAAAGCACTTGATGTAACTGTGTTATTATTAACCACCCAGAGATGAAAGTTTGGGGAGGTGTACAAATTTGATAGATAGATAGATAGATAGATAGATAGATAGATAGATAGATAGATAGATAGATAGATAGATAGATAAATAAATGGTGGCCCTTAGCTTCATAAGAACAGCCCTGCTGGATCAGGCCCAAGACTAGGCCCATCTAGTCCAGCATCTGGTTTTACACAGTGGCCCACCAGATGCCTCTGGAGAGCCCACAGGCAAGAGGTATGTGCATGCCCTCTCTCCTGCGATTGCTCCCCAGCAACTGGTATTGAGAGACACCATGCCTCTGAGGCTGGAGGTGACCTGTTTTCCATAAATTTGTCCAAGCTTCTTTTAAAACTGTCCAAGCTGGTGGCCTTCACCACATCCCATGGCAAGGATTCAATAGATTAATTATGTGCTGTGTGAAAAAGTATTTCCTCTTGTTGTTCCTCAATTTCCTAACCATCAGTTTCATGGGGTAACCGCTGGTTCTAGTGCTGTGTGTGAGAGAGAGAAATTTCTCTCTGTCCACTCTCTCCATTCCATGCATAATTTGATACACCTCGATCATGCCTTCCCTTAGTTGCCTCTTTTCCAAAATAAAGAGCCCCAGATGCTGTACCCTAGCCTCATAACACCACCTATATATCCTGTTCCAAACCAGGATTTTAAGTAAATCAGAATCTGCAAAGAAATCTGTTTGAGGCTGTACACTAGGGATGTGCACGGAACCAGCTCGGAGGCCCTTTATGAGCGTTCAAACCGGTTCGAACAGCGGGTGGTTCTGCCAGTTTGAAGGTGGTGGGGCTGCCACTTCAAGGGTGGGGGAGGGTGCAATTACCCCTCCCGCTGCTCTTCCCCCACTGGCGCTCTGGTTTTCCAAAGTCCATGGGGCAGCAGCATACCTTCCTGCTGCCCCGTTTGCCCCCGTTGTCCAGAACTAAGCAGAAGTATATGGCGCGCCGGTGCGGGCATGTCGCCCCCGCCCCCACTGTGTGCGTGCCGGTGTGCGATTTGTGCATGCCCGCACTGGTGTGCGCAGGCACACCAGATACTTCTGCTTCGTTCCAGACAACGGGGCCAAATGGGGCGGCAGGGAGGTATGCTGCTGCCCTATGGACTTTGGAAAACTGGAGCATTGGCGGGGGAAGAGCAGCAGGAGGGGTAAGTGCACCCTCCTCCGCCCTTAAAGCAGCAACGGCCCCCCGCCTTTGAGCCTCCTCGACCCGGTTCCATGCACATCCCTGCTGTACACGAGGCTGTATGCAACAGAGCCTCAGGGCAATTGGGTCAAGTGGATAATTCTCTTTGAGTAAGGGTGTGTGCGTGTGTGCCTGTAAGGGGTGGAAGAGGCACATACTGCTTCACTGCCCTTCCAGATGCCATTTTGACTTAGATGCTTGTGAAACCCATGAATACAGCTGTTCCATCTTTCCTCAAGCTCTTCCTAGTAGAGGTCAATCTTGCCATTTGCAGACCTGACATCCATGGTTCCATGTATCCACGGCCAGGTAATTGACACCCAACCTCAGCATAGGCAGAACAAAAAGGGGCTAATTTCCATGTATCCACGGTTTCCTGGTGGCTGGAAATGGATGCGAGGTCAATTCCGGCCATTATTTTGTCAAACAGCCATTTTGTGGCTCTTTAGTGGAAAGAAAGAAGAACCCAACCACCCCCACAATTTTTCGTGGAAAAATCAGGAAGAAATCGGCATTTGGGGGGCATTACTGGAAGCTGGGGACCTGCAGAGCAATTATTTATGCTTTTCCCAACCATTTTTCTGCCTTCTTTGCCCTGCAGGAACTGAATCCCCCTTTGTCATAGACTTAATGACTCATTATCTGCAGTTTCATCACCCGTGGAAGTCTGTGGAAACTGAACCCCCACGGATAACGGGGTCCACCTGTACAATGAATGAATTATTCTTCCAACAACCTCTACAGTGTAACAATCCCTTTCTTCCAATTTGCCTCCAATATTCTTTGTTTGTGTGACTCTTTCCAGGATGGGGAGGGTCTCTCCAGGCCTGACTGAGGACCAGCTGTGGAGGGCTAAATACATCTATGACTCTGCCTTCCATCCAGATACTGGCGAGAAGATGATTCTAATTGGTCGAATGTCTGCCCAGGTGCCCATGAACATGACCATCACTGGATGCATGCTCACCTTCTACAGGCACGTGCACAACTTCTAATGTCCACTCTCTTGCGTGGGCAAAGTGCAGAAAGTGGGAATGGGTGTGAGACAACTCATTGCTAGGTCCAATGGGGAGGGGAAACGTGCTGTGGAGTGGGATAGTAGCATTTGTCTTGGCATCCCTGGACAGTAATGGAGAAGGGGCCTTGGGCAATATGTCCTAAGATCATGTGAAATGAATTCTTTATGTGTGTCTGTGCAATTAATTGTTATTTAATGCTGTGAATTGTGAATGTGTGAAACAGTTTATGTATGTATGATGCCTGTACAGCCGAGACTGTGAGCATCAGAGCATTTATTTGGCAGTAAATACATGTGTAGAACTGTGATTAGAGCATTTTAAAATTTGAAATACATTATGAAAGCTGTGAAAGTTGGCAAGGGCATATAAGTGTGCAAATATGTATGGCTGGAGAGTCCTGAATGCCTGAAACAATGCGCATACATGTAAAACTGTGTGACACTACGTAGACATCTGAAATAATTTGAGTGTCACTGTTGACAAAGCAAGGAAGATACACCTTACTGCTCCTTCAGTGGGTCCTCCTTTGTAGGGATCTGCAGAATGTTTCACAGTAAGAATGTTCCAACTCGAAATTGGCCGTTTTGAATGTTTCAAGCTCAAAACAGACTACCCTTCAAATAAAGGACCTCTTTTGAGCTCAGAACAGAACAACCCTGTTTCGAACCCTGTTTCCTCTCCTTCAAGATGAGCGTTGGTCTTGTGGTAGCAAGCAGGGTCCGCCCTGGTTGCATATGAATGGGAGACTAGAAGTATGAGCACTGTAAGATATTCCCCTCAGGGGATGGAGTCGCTCTGGGAAGAGCACAAGGTTTCATGTTCCCTCCCTGGCTTCTCCAAGATAGGACTGAGAGAGATTCCTGCCTGCAACCCTGGAGAAGCCGCTGCCAGTCTGTGAAGACAATACTGAGCTAGACAGACCAATGGTCTGACTCAGTATATGGCAGCTTCCTATGTTCCTATGAATGGAATGTTTTGACATTCTGAGTGCCATTTTGGAGGGCTATTTTTCCCTTGGTGACTGGTTTTCTAGCACTGGCTTCCAATTGCCTTGTAATCTCCTTGCTTCTTGGTGGGCTTGCTAAGCAGTTGGAGGAACCCCTGCTAAATGAGCAAAGAGGCACCTTTTAAAGGGATGGTTCTCTCATATGGGATCATGTGGGTGCTCGAGCTGCGTGCAGCCTGAGCACACATGGGCTCCAAGAGCGCCTTGAGAGGCCCCATCTCCTGGGGGATTCTCCCAATGCACCACGCTCATTGCATGGTGTATTGTGGGATATCCGGAGGATGGGATGCAACACAGATTGTCTGGGAGTGCAAGACGCGTTCCCAACAGCATGCTGTTGCTCATCTGGGTGGGAGGTAAGTTGGCAGAGCTTCCCCCTGCCACCCGCCCAGTCATGTGAATAGCCTCATTGTGTGCCTCTCAGAGAGGAGGAAGGATCAGAGAGAGTGCAGCAGCACAGACTGAGACTGGTGGCGGCGGCCTCAGGTCTGCCTGGCCCAGTGGCGAGAGAGTCAGAGTGTTCATGCTGACTTATTTTCTCTTCCCCTACCCTCTTTTTTTTTTTTTTTTTTGCAGTGTACCAACTGCTTCCCCCTCATTTTTTTTTTAATTACACCAGCAGCTTTAACTGGGTGTTGCTGTGGATTTTTTCTTATTCTGTGGATGTTTTTCCTTGTAGCCAGCCCCCAGTGGCTTTAATAACGGGGGTGATCTGCTGACTCCTGCCCCCTTTGCAGCCCCAAGCTGGACCTTTGCTTCTGCTGTGTGCCTGGATTGGAGTTCATTTTTTGTTTTGTAGGCTTGTGTGCTCTGTGACTTCTGTCTGGTGGCCAGCCTGCCAGGTGCTCTCCCTTCCCCCCACCCCCAACTTTTTCTTTTATGATTTTTTTGAGTGGGTGGGTGCCCACCTGGCGCCCACCTGCCCTACCCTCTGCTGTGGAGTCCCAGGGGCTGCTTGGCCTGAATGCCTCTGAGAGCAACAGACTCCAGCAGAAGATGTCGGAATGTAAGCAGCCCCCTGCCCGCACCTTAGTCAGGTTAGAGTTCTTTAAATAGGATTCAAGTTTGGGGAAGGGATGGGTACTGGGTATGTAAGACAGGAGGGGTGGGTTGACTTAGGAGAGACCACAGTAATCTCCTTTCCCTCCCCTCCCCTTAGATTTACTGAATTGTTGCTCCCCTTCAAAAAACTCCCCCCCCCAAATAAAAATAAATAAAGCCTGCTTCTTTATTTGGGAGGATTTAATTTTTCTTGTTTCTGTGTGCACTATAGTGCTATAGATAGCACTGTGTGGCATACGCAACATAAATTGCCGCCCCCCCGCCTTTTAAATTACCCATCTTAAAGGCATGTCTCCCCACCCCATCAGGGCTTGAATTAAAAAATAAATAAATGCCAAGATGCCTGGGAGGGTGTGAGGCAGAGCCAGCAGCAGAGTGGTAGGTAGAGGGAGGGGTGATGCTGGTTGTGGTGGGCGACAGCAAGAGGGGCATTCTCGCTGAGTCATCCCCATTGCGCGCAGGTTTTCCTTTTGGTAGGAGGGTAGTCCTGCAGAGTAGCTGCTGGTGGAAGCTGAGCTAGAATTAGGGGCAATGTCCTCCTCTGTCAGGGGCGAAGCTCTTCCTGTGGCAGTGGAGGAGAATGTGTTGGCTCCTAGCCCAGCTGATACAGTCTCACCCTTCTCAACTCCCCTTGGCAGTGCGACATCCCCCTGTCCCCGGTCTGAGACTGAAGATGAGTGGGAGCTAGTCATTCCACCTCCTGGACCTTCTCAGCCCCAGACGGAGGGTGGTGGTGGAGGCAGTGGCCCGTAGAAGGAACCAGCAGCCCCGGTACCACCACCACCACCACCACCGAAATGGGGCTGGACCAGCTCCCATGGGAATGTGGTATGGAACCACTCTGAGTTCCACCATGGTGACCCACACTATGCAGCCTGCAACTCCTGTGAGACAGAGGTCAGCAGGGGTAAGGACCCTAAGCATCTTGGGATGTTGGGGATGCTGAAGCACCTGCAGTGGCATCACCCGGGTTGCTCTGCTCCTGCTGGTAGCAACAGGCCTGGTGTGCCCTTGATTAGCGGCAAGGCATCTGCTCCTGCTCCCAAGCAAGGGAAGTTTCCTGCGTGGTGGGTGCAGTCAGTGGGCAAGTGGTCTGGTCGCCCAGAGCCTCATCTCATCACCTGGGCCATTCGGGAGATGATTACTTTGGACGACTAACCATTCCAGGTGGTGGAGATCACTGGCTTCTGCGAGCTGCTCTTACTACTTGCTCCTGACTATAGAATCCTCTCACACGCCACCTTCAGCAGGCGGTGCTGCCTTCCCTGTACTGGGAATGCAGGGAGGCTGTGTCGGGGCTGCTGTGTGTAGCAGTGCCTGACACCAGCGTGCACTTCACTGCTGATCTGTGGGCCAGCAGCAACGCTGGTGGGGGCAAGAGAGCAAGGGGATATCTGCTGCAGGTGGTGTGGCCAGCCCCTCCCATGCAGCAAAGCATAGATGGGCTCTGCTGCACATGGAGGTGCTGGACAAACCTTCACCAAGGGTTCATGGTGACCAACACTGCTCTGAATGTAGCAAAGGCAGCCAAGCAGCTTCATTTTGTGTCCTTCCTTTGTGTGATGCACACTCTGAACCTGGTGGTGTGGGATGCACTTGGCTTTCTGGGGCTGCGGCTAGGCGAGACATCCCCACTGAAGGTGCTGAGCACCAGTCTGCTGCTGCGATGGCTGCTCGTGTGGTCAGGTGCCGCAAGATCACAGCTTACTTCCACTAGAGTGAAAGGGGTAGGTGGATGCTCAAGGAGAGGCTGCTTGGGCTCAGCCTCCCTGAACACCTGATCCCTCTGGATGTTCCAGCCCAGTGGAACTCCACCTTCTCTTGCTCCAGTGCCTGCAGGAGAAAGAGCTGGCCATCCATGGCCTGACAAAGAGGCGTGGATTGGGAGTTTTGTAAACTGCCTTGGGATGTCTTATGAAAGGTGGTATAAAAATTGAGCAACAAACAAAATAAGTGTGCAACCTGTCCACCCAGGACTGGGCACTCATTTCCAAGGTTGTCTTGGCACTCAAGCCATTCTTTGTTGCCATTAACAGCTTGTGTGCTGAGACCGCAACGCTGAGCCAGGTTTTGCCTGCCACTCGTCTCCTAGAGAAGATGATGGTTGAGCTCCAGTCCATGCTGAACACTGAGGAAGCAATCACCTTGGCAGGTCAGCTGAGGACTGGAGTGGTGGATCGGCTCAGGACACCTTGGGTGCAGAGCATTGGCAGAGCTAATTTAGTTTTAAAAGTGCCTCCTGCTACTCTGCCAGCAGCACCCTCATCGGCCGCCACTGGCTTATGGCTATGCTTGCTGCTAAGGGTGCTGTGGTGGCAATGCTAGGAAGTAACGTATTAAGAATCATAGTTGTGTGTGAGAGAGCAACTTGTGCCAATGATGTTACTGCAGTGCAGGCACTGTGGCTGGCAGTGGGTTCTGGGGCAGTGAATCATTTTTGGCCATTTTTGGACTGTGTTTGAAATCTGGGTTCTGTGTTGGGAGGGACAGATTCCCTTTTACTGTGTGCTCCTGCAGTGTTTTTCAAGGCAAGGTTGCAAAATGCATTGCAAATTGCCATGCAAAACCTGTGCACTTTGTGCATGCAGTTTGTTCCAGCCATAGGGAACAATGGGGAACTTGAAACACCTCATTGTCCCCCATGGATAGCTCCAAGAGACACCAAAATGGGCTGGGTAGTAGGGCATGATTGGTGCTGCCTACCACCCAGCCCACAAAAGAAATGGGCAAACGGGCAATTTTAAACAAATTTTTAACCTTTCCTCCAAACCTCCATAGGATTGAAACGAAACATGAAATCCATTTCGTGCACGTTGCTATTCCCTTGTGTGTGCAACAGCATCTATGGCAGAGAGTATATGTTTAGAGTGTGTGTAACAGTTTGTGTGTGCACAGAAAGGCAAAGTTGTTCATAGCTATGTAGAAATGTGTGCAATGTACATGCAAGAACATGTATTAAAAGTATTTATGAGTTACGTGTGCCAATAGAACATGGTGAATGTGTGAGATTGCAGGTGTGCACTAGCAAGTGTGTATGAACTGAGACAAACACAAAATGAATGGGGCTTTTCCCCTAGCCCTTTGAGAGTTGGCCTGACATTCTAGTTTCTGTGGCATTTGCCTTTTGTTTTTGTCCCCATTATTCTGTGGGAGCCCTGACTATCTCTTTTCCTGCAGGACAACACCTGCTGTGTTATTCTGGCAGTGGGTGAACCAGTCATTCAACGCCATTGTGAACTACACTAACCGGAGCGGGGATGCTCCCATCTCTGTCAAGTAAGAAGTGATCAAGTCCTGCCCAGGCCCACTGAAAGCACACACTGTGGGGAAGTGCCCCAGAGGGCCATGTGACTTCCTGCCATGTGACAGTCAGCAGAACAGCCAGTGGAAATTTCTAAGCAGAGATTTTTCACGACTTATACTTACCTGGGAGGCACACGGTCTGACCCAGAAAACTCTGCTTCCTTATCTCAAATGGCCAAGGGGAATGGACTGTGGTTATTCCACATATGCTTAAAGGCATAAGAAAAGCCTTGTGGGATCAGGCCCAAGGCCTATCTAGTCCAGCACCCTGTTTTCCACAGTGGCCCACCAGATGCCTTGGGAAGCCACACAACCAGGAGATGAAGGCATGCCCCCTCTCCTGCCATTGCTCTTAAGATAATTCTTAATAATTATTTGATCTGTTTCGAGCCCTAGCACTGAAAATACCTTCAGCTGGAATTTTTTCTTTGTAGACCCACACAACCAACCAGCCACTCCTAGGTTTGAAGAGGCGGTGGTGTTGGCAAAGAAAGTGATTGTAACCATACTTGAGGGAGGTGCAATAAAAAGTAGTGGGTTGAAGAGAGTGGACCAGTTAGGAATCATGGACAGAAAGGCTTGGCAGGAATCTTGGAGAGGAAAGTTGAAGGGAAGAGCAAGGTACGCAGCAGTGGCGGCTGGTGTGTGCACTGTCGGAGGAGTGACAGGAAACACCTTTAAGTCTTAATTAGCTCCCTTAATTAGCTCCCGGTGCACCACTGCTGGTAAGAAAGCTCTTACCAGCAGTGGTGCACCGCCCAGCACCTGCTGTGGTGGAGGATTGGGTCCTCCAGTCAGCTGGCAGAGGACATTTGCGTGGCCAGCAAATGGCCTCTCCACACACATGCGGAGGCCATCTGAGTGGCGGAGTCTATCCTCTGCTGCAGCGGGTGCTGGGCAGCATGCTGCTGCTGGGAATAGCTTTCAGGTGCAGAGGCACTGGAGGTAAGCACCTCCTAATTTAGACTTCAAGGTGTATCCTGCCCCCAGCACCAGCCACCACTGGTAGTTATGAAGACCAGTTGGGGAAATTACTGTGTGCAAAAGCTGGAGGGGAAAGATGTAGGAAGAGAAAGAAGGGGAAGCCGGCAGTGCTGGGAAGGATATGAAGAGATAAGGCTTCTTGTTCTCATGTCTGAAAATGGGGACAGAGTGTTGTTTCCAGGGTTAGAGTTAGTGCTGGGTTAGACAGGAGGACGTTGAGAGGGTTTTTTTTTAACCTCACCAAGGTTGCCTGCTTCCTTTGCAGCCAGCTGGGCACTGCCTATGTCAGTGCTACCACGGGAGCGGTGGTAACGGCCTTGGGACTCAAATCCCTCACCAAGGTAAGGAGCTTACTGGTTCTGATTGCCCTGACATAGTGGTATCTTCCCTAGGAGGGAGCCTGGATGGAAAGTCCTTATTGCAGCATTGAGGTATTGTTAGGAAGAGATAGTGCATAACCTGCCAAGCACAAACACTGTGCAAACGCCATCAGTGGTGATAAATGGGGCCTTATTCCATGAGCTGACTTAATTTTTGTCATTTGCAAATTGAGCCATGGATTATTAGTGTGGAAGTCAGTTGCCGATGTCATGAAGATATATCCCTTGCATTTCCATTGTCCAGGGAAAGAATTTCATCAAGCTTCCTTCCTGCGTCTATGCACCAATGAACCAGTGCACAAAGGTTCTGACATGGGAGGAGGTCTGAGGATGAAGTTTCATGGTATCAGTGGATGACCTGTAGTTAGAGGAGATGAAAAGGCTATTCCAGTTGCAAACAGGGAGTCAGTGGCAAAGTTAATCCCTCATTGTCTAGAACTCTGCACTGTTTCAAAATATAATTCTATGCACCCTGCTATTGATTCAATCTGTAAGAAAGGGCCTGACTGTCTCCTCTCTCTCTCTCACTCTCAACCCTTTCTTCTTGGTAGCATCTGCCGCCACTCATTGGACGCTATGTGCCTTTTGCAGCTGTGGCAGCTGCTAACTGCATCAACATACCATTAATGAGGCAGAGGTAAGACGATGGAGTGCGCTGAGTGGATGGTGTGGTGGGGACACTGATGGGGACACTGCCCTATGCAGTTGAGCTCCTAGTTGTTTCTCACAGGTTGCACATTCTAATTCCCTCTCTGAAAAGTGAAACATTGGGTATTTCCTCCCACTCTTCTGACCTTGAAAGCAAGAGTTCATTTCTGGAAGCATGTAAATAATCCACTAATGGGCAACTGTAGCACATAGCGGAAAAAAACATCAAATTGGAAAAAAATATTAATTACAACTTTGAAATTGCCAGGTTCGCCTTATATTGCAATGGCATCCATTTGTTGTATTTTATGGAACATGGTTTAGAAATAGACAAGTTTCCTTTTTCTGGCCATTTAGAATATACTATGGTAGAAGTAGATGCTTCCTGTTTGTATTTTGCTATTTTTGCTTCCTGGAAGCATTGTTGCAACTGGAATTGAGAATCTGATTTTTTTGACGTTTTGGAGTGTGAGTGGAAGAAAAGCAACATGAAGAAGTGGAGTGGGGAGATAAAATGGAGAGTGGACCCAAGGGCCATTCTACATAGTAAGGCTGTTTGTGTACCTGTCAGTTTGCACAGTTGCTGTGTGTGTGCAGTGCATTCCACTGGGTCATGTATATGCACAATCTGATAAGCACCTATTTTGCCCTCACGTCTGGAGCAGTGTTTGGCGAGGTGTTTGTGTGGTGCTAGTTCTAAGCAAGTGGTCAGGTGTGGTGTTGCTTTGGGCTGTCTTTCACCATCTAGTTCCTGGTCATTCTATCTGTGGGAGCCAACAGGGCAGACATGGTCCAGTACTTCTATCCTCAGCCTGGAAGGAGAGGAAGAATGGACTCGGAAGAATCATCAATTTGTTTTTATGGCAGGAGAAGGGAAATCATTGTGACTTGCATTAAGGGGTTGTGCTTTTTCCTCAACCATTTCTACAGGGAGCTAAAGTTTGGTATCCCCATTACAGACGAGAATGGGAACCGCCTGGGTGAGTCAAAGAAGGCAGCTCAGCAAGCAATTGCCCAGGTGGTGGTGTCCCGTATTGGCATGGCAGCACCTGCCATGGGTAAGTAGCACTCTTTGCTAGAGTGGAAAGAAATATTCGTCTTTTTTTTTTTTTAAAATAAACTGCCATACATAGTTTATACCACACATCTATCATAATAGTCTCATAACCTTCTCAGCTGTGATGTCCTAGAGAAATACAAGAATGAATCCATTATGTGCTGGTTCTTCAGCTTCTTCTTTGGGGAGACACACAGCTGTGTAGGTGTGTCTTTCACCTTTGATTCTCCTCTTCTTCACAGCCATTCCTCCTGTGATCATGAATGCATTGGAGAAGAGAGCCTTTTTGAAGGTAAGTCCTTCTGGGTTTTTGTTGAACTCACAGGCAGAGATGTGGGGTTGAAAATTCCAAAATGGAAAATTTTCTAGAAAAATGTCCCACACTTAAGCTTTCTATGGAAAATTTTCTATTTCTAAAATTCCATTTTCCATAAAATACAACAAATGGATGCCAGTGCAATACAAAGTAAGCCTGGCAATTTCAAAGTTGTAATTAATATTTTTTCAGGTGATTATTCCTAGGAAGTATGTGAGACAGTATATAAATATGTTTTTTTGCTTATTCAAGCCCACTTGGGACCAGGCTATTCAGGACAAAATTGTGTCCTTGGGTCTGTCTATGGTCCTGTTTAGTCACGACCAGGCTAGGCAGATCCTGAAATAAAGACTCTTGGACTTTGAAATCCAACAAGAACTCTCCCGAATCCCTGATTGTACTAAAAGGAGGCTGGGTTTGAGCAGTTCTAGTTGGGGCCCTGCTGCTTATTTGAATGCCTTGAGCTTGACGTGCTACCAGAGGGCCTTTTTCAGAGCAAGACATGATATGTTACCTTCAGCGGTGTTCTCAGGGAAGTTTCTGGGGATTCCTAGGGAGGATAGATTATGCCCATGGGGGAAGTCGAATCCATCCAACATGTTTTGTTGCACTGTCCATTATATAGAGATTTAAGATGTTCCTTATTAACTCCTCTTCTGACACCCTTCCCAGGTTGCTCAGGAGAGTTTTATGTTTCCTATCTTCTTGCAGATAGAACTTTAGATGTCACCTTTAAGGTGGCCAAATTCTGTTCTATTGCAGTATTGTTACGGCAGTGAGTTTTCCTTTGATTAATTTTAAAATTTTACTGATTATTTATTCGTGGATATTTATCTATATACTTAAATATTTCTTTTTCCCAATGGTATCTTTCTATGTTATGAGATTTTTTTTAATGTTCTGTTATGCTGACCTTGGGTCGCAAATAAAGGACTTTGAACTTAACATTGTCATACCTGGGTGGGACAGGTGTAGCAGGAAGCACACTGTGGGAGCAGGCAAGTCAAAGTCAAACAAGCAGGAGGTCAGGAGCCAGTGATCAGTAGGGACAGGCAAGTCAGAGTTAACAGGCAAAGGGTCAGAAGCCAAATATCAATTCATTAGGAGCAGGCAGGGTTGAAGTCCAAAAGCAAGCAAAGGGTCAGAAGCCAGGGGGAGGGGGAGGGGGAGGGGGAGGGGGAGCGGGAGCAGGAGCAGGAGCAGGAGCACACACACACACATCCACACTAAAGTTGTTTCAGCAAATGTTGGAAGCAAACTGAAGCCTTAAATACAGAGCCAGCACTGCAGCTTCACCTGAGCCTGGACTGTCTTAAAGGGGTTGCACCCTATTTCTTAAGCACTAGCTGCGGTGTAGCTGGGTGGCTGCTGGTGGGGATTGGGGTGCTTCGGGTTCATCCTCCAACTCTGAGGACACAGGCAAGGGTGTGTTGAGTGGGTCAGCACTGCAGGTGCTGGCATTTCCATTGGTGGGGGTGAGGGCCCCTCAGAGTTTGCCTCGTCCTGCGAGCTTGGTCAGAGTCAGGCTCAGGGGTCACAGCCACTTTACCTCGAGAGCCCCTGGTCTCCTGCTCAGGGGTCATGACCCCTTCATCTTGAGACTCCTCTATATCAGACCTGGGGTTCATGACAAACGTGCCAAATTGGATCACAGTCTATTTAGGGTAATCAGGGAATTTTGCATAGTAAAGTTTTATGAGCAAGTTTATGCAAATGATAAAAATTCACATGGGAAAAATGTCCTGAAAAATTTCTAGAATCCCACCCCCCCTAAATGTTCCAATTTAAAAAAATTTCAGAAAACCCATATCTCTGATCACAGGCATTCTAGTCTTCTATCCCATGCCTATAGACTGAGAAGGATGTGGTTCTTCAACACACACACACACACACACACACACACACACACACACACACACCGCTTTTTTGCAGATATTGTTCTGCTTTATGCTTCAGGGCTACAGAGCTTGGTTTTTATTGTATTTTTTTGTGGAAGAGCTCCACAACAATGGCAGCTGTCAGTCAGGAAACTGAGTTGAACTCCTTGTCAAATGCATTGGTTGCCATCTTGGAAATGGTGGGAGAATTTCTCAAACCTTCTGCTATAGAATGACTTTCTTTCTGTTTTGAAAGCAGAAAATCTGAGGTTTAAGCAAAAGGATTCACCATTATTAGAAGCATCATGTTTGTCTTCTGGTATTAGAAACTACAGGAGGTTAATGTAGTATATATACAGGATTATTAAGACTGCCACCATTTTACTTTTGTGATATGCACGTTGGGAAATATTCACAGATTTTGATCATTTCCATGTTTCCTGTGTTAATCACTGGCAACATGTATATTTGTGCTATGCTTCCTTTTTCTCATATGCGATGTTGTGATTACCTCAAATGCTTTCCAGGTTCCACTGGTAAGTCTCCATCATCCCAAATATTAATTACTAAGGAAACAATCTCAAATGGTTGGAGCAGTCTAGTCCAGTCTACTCCAGTCTGAAATGGTTTTGAGTTTGGATATATATTCAATATCTATTCACAATATCAATATCACAGCGGATTGCTGTGATACTAATCCTTTAATTAAAGAAGATGAAAACAATCACCTCAAATAAATGGATGATGTGGAAATACCATGACATTTTAACCACAAGGTTAATGACATCTGAAAGTATCTTAAGACCTTTCCCATAGTTCTGCAGGATGCCTATAGCAAAAGTAGGAATTTAGCTCCAATCAACAGAATCCTGGCATTGTGGTTTTTAAAATGAAATTGTCTTTCATCTTTGTCTTTTGCCACAACTTTTGATGTTCACATATTTTGTGGTTCAGACTCAAAAAAGCTCACACAGAACTCTTCCTCAGAAACCTTTTAACACAACTGCTATGCAAACAGCTGCATCTCTGTAAACTACAAACAAGAATCTCACTTTGGAAATGAATGTCGATACTGAGTGCAAACCGCTCCTTTGTGTCTCCCTACAGCGGTACCCCTGGCTGAATGCTCCTCTGCAGGTTGGACTGGTGGGTCTGTGGTAAGTGAGCTCTTTCACTCGTTCTTCATAAGACTCTCTGACATCAGACAGAGAGAATAGGCTGTAATGGAGCCTGTGGGAGTGTCTTGGGACAAATAACAGCTGCAGGGAAAACCAATACCGATGGGGACAGTGACAGAGGCTGGCATCCTCTGTGGCTGCTCTTTGCCCCAGGAAGGAAGCTCCCATTCGCACCAATCTGCATTGGGACGGCAACGGAGTAAAAGCCTGCTCCTTCCATGCCAGAGTCTTTATCCAGATTGCCCCTCCCCAGCTGCTGTTTAGAAAGAAAAATTAAGAACTTCAGGACTATCTCTCTAATTTTTTTCATCTATGTGCGGAATGAGTTTTGTTCTGGGAAGAAGTATCAAGACAGTGTGTGTGCACATGCATTCAGAGTGGGACCTTCCGGATTAAACCTGAGCAGAATCTAAAATTAACTGAGCGCACATCAAAAAACGTGTGAGCATGCGCACATGTGCACTCCTTAGAGGGAACACTGAATGGCATGTTTAACGTAGTGCATAGTTTGGCTCCAAAAGGAGAGATCTTCTGTTTGTGGTTCAAATGCCAGTTCTGAATAATGAAAAATTTGCGTGACATGCTGATCCTTGCTATTCGGTTCTCACAATCTCAGTTTAGGGCTCTTCTGTGTAGTCAGCCAAAGTGTGCCCCCAACAGCATTTTAACCTTTTCATGACACTCTCCCAAGCTCTATTACAGTCATAATAGTATGAAATCCTGCCTATCTGTAATAGATATGGGAGCAGCCTTGCTGCTTTTCTACCCTCCCCTTTGAAAAATGGTCTAGAAGAATATTCCAGTGAAGGAGAGGTGGTGGAACCTGAAAAGGTATGGTGCATAAGAGGGAGGACTTGATTGAGATGCAAGTTGCCTATGTCCGTGGTGTGTCCCTCACCCAACATCCTGACTGTGTATGAGAGAGCAGCCCTAAGTGCTTCTAAAACCAAGCGGCATGTAGAACATCAGCTTTGTTTCCTTGTGGTTGATGGGGATAGTGGGTATTGTCCTGCAGAGGGTCAGGAGCAGTGTTCGCTCTAACAGCAACTTCCAGATGTTGTTGACTACAACTCCCAGAATCCCCAGCTGCAGTGGCTTTTGCCTGGGGATTCTGGGAGTTGTAGTCAACAACATCTGGGAACACTGGTCAGGAGCCATTCAAGGTAGGAGCGACAACTAGAAAAAAGCCTGTCTTTGTGTCTCCTTCTGCAGCTTGGTGTTTGCTACGCCCCTTTGCTGTGCACTCTTCCCACAGAAAAGGTAAGCACTACTGCTGCACAAACTTTCATTGTGTGTTGTTTGATGCCTTCAAATAAGTGTTGGTTCAGGCTGCTTTACTGCATACTAGCAAAACGGGCTTGCAATTTGCAAACGTTCCTCCTGTACGACAAAATGACCATGTACTCTCCCTTCACTCATTGCTAGTTGATGTCCAGGGGCGGTTATGTCTTTATATCTCCAGAACTTAATCTTTTTTGTGTTTTTCGATTTTCGAAGCAATTATTGTGGAAATTCAACATGGATTGAAATGCAGTGAAATGAAAAAAATATAGCTTGTTCATTGTGTCATAATTCAGTGAAATTCTGGACTTTCTGCCTCAAACAGTACGTGAGGAAACTGACAAACTTAGTCGAAAGGCATAATTCCCTATAAGTTTCCAGTGGGAGAGTTTTTCTGCATTTTCGGGCAAATTAATCAACTTTTCTGGGATATTCAATTTTTCTCGTTGTCTGGGTGAGTTCTGGAACCTACCTGTAAGATGGCATGTTTCTGTCTTTTGTGGCTTGGACTGGGAGTTCCATGTCATTGAGCAATTGAGTGAGTGAGGCCCAAGCAGCTTCATATACAGTAGATACTCAGATGATACTGTATTTTCTATAGGAAGCTTAGTATCAAAGATGTGTTCCTAAAATGACAGAATGAAGTTCTGCTGGCTTGTTTCCTTCCTCTTCTGCCAAAAGGAGGCCCCCTGCCCAAGTCCTGAAGAATCATACAACCATTATGACTTGGTTTGCGTGGTTAGTTTACTTGTTTTGGTCCTAACTAGTGTCACTCTACATTCATGGATGTGGCATGGCATACCATGAATTGAATTTCAGATGGGCAGCAAGTGCTCAGTAACAAGAGATTCACGCAACTGAGTGCCTTTCTGTGTTCAGCTTGGAACTTGGCTTACTTTTTCTAGGTGAGAGTAAGAGTTCTATCAAGCTTGAAAACTTGTTTTATTCACAATGAGACATGGAGACTGTTCTCACAGGCAGGCAAAACTGGCCTAAGGAAACCCAGTCTGGTTTTGACTGCACGTGAGAACTGCCAGGAGCCAAGTGGCTCCTGGAGGCAGCACGACGGCAAACCTGCCAAGGAGCCCCACCTGTTAGCCAGGGTTAGGGACGCAAGCACACCCTTAGCCCAGGCTACCTGATTGTGTGTCAGCTCTGCATGGCACCCATATAGCAGCAGCCTCCTGGCCAGTGCCAGAGGAATCCCCATAATGCACAGTGCACTTGTGTGGTACATTATGGGCATTCCAGGGGCTGGGACAATGCGTCCCAGCCCCCGACCCTTCGCACTGCTGGCAGCTGCCGCCGAGATGAACCTGAGATTCTTAACTTGGTGTGGGTTAACACAATCACACCAGTATCACTAACCCACATTAAACCTGGATTTGAATGGTTGTGTGAACCAGGCCAGTCTCTCCAGCCCTGTGTGACTAGTGCTCAAGAATCTGTGGAGAATCTACACACATACAACTGTACATATATAGGCTCCCCGTTTTCAAACAACTTGCTGAATGCTTGGATTTTGGGGGCAGAGCTGGTGGATGCATCCTCACTTCCCCCATGATGCATTTGTGTGTGAGGTGTCTGAATGGGGTTTAACTGTGCACAGAAGTTGCAGCCTTCATGTTCTACAGTTGGCATAATCACAGTCCGTATACATATGTACACACACACACACACACACACACACTTGTAAAATGTGTATTTTCTAGCTCCTGCGTTATTGCTAATAATAATAACAACAAATATATGTTTATATAATGCATTTTGGGTGTTCAGAACACTTCACAGACATTATTTCTGTAATGCTGGACTCTTTCCCAAATAACAAGTTTCTGCATTTGCATGGTGTGACAGGGACAACCCTGTCCTTGCTTTCATCTTTTTTTTAATTCTGAGATCAGTATACCTGCTCACCAAAGAAATGTTGATTAGCATTTCAAAATTATGCCTAAGCAATTGTGGTGGGAAATGGGATGGCATTTAAATTGTCATAATTTCCTGGTTGAACATGGGGGTAGTATTACAATGCATAATGAATTATGGTAAAATGATTGCCTTGATTTAACTGGGTCTAATGCACCAATAACTAAGCACCAGATTGCAACCATCACTTTGATATAGTATTGGTTATTCCAGTATTGTAGGGACAGTTTTCTAACTGGTAATGATTAATGGAAGACAGAACATTAAAAGTCTCAGTGGTGATCTGTACAATTGCTGAATGGGGAAGCTTTTTTTCTTTGAGAGCGAGGTGTTGATTCTTTTTTATTTTACTTAAAGTCAAATGTTTTATTATCTTTAACATTTCAAAAGATTCTGGTTTTTACTTATTTATTTTAAGCCCAAAATATGCTCTCTTAGAGTTCTGGTTGGTATGATGGTGCTCAAGCCAAGCCAGTGTTATAATTCTGAAGTCTGCCTGTTCCTTGTCTACGTAAAAATGGAGAAACAACCCTATAAGATTTATTTATTTATCATCTTTTTATACCGTCTGATATGTACATCTCTAGGCAATGTACAAAATTTAAAACACAATATAAAACAGTAAAAACAGTTAACATTTCACAAGATACAGTAAAAAAACTCATGAAATAAAAACAAATTAAACAGTTTATAATTAATTTCAGCTAAGAGCCTGAGAAAAAAGGTGTGTCTTGAGGGTCTTCCTAAAAGCAACCAGAGATGAAGATGCTCTTATATTGACGGGGCATATTCCAGAGCCCCAAGGCAGCCACAGAGAAGGCCTGGTCCAGAATCGCCACCAAATGAGCCGGCAGTAACTGTAACTGGACTTCTCTAGAAGATTGTAATAGGCAACAGGGTTCATGACAGGCACTCTCTTAAATACTTTGTGGGTTGGGGATTCATTACACAGGAATCTAGGAAGCTGCCATATACCGAGTCAGACCACTGGTCCATCTAGCTCAGTATTGTCTCTACACAGACTGGCAGTGGCTTCTCCAAGGTTGTAGGCAGGAATCTCTCAGCCCTATCTTGGAGATGCCAGAGAGGGAACCTGGAACCTAAATGCTTTTCCCAGAGCAGCTCCATCCCCTGAGGGGAATATCTTACAGTGCTCACACATAAATTCTCTCATTCATATGCAACCAGGGTGGACCCTGCTTAGCTAAGGGGACAAGTCATGCTTGCTACCACAAGACCTTCCTGCATTGTGGCTGGGGATGATGAGAGTTCTAGTTCAACAACAGATGAAGTTCCAAAGTTTGTCTAGTCATGCTCCACAGCATTACAAAATGCAGTGAATAATGTTTGAAGATACGCCTGCCTTAAATATCTCTGCCCATTGACCTTTGTGGCCCCTTGTGAGGATAAAAATAATCATGTACACAGCTCTGGGATGTATGGAGAAAGAGTGGGATATAAATATAATAAATACAAATAAACCTTCTTATCACTCTTTACAATTGATAATAATGATCCTTGGTCCCTTCTTCTTTAATATCTGTCTGTCTATCCTGCTCCATCTGCTAACTCTGTGTAGTTCACAAGTAAAACACCAACATAATCCGTTAAAACCAGCAACTGATAACCCACTCACCCCTAAAAACAGCTTAAAACAATTTAAAATCTAAAAATCTTGGAAGGCCAAACCAAAAAAAGGACTCAAGGGCTTCTCTAGAGCCCCTATCCTCCCCAGTTTCCTCTTGGTGCCACTGCAGTAGGAGTTTTGCTAGTATTGGGCTTTCAGGATGAGGCTTTAAAAAATGTATCCTTTGCCTTTCCTCCTGCAGCTCCATGGGAGTGAATCGCCTGGAACCTGAAATCCAAGCTCTGATCAAGGAGCAAAATTCTGACATCAAGGTTGTCTATTTTAATAAAGGACTTTGAGAAAGGCTTTTTCATACTACCCTGGTTTGGAGCTGAAAGGACATGAAGAAGAGGAACCAGGGATCTGGTGCTCCTGAGGAAGAAGTTGCAGTACAAAGTATAACCCCTTTTAAATGCTGCTTACTTATTGGCTGTCGCATCTTGGCAGGTCCTATGTGTATGATATAACCATCCTGGATTCAGGTGAACTCTAGGGGTAGATTGTAATGTGACAATGTTGCTGTTGCTGTGATGTCTCTCTGTACTCCTGAACAAAGCAGAAACATTCCAATCATGATCCAGTTAGGAGTCAGGGCCAGAGGAGTTAAGAGCCCTCAAGTAAACGCAATCCCTATGATATGCCTAATTCCACAGTGATGTGTGTATGCGATTGTGTGTGCGTATCTACAGTCCCCGTGAAATAATCCATTAAGAATGGCAATACTGAAATCAGTTTTGGAAGAAGAGAACCCACAGAACGTCTTGAATCCCTCCAAAATAGATTAAGGTGGGGATAGCTAACTCAGTAAGGCAGACACCCAATTGATTAGAGGGAAGGACAATGTCCTGCTTAGCTTCGGGAGCATGCACGGGAGCTGGGGAGGACAGCTTTAAAATGCTGGGTACGAACTGAGAAGGATGGCGCTGTCCTGCCCAGCTCTTCTGTCACAGTTGATTGCTCCCCCGCTCCTCCTACCTAGTTGTTTGCTAACAGAAGTTGAAACATTGGGGGTGCATACAGCTCCCAAACCTCTTAACCGTCATGTAAACTGCCTTAGTATCATTTTTGGTTGGAGTTTCTCACATTCAGTTCTAAAGCAAATTATCATGAATAAGCATGATGTCCGTTTTGCGACAGCATAATGGGTTTGTTCCAGCTGCCTTTATTTTCACAAGCAGAACATTAGGCAAGAATCTCTGTATTCTACTGGTATTTTAACCCTTTTGCAGCAAACCCTCTTCACCGGCTCACTGGATGTATGAGAATGACAATAGAAGCAGCTAAGCTCACAGAAGCACTGCAGCTGTAAGAAAGGGTGGATTCCCACCATCTGCATGATTCCTGCGGTGTGCACACTCTCACAGCATGTCGTAAGAACACAGACATTACTGGGAATCTTGGATGTGGGGCTGCAGGAAACTAAGATGAAGCCAAGATCGTCAACCAAGATTGGAATTTAGCTTGATGATTTTAGCTTCATCTTAGTGGTGCAAATCTGAGATTCCCGATAATTTCCAGGTTCTCATGACACACCCTGTTAGAGCATGTGAGCCTCTGGAACCTCAGATTCCTTTTACACTAACATCATTCAGCTTGTGAGAATGCTCCCTCTGTATCAGGATTAACTTCATATTGTTTAGTCCTTTTAGTATGTGGGCTGGTTCTCACAATCCATGTAATGTTAGTTTACTGGGAATCTGTATGTTCTTTCCATATGTGCACTCCCGTGGAGCATGTTGCAAAAACCCAGAAAATGTCAGTGATCTCAACTTGGCACTACATCAAACCATCATCAAGCCAAGATTGGTCATCTTAGATTTGAACTCGGCTTGATGATCTCAGTTTGATGCATGGTGGCAGCCTGAGATTACAGACGTTTTCTAAGTTGATTACAGACATTTTCTCATGTCACAGTCTATGGGAGCATGCGTGGGGCAGGAATCAAGAGATTCCCAGTAAACTAGCATTACGTCAGTCATGAGAACCAGGCCCTGTGTATTCAGTTAAATCCGAAACTAGTTTTGATTTGTTCTGTTGGTGGCAAAACCAAGCAAATTAAGTTGGCACAAACTATCTCAGGCTGTTTGCTCTGTTGGCATCACTGTGTGAATCCTAGTGAGGTACACTGTGGTCTGGATTGTGTGGGTTTTATCTATGGGAACCTTAAGGTATTTTTTTTTTAAATTGTACAAGAGGGGGTTGAGTTAGATGGTCTCTTTCTTGATTGTAGGATATAAAAGGAAATAAAAACACAGATCTAGAAACTATTTCTCTTAGCTCTACTGGGCAGATGCCCGGCAGAGGAAAAAGAACAAGCTGTAAGGTGTGGCCATCTGGCCATCCTTTAAGTAAGCCATGATCGGGACTAATGTTCCCTGTAACAGGGATTCCCAGATATTGTTGACAACAATTTCCAACTTCCCATCACCCTCAGCTGCAGTGGCCTTTGGCTGGGGATTATGGGAGTTGTAGTCAACAACATCTGGGAATTCCTGTTATAGGGAACACTGCTCAGGACATCTTGTTGATAAGAAGGGCCTTTGCCCCACAAATCAGTGAAATTGCCTTTTAAGGGTTTATGATGGCTATCGGGCACTAGATCTGTGCTCTAAGCCAGAAATGAAGTCCCACTTGTTATTTTTATAATTAATGCAACATAACAAGAAACCCAGGATTTTTTTAAAAAATACTCACAGCTAGCCCAGCCTGAGGGACAGAACAATTATGCTTTGTCCTGAGATGGATTTTAAGAGCTAGGATCGTACACAGGAAACTTTTATCTTTGGCTGTTTGTTGAATTTGAGCTCCGTGGGTTCCCAGACAGAGACTTGTGTCTCCCAGGACTCCAAGGGTCTGTCTGCAGCAGTGCCACTCTGCTGCAGTTTTGTTTTGCATTTTGTTTTGTAGCGCTTCCTGTTGTTCCTGTGATGCTCTTTGTGTGTCTCCAGGATAGCCGCACTTCCAGTTGTTGAAACTCTGCTTTGGGTTTGGGTTATTTAAAGAGATCATGCTAGATATGTGCAGGCACCGCTTCACACAAGGATGTTCCTGCCGGGTTCACCAAGGAGAGGGAGGAGGCCCTTTGGGATTCAGTAAAGCAGAGGCTCCAAACCTTGGTCCCCAGATGTTTCTGGATTACAGCTCCCGTCATCCCCAGCCATAATGGCTGAAGAAGGCCATGACTGGAGGTGTAGTCCAACATCTGGGGAGCCAAGTTTGGGAACCGCCTGCAGAAAAGGACATGGACGTGCAGTTAGTGCAGTATTTTGTTTAAGGAGGTAGTAACGTTTATGCTAAGACCCCAGAAGTAGCACACTAATCAGGACAGCACTTGGAGCATAGGCGTGAACCTGGCTGAGTTCTGTACATTATACTGAGCTTTAAAACAGATGAAAATCAGCTGCCCCAAAGAGATTCCATAATCTATCTCTTGGAAATCACAGGGTCTCGAGCAGTGTTCTCCCAAATTTTTTTCATCGGTGCACTGAATGAACTTTGTTCTGGGCAGTAGTATCAAGGTAGTGTGTGCGCACATGCATTCAGAATGGGGCCGCCTTGACTCAGCCTGAGCAGGATCTGAAATTAACTGAGCGGACCTTAAAAAACTTGTGTGTGCACACACAGGCACACTCCTTAGAGGGAACATTGGTCTCAAGCTGTGTAGCAGAGGGGGATCTAGGGATGTGTTCGAGCCAATTTGGTGCCTCCTTTGGGAAGCGCTGAACTGGCTCGGACACCTGCAGAAGAATCGGTTTGGCGGGGCGGGGAGAGGATCCCTTGAGGAGGTAAGCAGGCCCTTACCTGTTCTGCTGCTGCCTCGCTGCTTTTCCGGGTGCGGCACTCGCTCTAGCAAAGGCCTGCATGTCCAGCATCAGCACACATGTGGTTATTTGCTTGGTCAGTATGGGGTTGCTGACCATGCAAATGGTTGCCGTGCCTGCACGGCAGCTATGTGTGTGCCAACACCATGCACGGAAGCTGCAGGGAACAGCACCACAGCCGTGCATGGCCTTTACTAGAGTCAGCGCCGTGCCTGGAAAAGTGGCGGGGTGGCAGCAGAGCAGATAAGGACCTGCTTACCTCCTTCTTAAAGGAATCACGCCCCACCTGCGCCTGCATGAACGGCTCGTGCACATCCCTAGAGGGAACAGATACCTACCTACCTCAGTAGAGGGCTTGTTCCCTTGTCTTCTGCATAGCTCTTTCACCTCAACTATAGCATCATTTCATAATTTGCATCCTAGGGCAACATGACTTTTTCCTAAAAATAAAGTGGTTCGGGGGCATGGGACAAGAGAGGGCCATGCAAATTGAGATTCACTTCCTGCCATTTCAGCATGTTTCTCTGTCTTCATTAAGCTTATTCTTCATTGAACTTGGGGTGAGTGATGGTCTCCTCTTCCAAAATGAAAGATAAATCTGTTTTACTTACTACCTCCCCTCTGCTGATCTTCACCAATACCCATGTTTCTCAGCACAAGAGAACATTTGCTTGGGCAAACTTGTGCAATAAATGTGGTGTCTTGCATCCATGTAGACAATACACCACACCACACAATCCATGTAGACAATGCACCACACCATGTAGACAATGCACCACACCACACCAGCAAAAATGGCAATATTTGGTGCACTTGGCTGTGGCTGAGGATTAAGAACATAAGATAAGAACAGCCCTGCTGGATCAGGTCCAAGGCCCATCTAGTCCAGCATGCTGTTTCACACAGTGGCCCACCAGATGCCTCTGAGCCCATAGGCAAGAGGTGAGGGCACGCCCTCTCTCCTGCTGTTGCTCCCCTGCAACTGATGTTTAGAGGCATCTTGCCTCTGAGGCTGGTGGTGGCCTATAGCCACCAGACTAGTAGCCATTGATAGACTTATACTCCATGAATTTGTCTAAGCCCCTTTTAAAGTCATCCAGGCTGGTGGCCATCACCACATCCCATGACAGAGAATTCCATATAGACTGATGATGTGCGATGTGAAAAAGTGCTTCCTTTCGTTGGTCCTAATTTCCTGACCTTCAATTTCATGGTTCTAGTGTTGTGAGAGAGGGAGAAAAAATTCTCTCTGTCCACTCTCTTTAGTCCATGCATGATTTTATACACCTCTATCATGTCTCCCTGTAGTCACCTCTTTTCCAAACTAAAGAGCCCCAGATGCTGTAGCCTTGCCTTATTAGGAAGCTGCTCTAGGCCTCTGAGCATCTTGGTTGCCCTCTTCTGCTCCTTCTTAAGATAAGGTGACCAGAACTGTACGCAGTACTCCAAATATGGCTTCATCATAGATTTGTATAAGGTCATTATAACATTAGCATTTTTATTTTCAATCCCCTTCCTAATGATCGCTAGCATGGAATTGGCCTTTTTCACAGCTGCCACACACTGAGTTTACCCTTTTAACAAGCTGTCCACCACAACCTGAAGATCTTTTTCCTGATCAATTACTAACAGCTCAGACCCCATAAATGTATATGTGAATTTGGGTGTGGTTTTTTTGCCCCAATATGCATCACTTTACACTTGCTTACATTGATTGGTACACATCAGTCAGATTATGCTTTGCTGTAGTGATTGAGACAACTCTTCAGTGGCTGTACATGCAAAGGCATGTTGACCTGGGAACTCCTGGGTTGCTGGTGTGATGCTCTGCTGCTACTCAGGACTTGGAACCCACTAAAGGATGCAAGATGTTGTCAGAAGGGTGTTCACAATATTTCCCTGCATTGATTATGGCCTCTGCATTGTAATTCCTCAATTCCTCCATCTGCTATTTAGAGTGCCATGTAGTCAGTGGGATCTGCAGACTTGCCATGTGGCAGGCAGTGATCAGATGCACTGAATCAGTGCATCTATATCCCAATAGAATCTTTGGGCGGATATGCCCCAGAATACCACTTGAATGCTTTGAAAAATTAAAGGCAAAAATTTAGAAGAAGAGAATCACTTTCGATGATGGCTTGATGAGATCTAGTACTCTGCAGCTATAATAATAATAATCCATATTCCAACCCATGCTATTTTATATTCTGCACAACTTCACATCAAATATTAAGTAAACTTTAGACCATGTAGTTGATGGTAATTTTTGTCATTGACTTCCTTCACCAACAGCAGGATCCAAAGGAATTATTGAACTTGGGCACCATAAAAGGAAAAAAAAAAATCTAGAGGAATGGATGTGTGTGCTGCTGCTGCTGCAGCATTCTCTTTGCTTGCAAAGTAGGGTAGGAATGCAACTGGCCAGTCCTGCATTCCCACAGGGTGGCTGAAGGTCAGCAGTTTAATCCAATTTTCTGTTCTTTTCATCCCTGGAGCAAATAATTTATTTTAATCTGAGCAAAACAGCCTGGTTTGTTTGTTTGGTCCCCTATAAATGTCATCTTTGCTGGAGGCTCAGAGTTCTGTCAGGGGTTGCTATGTGCTCTTTATCATGTTTACTCTTAACGTGACCTCATCCAACTCTTTTAAACTTATGATGGATTGTCTGAGTTTGTTCCTTTTACTGTGTTGGGTTATGTTTGAGGCTTATTTTACCAAACTTAAAACAATGTTTCCAAGCAGGAATCCACACAGATTCCATTCATACCTCCTGTGTAGCTTTAAATAAGGCAACTATTTCCAAATAAAGAGTATAATCTGTCTCTTGCACCCATGATGCTGCTGCTTTCTTGGAATGACAGGACAGAATAAATGTTATGATGCTTCTGTTCTGTATAGTACACAATTGAAATCCATTCTTTATTTGCTGTCTTAAGGAAATGTACTTCCTGGACAAATTGTTTCCTAACAGATTATAAATTCAAAAGGCGGGGAGAAACAACCCCCTAATGTTTGAGTTTGGGGTTCCTATATCCCACCTGCATTCTTGAGAGGTTAATCCCCTTTAAAGGTTAATCTTTTGTTTTCAAATTAAGCTGCCCTGCAGAGATTGTTGATCTTATTTCCCACCCCCAACTCATGAACAAAAGGGCTTTCCCTGATCAGGTAGGGGCTACTCAGTTATTTGAGCAAATAAGCTCTTGTGGTCTCCAAAATGTGCCCCACACTGAGGACCATTTCTTACATTACAAAATTCTTATACAGAATATACTATTTATGTAGGGGAAAGGTTGTAACCTATGGAATATCTTATCATAGATGACATTTTACTTAATCGTAGCATTTCACTTAGAAAGCTTTTAAAGTTTGCTTTAGTAATTAACTTAGTTAATTACTAAAACACAGGCCCTGCCTGCAGGCTTGCAATTTCATAACGTTAGACACACAAGGAAGAGAACACCACCAACAAAAATGAGACAGAGAGAATTAGGAAACAGAGGAAAGGGAACAAAAGAGGAGTGTTCACTGGTTTTTCATTGCATGTGCACACAGCAAAAATTCTGCATAGATGCTGGGTTTCATTGCAAGAGTCTCCCATGTGCCCCCATAAACCTTCATGGCTTTTTTGTATCCCCCCCCAAGTTTTTGTATAATTTTCAGCTCCCATCTTTCTCCTTGCTTTGCATAATTAGATTCTGCAACAGAGGACATCTGATATTCAGGAAAATGAGAAGCACTTACCTTTCCCCTCACCTGTTTTTTTGTATGTGTCTGAGAATGATCCTTTGCTGGCTGAGACATTACAGCAAGGTTAGCGGAGCATAGGAACCACCACACGGGGAGCACATTCTCGAGCATATTTAGGTTCTCATCCAGCCCAGCCAAAGTTAGTCGTTAAGGCTGTTCACACAAGCACCTCTACCCTGGCTTGCGCAACCGTAACAGGGTAGGGCTACTCGTGTGAAGTGCTGGGATCAAGGCCGATCCCAGTGCTGCCCTGCTGGATAGCCTGAGGTTTTACTTTGGAACATTACCTAGGTAGAAGGGTGCAAATGCCAGTGCAGGCAGTCCAAGCACACACACACACAAACAGACAGGCAGCAAGAGCATTGAGGGATACTGGAGAATTTCCTCCTCCGGCTCGCTTCTCTGCTGCTTCAGTGGCAGAGCCTTCAAACTAACTTTGATCGTGTGCAGGGAGGCAGGTAGGAGCCTGCCTCCCCACCAGCCCTCTCCGCTGCCAGCATTTTGGGTTGTGTGAACGACCTTATAATGAAGAATGGAAAGTAGATGTTACAAGGCAAATATCTAACCCCTTCTGTACCTCATCAAGGCTAATGCAGCTGACGTTTTTGCAGGAGAGAGGGGGCTGTTTAACCCTTCCCTCACCTGCCCTTTCTCTCTTGCAAATGCTTATTATCTCCCATCCCCATGCAGACGTTACACTGTATGTGCATTCTGATGTTTGTACACAAGTACATGTCTTTGTATGAGTGGCTGTACATGCATTCATCTTAAAAGTGAGCCTGGGTGCAGGCTCCAAAATATGCCACATTCACTTCAGAGCAAAAACGAAGCATGTGTTTCTACTTTATAAAAATTGATCCATCAGAATGTGTTTACGCTTGTCTCTGGCAGCTCCTACCATAAGATTTTGTTTTTGTTAGTTTTACGGGTCGGGCGAGGAGTTCTGCTAAGATCATATACTGTCAATGCTGGAGCAGCTGGGTGCTTGGGAGGGATGGCCATCGAAAGCCATTCTGCAGCATACATAGCAGTGGCAGCTTGCCTTGTATAGGTGGATGCAGGGGGTCGGGGAGGCAGTAAATGAGCTTCAGGTGAGGCTCGTTCTCACTCCTCTTGCTCCGTCCCGGCTGCCTCACTGTCCCTTTCTGCTCCTGGCTGTAATGTTAATCCTTTGTATGTGGGGTGGTCATTTGCCCAGTTTCCCAATGCGGTGAAAAACCAACCTGCAAGCAAGGGGTTAACAACCAGGCATGGCAAGGGAGAGCAAGGCAGCTGGGACAGGCCAAGAGAACATGCCAGTTACTCCCCACCACCACTACCACCTGCCACTACTGATACACTGGCTTTTAAAGGGAGCCTCTCACACTCAGCATGGTCATGAGATATCAGCAAATAAAAAATAAAAATTGCTTGTATAAAAACAAGATCGTCTAGAAATAGGAGCTGCCACTATCCACTTTCCGTGTTCCAGCTGAGGTGGCCCCTCACTCCGCAACTGTCCCCACAGAGTGACTGAAGAACCATCTTGCTCTGAGCAGAGGAGAGAAGAAAGAAGTGACCAAGCCTAAAGGGCTCAGCCTGCAATATCTAAACGTGTCGCTAGATGTATGGATCCTTATCGTAGCCTATATGTAAACTGCTTTGTGAGGTTCACTTGAAATGTGGTATATAAAGGTAAAACATGAATAAAAGAATAAATGTTTTTAAAAGGCAGGAGTAGCAAGTTAAGAACAAACATCCTGCAGAAATTACTCTGAGGTGATGGATAGTAGGTGTGTGAATGCAGGACATGCCGCCAGGGTAAAGAGTCTCTGCTTAATCATAAAGCAGCCTGGACCATTTTGGGTACTCCCTCTCTACCTAACCTGCCTTCCAGGGCTGTTGTAAGAGAAATAATTGTGAGGCACTTCCTAAAACCAATAGTGCTGCAGAAGTGGAACATAGGAAACTGCCATATACGGAGTCAGACCATTGGTCTATCTAGCTCAGTATTGTCTTCTTCACAGACTGGCAGCGGCTTCTCCAAGGTTGCAGGCAGGAACCTCTCTCAGCCCTATCTTGGAGAAGCCAGGGAGGGAACTTGAAACCTTCTGCTCTTCCCAGAGCAGCTCCATCCCCTGAGGGGAATATCTTGCAGTGCTCACACATCAAGTCTCCTTTTCATATGCAACCAGGGGGCAGACCCTGCTTAGCTATGGGGATAAGTCATGCTTGCTACCACCAGACCAACTCTCTCATTATTAAAGTGATTAATAATGAACATGCACATCTTTTATACTGAGTCAGACCCTTCGTCCATCTAGCTCAGCATTATCTACAGCTTTCCAAGGGCTTGGCCAGAGCTGGTTCTGGCTCTGGCCAGTCCTGCTGTCTGCTGGCATTTAAACTTGGGACCTTATTCATGCAAAATGTATGCTCTACTACTGAGGAATGGCTTGCTCCATGCCAGTTTTGGCTTTGCAAAACAGGCCTAGCGTCCATCACGACAAATCAAGAGATCCAAATTCTTGGCCACACCTTAAATCAGAAATCGTGGTCTATGAGATGTTTTCTACAGAAACTTGTCTTCACTTGAGTGAGGAAAGAATCCAACCCAAAGCCAAGAGGAGAGGGGCAGGTGCTGCCTGAATGCTCATCCCCATCTGCTTGTCATGTGAGTCTCCTGTTCCGTTCCCCCACCTCCTCCAGCTTAGCATATTGCATGGACGGATCTGGGATGAGCCATCAATCAATGGCTGATAAATAATGTAGGAGTCTGCTGTGCAATAAGACTTGTCAATTGCAATGCTTCCCTCATAAATTAAAGATGAAAAGGTACAAGGCTCTTGCCAGAAAAATGAAGACAAATTTTTAATAGCTTGCCAAGATGCTGTGAGATGGAATACTCAGGAAAAATGAATTACATTTTTATTATGTGTTTTATTATGCTGTAATGAACGGGATTCGTTGAGAATAATATATTTCTAATGCAGCTGAGTGGAAGGAGAATCTCTCTATTTCTCATGCACATAAACTCACTCTCTCTCTCTCTCTCTCTCTCTCTCTCTCTCTCGTGCAAAGGATCTGAATTTATGCTATGAAACTCTCAGCAAAAGGGAAACTTAGTCTGATGTGGTAGTACCCCATGGAACAGTGAGGGAGAGGGGTTATTTTTACTGAGGGGTGGAGAGACACACTTTGGGATTGAGGCTACGAGAGACTGCCATGAATAGATCCTCGGAGTATGGTGGAAGGTGGAAAAGGCAGAATGGTTTTCATGAGTGAATACATGGATAGTCAAGGTCTGCAGCCAATTTGAATGGTTTACTTCAAAATACAGCTTTCCTCAAAGGAGTGAGTGAACTCTTTGAAAAGAATCTGAGAGTCAAACCACCCGAAAGAGCCTGCCCAGAAAGGAAATGAGAAAGCAACCATGGATGGGTAGGATAGGATACCTTCTCTCCCTTGTGGGGAAAGAACCAATCATGGTAAGTTCAATGTTCTTTTCTCATGCATTGGTGGAGGGTTTCCTCTCATGGAAGACAGCAGAGCAGTGAGAGACTATGAGCAGGAGTGCTTGAGTTATAGCCCAGTTAGGTGTCCACAGATCTATGGAGCAGTTGCCCAGGGCCTGCACTTAGAGGGCCACAGCATGGCAGCAGAGACTCTTCTAGTTCAGACAGAGCCAGAACAAGATTGATTGATTACAAGCCCTACTGCTCAAAGGCAGGATAAAAAATGTAAATAATGATTCAGATGCCTTCCCACCCCATCTCATATTTCCTCCAACTGCCCCTGTCCTCTCCCAGTCAGAGCTGTCTGAAGGGGGTGGGGCTAGAGGGGTGGTCTCTCAGGGCCCTGCACTTGCAGGGGCCCCATGTTGCAGCACAGCAACAGAGACTCTTGTAGTTCATCATTGTGGGGGTGGGAGGCACCCACCAACGATTTATTTTTTTGCCCAGGGGCAGGGCCCTTCACAAAGATAAAACCCTATATCCTCCACCTCTTGTGGGGCACAATAGCCAAAGGCAGTGGAGGCAAAGATGTTGAGTTTGTAGGACTGATGAAGGGGGAACGAATCTGTAGCCCTACAGATTTCAGAGAGTGGGGCATTAGAAGCATGAGCTCTCTGCTCATTTTCTCTCCCATTTTCGTTCCTCTATCAGATTCCTTTCCCCTTATTCCTCTGGACCAAGGGTGTCCAATTGTGGCCCTCCAGCTGTTTTTGGCCTACAACTCCCATCATCCCACTGTGATTGGGGATGATGGGTATTGTAGGCCAAAAACAGCTGGAGGGCTGCAGTTGGACACCAGCCCACTGCTTTCTTTGGCATGTCCATCATTTTCTAGGCATCTTCTTTTTCTAACCCCCTCACAAGGCCCTTCTGCCTCCCCATACCTCCCCCTCTAGAATCTGAGCAGCTCAGCCAATCAGTGCTAGAGGCGGCAACTCTTTTGCTAATGTCACATAATGCTGAAAGTGCATGACAGTTCTGATATATACAAGCCCATGATGACCAGAAGGTGCTTGTGACCATTGCAGCCTGGTGGGGAGGGTGTGGGGGGAAGTCAAGATCTATCTTATCTCCCCTGCCCCCGCCAGACTACCAGGAGCCTTATATGGGATCTGTGGCTCGCGTGCCCACATAATCCATGCTGCTCTTGGTAGTGTGGATTTCTGCAGGCCAGGAAAATGCAGCCTGGCCTCCAGATATCCCTAAATGCAATGAGCGAGGAGCTCAGTAGATTTATTATTTATTTCTCATATTTATATACTGCCTGATATATACACCTCTAAGCAATGTACACAATCCAAATTACAATATTAAAGAACCCAATTAAAGCTCTCACAAATAAAAACAACTAAAACAGTTTAAAATTAGTTTTAATTAAAAGCCTGAGAAAGCAGGTGTGTCTTAAGGGTCTTTTTAAAAGCAACCAGAGATGGAGATGCTCTTATTTTGACAGGGAGTGCATTCCAAAACCCTGGGGCAGCCACAGAGAAGGCCCAGCCCTGAGTCGCCACCAGACGAGCTGGCGACAACTGTAACCAGACCTTTCCAGATAATCTTAATAGGCAACAGGGTTTATGACAAAGAGAGCAGTCTCTAAAGTATTGAGGGATTTCCCCTCAAGCCAGGAGCTCTAAGCATCTAGGTGTGCCTGCAGCCTGAGCAGACACATGACCGGGGACCTGGGTAAAAGGGCGCAATCACGCCCTTTAACCCAGGGGGAATTAATGGGCTACCTGGTAAATTAGTGCCAGGATTGATGCCCAGGTAGGGCTGCCCAGGTCTGAATAGAGCTGCTTGTTTGAACAGCCTCTAGATGTTCTGTGCCAACTCCATAAACAACAACAAACTGGACTGCAGCTTTACATAACTCCATATGGCAGACAGAGCCTGGTGAAGACACTCGTTGCCCATGGTTTCATTGGAGAGCAGTAGCAAGCATCACCCCTGAGTTACATGTGCTCATCTGAAGCCTGAGCAAGGCCCGCATATGTACAGCTGTAAGCTGGGATTCTTTACAGACGTGGAATGAATACACAGAGATTGGGGGTGAAGCTTGCTGCCCTCACATTCGGTATCCTGTGGATGCTGAGTAATACTGACCAGGAGCATTAACAGAGACCCTTAGCTTTATGAACTCTTAGAACTGATGCAGGTTATTGGTTCAGCTCCCATGATGCTCCAGGAAAGGTCCTTTCTCTCCAGGAAAGAGAGAACACCTGTCCCTAATCAGTCCAGCGTAGTATCTTTCTGGTGGCTGTTTCTGGTGTCGTGTGTGTGTGTGTTTAAATTGTGAGTCCTTTTAAGATAGGGAACTATTTTCTTACTCCTTTTGAGAACTGCTTTGAGAACTTTTTCATGAAAAGTGGAATGTTAACAACAATGACAACACTTAATTGTGGTACTAGTTGAGCATCTGTCCCAGAAAAGGGGGACAATATAATTCATTACATTATACAGGTAATGCATTGTGTTTGATATAGTTCGCCTGATAAATGTCTACAGTACAGTATGTTAAGACACTCCATCTCAATACCACAGGAACTCATGCCATTGTCTCTTGGCCCATCCACTGATGGACAAAATGGCCATAAATAACCATTTTATTTGTGAAGAAATGCACATCTCGTGGTTTCTCAGATGCTGGGATCACATGTTCCGTGTTGATACTGCTCTGGTATGCAACAAGCATCTTAGGCCTCTGATTCCTAAAGGCCTTGTAGAACTCCTTGGGCAATTCATTCTGCCTTGAAGCCTTGCTTTGCTTTAGAACAAGCTGAATGGCCTGCTTCAAGAATATGATTGACAGCTGGTAATATTAGGGAAGGCCGAGATCCTGGTTATATTTAGCTTAGAAAGAAGAAGAATAAAAAACCCTTTCTGTTTCCACTTCTGAATATATTACAGTTCCCAGAAACATGTGCACCATGTTGGGGCTGTGGTGGACTTTTAAGGCAGCCCAGATGCTGCAGGGAATGAGCAGTTGTGCAATCAGTGCTACCACAATTATTCACACTGTTGCACATGGTGGGGATGTGCATGAACCATTTTTCATGGTTCGGTCCAAATTCAGACCAAACCATGGGTCTGTGAACCGATTCAGTTGAATCGACTGGTTGGGCTGGTCCGTTCAACCGAACCAGCTCAAACTGGTCTGGCAGTTCAGCAGCAAGAGGGGTGACGGTGAGAGGGCTGAGGGCAGCATCTGGGGTGGGTGGGTAGTGAGAAGCATCTTTCAAAGTAAATGAGAAAGTCTAGCTGCTGCAGAAAGTCCTGCAGCAGCTATGCCCCCCCCGCACCCTGCCGCCCACACGGCAGAGGCACGGCTCAGCTCTGGCACTCACTGGCTTCTATGCATGTTTTGGACCAGTGGTCCCTCTAATTTTTTTCATCTCTGTGTGGAATGAGTTTTGTTCTGGGCAGCAGTATCAAGGCAGTGTGTGCGCATGTGCATTCAGAATGGGGCCTTCCTCATTCAACCTGAGTGGGATCTAAAATGAACTGAGCGGGCATATAAAAACTTGTGAGCATGCGCATATGTGACTGGTTCACTCTGCGAACCATTCGTGCACAACCCTAGCAAATGAGAGTAACTACAGTAGTGCTGATTGTACAGCCACCCCTTCCCTGCAGCACTGGAGCTGCCTTACGTGTTTGCAACAATCCTAACATGTTACACACCATGTTGATGTACTGGCTGATGTACTGCTGTGCATCAACTCAGCCCCTGTCTTTTCCCTAATGCACAATGGAAAAGAACATGTATATTGGACTACTATAGTGTTATGAAGGTGTTTGGGGCAAGACATATACTGGGGTGATTTGCCAAGGACAGATTAGGTATTTAATTTGTGTCAGGGCTCATCGGGACTCTGCCCTGTCATATGTTTACAATGCCAGGATTAAGCCCTGGGACACATGAAGTACAAACAGATAAGTTCCCCCAAGCAGGGTACTGTATTCTAACCAGCAATCTTCTATGTTTTGTTAATTAGAGGTTTGTTCCTGTGGGGATCATGTAGAGTTTGTGGGGAGTGGAGTCAGGAAGGAAAGAAGGGAAAGCAGAAGGAGAAAAAAATGGAGTTGTTTCTGAATAAAGCTTTGGTTAAACAAACATAAGATTGCTTTGTGTTTACGAGGGAAGCAGCTATAAAACAAGTGGCAAGTGGGATTTCCCAAACCACTGAGGAACTACCATGTGTAAGGGAATGGAAGAAACAGCTTCCAAATCAAAGAGTGTTCGTTCCAATAGACTTGAGTGAAAAGAGTGAGTCAAATTGCAGAGACCAAGAGCATGGATAGGGAATTAAAGAGGACCAAATAGAACTACTCTAAAACTGGCTTCAAGTGTCTCATTCTAATTGGACATAAGGAACATCTATGAAGATAAGGGAACCACCAGCTCAAATCCCTGGGGAAAAAGAGAGCGAGCTAAAATGAGATATGCAATGAGATCAAATGAGACAAACACCACATCCTAGATCCAGTGTGGTATAGTGGTTAAAGTGTTGGACTAGGACCGAGGAGACCTGAGTTCATATCCCTACTCAACCATGAAATTAACTGGCTGACTCTGGGACAGTCACATATCTCTCAGCCTAACCTACCTCACAGGGTTGTTGTGAGGATAAACATAAACATATACACCGTTCCTCGGAGGAAGAGAGGGATATAAATGTAAAAATAAAATTAAAATAAATAAATATAAATATTGACAACATCAGATATTTAAAGGCAGTGTAGGGTGGTTCCACAAGCCCCAAATACCATTTTTAGGGGGAAATGCCCCAAATCTGCATTCCTCTGAATTCTTCTCATGTTCAGCTAATGCTACTACAAGGGAAAGTACATCAACTTTTCCTTACAGCTTGACCCACTCCTTCCACTCCTGGATAAACATATACCCTCCTCTGTTTCCCCCTCTTTCTAGGCTCATTAGTGGGCTATCTCTCTCACCTGCTGTAATCTATTACCTCCTTCTCCTTTCCTCTCCCAGGGATCCCAGTGCTTGGTTATGATTAAGCAGGCCATTAAATGAAGAGTGTTTTTACCTTTAGGGCTGGATCGTCTGCTATCTTACTTCTCAATTAGTATTTTGGAAAACATCAACCAAGATTAATAGTTGCATTGCTCCGGGACAGGGTAAATGAAGATGGGGGAAAGCAAGTTGCAACTGGCAGAGAGATGGCTGGCATGGAAGCGAACTCCTGCCATAATAGGCTAAGGGTTCAGGTTTGGCAAGCCAGGATCCATTTGGCAAGAGAGCCACAAGAATTTCCCGTATATGGAAGTTAGAGGTAAGGCACAGGCTGGGAGCAGAACCTCTGGGAATCTAAGCTGCCTAAGATTTGCTTACTGTGGGACAATTCCTGCGTACATTAAACAACATGCATAAGAATTACACGTGGCCTACTTTTTGTCACCTGAAACTCCCATTTCTGGTCCAGAGGAAAAGAACCATGCAGAAGTTAACTGTAAAACAACTCAGGCCAAAGCTGTGATACCTGAAAAAGAGATCAAACACATGGCTCCAAACCAGAATACCTGCTTTAGAGTGTACCTGCTCTAAAATGGCAAACAATTGCTATGCGGGAGTTGTCAGTTTCTAAGCTCATTGGACAGAACAGCACAGGGATCATAAGCACCATGGTGCAGTGGGATGGGGCGGATCAGGGGAATAACTTTTAACCTAGTTTCCTGAACCCTTAGATGCTTTGCACTTTGGAAGAGTTGTTTAGAAAATAAATGATAAAGAGACTAGATATTGAATCCTCTTGTAATATGAAGAGAGAGTGTTCAGAGTTACACTTTACAGATCCATTATCATAACTTAAACACAAAGGGACTTATGTAGCAGATATGCATGGAGAAGAATAAAAAGCGTCTCCTGTTCTCAGTGGCATGACATACCTACAGCTTGAGTCTGGACTGGACCAGTTCAGACAGCATGCTATTAATATTAATAATTAAGACTACATCATCACCATCGTCATTAATAATTCTGCAAAAAAAAAAAAAAAAGAAAGAAAGAAAGAAAAAGAAAAAGCTCTCAAAGCAATTTACAAAGCAAAAGATATCAAGAAATGATTCCGTGTTCTAACAATCTAAAAAGAAGCAGATGGGAATGCCAGCAACAGCCAGTGGGAGGAGAACTATGCTGGGTTAAACAGGGACAGTTGCTCTGTATAAAAGAGCCTATTAGCCCAGTCAGCATTAGATGTTTACACAGAGAGAGAGATTTGTGCAATGACCCTTCCTCCTGCTCCACCTGATGTATGTCCCTGAGGGTCCCCCAGCCATAAGGGACATACTTTGGAAGGGTATCAGGCAGTAGAGGAGAGGGGAGGATCAGGGGGGGAAACCATTCAGTGAAGAAAACATTCTAACATGAGGGCAATGTTAGTCCCAATATTTCATAAACTGTCAGAGCCTATGAGTAGATTTTCCAGCAGCAGCAGCAGCAGCAGCAGCAGAAGAAGAAGAAGAAGAAGAAGAAGAAGAAGCAGCAGCAGCAGCAGCAGCAGCTTAAAGTAGTCATGGGGAACAGACTGTCTGACTCAAGACAGTGGTGTTGATGGCAGAGGAAGTTTAACCCTTTGCTACTGTACAATTTCCTCTCTCAAAATCACCCCTCCAAAACTTGTTATTGGCCCTGCTATCAGTATTGTTTCTAACATTTGTCCTCAGTGAGGCTATTAATGGCTTGGGTGGGAGATTGAGTCTCGTCAAGAACTGGCAAATAATCAGACCTTTGAGAGATTTGTAGGCCAATACCCTCACCTTGGGTTAAACCAGGAAACAAGCTGAAAGCCATTGCTATTGCATTCCAATAGATGTAAAAGGTCCTACAATGCACTATTAGTGTTATAGGAGTCCATACCACACCGTATGATATCGTTTGACAGCACTTTGAGAGATATTGTGCACTAGCATTTTACAGGTACACTTGACAGTATAAAGTTAGAGAAAGCAGCTTAAAGAAACTGGGAAAACATGGAAGCCCACCACAAAAACAGAACTGAAAGACCATGTTGGAGTGACTACATGTATTATTCTTATGAATTTATTCCAGCTCCAATATATGAAATATATGGCACTAGCTCCTGGTCAGGCTTGAGCTGTCTATGTCTGTATAAACTGGTGCAAAGTTGTGCTTGTTCTTGTAAGATGTAGGCTAGGATTACAGTTTAAATAATTTGTTTCCAGTGCTGGAAAATCAGGACTATGCTCAATTTAAACCAGGTCCAAGGCTAGGTGAGAATTCAAGCTTGTTGTTTCCTTGAAAGGCAGGCTGGACTGATATGAAGTTCCTTAAGAATTGGAGCCCCTCAAGTACATCTGCTAGTCTCTTGCTTCACCCAATACTGGTTCAGCCCACCTGATATTGGCTGCTTGGAGCACTCGGGTGGGGGTGGGGTGTTCAAAGAAGGAGCCAGGACTCTGCCATTCCAACATTTTAGAGCAATTACAGAGAGACCCATGGGCGAAGGGAGGGGAGGGGCAGGGATCGATTAATCTCTGGGATATTTAATGAGGAGCCCCCAACCGCAGACTTTAACCTTGCAGATAATGGGGTTAGCGCTGGTAATTCCTATCGACAGAGTCAGCTCCCCCGTCCTTAATGAGCTAATCAATACTTGTTCTCAGCTTAATTTCCATCTAATTGCTCTTTAACGACGCCTGATAATGGCCAGTCTCCTGTGAGTGCATGGGGGTGGGGGGAGGAGATGTTTTAGGGTAGGGTTGTCATGGGAGGATGGGAAATTCTCCGATCCCTTCCCCCCACATATGATCATAGGGAGGGAGCACTGGTACTTTCCAAAAGGAGCAGGAACTAATTCTTTTCTTGCTTCCCTTTCATCTCCTCCTGTGGCTGGTGGCAGACTGGTTCCACTGGCTCTGTGTACAGATGGGCTCAAGACTGAGCTGGACATTAATCCATCTCTGAAATGACTTCCATCTACTGCAGTGGCTCCTCAGCCTTTTAGGACTCAGCCTTTTAGTCCCTCAGCAAACAACTCAGACCTCATGTGTTCCCCTCATTCAGCAAGTGCCCCATGTGTGAGCCTGTGCCTCACTTAGACAAACCACAGTCTCTCACTTCCTCCTCCTGTGTGGCTTCCATTCCTCCCATTCCCCGCAGCTGCTGCTGCTGCTGCTGCTACTGCGGAAATCCCCTTCAGTGAGGTCACTCAAAGCATGCCCCGACTACAGTTTATTTTACATGAAATGCCTGCTGCAAATGATGTTCCTGTGATAATACATAGCATGACGCTTCATCCATCCAAATTGCTGAAGCTGAGCTGGTTTCAGTAGCCTGATATAGAGCTCATCTGACCCCCTTGCTTTGCCTTCTGGATTGGCGCCCAGCTCATCTCCAGGCTCAGTTCAAGGTGCTTTTAAAAAACCATGAATCGTTTGGAGTCAGGGGATGTTAAGAACGGCCTTCTCCCAACTATATGAACTTGCCCAAATGTTAAGATCTTCAGTGGAGCTTCTCCTCCTTGTCCTAGCTTATTCAGAGGTTCTGAATAAGAGGCTTTTTCTGTGGTGGCACTCAGAATGTGCAACTCCTTTCCCTTAAAAATTTATATGGCCCCTTCATTAGCAGACTTCCATTGCTTAATCAAAATGCTTTTGTTTAGACGGGCAATTCCTCAACGAACAAGGACTTGTTGATATTGCTTTCTGTGGCATCTGAGTTTTTATGACTTGTGTTTATTCTTTATGTACTGCTTTTGTTTGCTCTGATTTTATCTGTATGCCACTTAGAGCATTTTATCTGTATGCCACTTAGAAAAGCAGGATACAAGTTATTATTGTTAGTGGCTGACATATTGTGCTGTCGGTCCCTATCCCCTGCTGCAGCAGTGCTGCACATGTAAAGAGCAGCACCGGCAGTGTTGTGCAAGAGAGCGCTTGAGCCACTTATTACACTTGTTTCCAATGGAAGTAGCACTGCACAGGTGCACATGTGCTGTTTTTGGTAGTTGAGCAACATTGCCAGGGCTGCCTTGCACAGCAGCCCCAGCGGGTTGGGAAATCTGGTGTTTCATAGTGCAGGGTGCCAGCAATAGCAGCAATAGCACTTACATTTATATACCGCTTTATAGCCGGAGCTCTCTACGCGGTTTACAATGATTTAGCATATTGCCCCCAACATTCTGGGTACTCATTTTACCGACCTCGGAAGGATGGAAGGCTGAGTCAACCTTGAGCCCCTGGTCAGGATCGAACTTGTAACCTTCTGGTTACAGGGCGGCAGTTTTACCACTGCGCCACCAGGGGCTCTGTGCCAGGCATTTTATTTAATTGTTCATCCATTCTACTTGCATCCCACTCCTCCTTTAGAAAGGCCTTCAACAGGGGGCTCAGTGTCCTGTCAGCCACTGACCAATATTTATCTCTTTGGCTTTCACAGTATAAGCATCACACACTCTCAGATAATTCTTTGGGCTGATTAGATGGCTTCTTGCGCTTTGTGTGTGGTGGGCGTAATCGACTTGTGGCTTAAATACTACATTTTGTTAGGCAGCACCTTTGGCACATGATCTATTCAACAGTAAGAATGCACAAGCTCCATAATAGAATATATTTGTGTGTGTTTGTGGGGCGGCGGGTGGAGGACTTCAGGAAATGACATATCATAAAGAATGAGATATGGTTGGGGGTTAGGGGTGGGTTGTGCCATCACTAATTACATCACTGGTAGTATCCTAGATACAGGGAAGAGAGCTGGTCTTGTGGTAGCAAGCATTACTTGTCCCCTTAGCTAAGCAGGGTCTGCCCTGGTTACATATGAATGGAATACTAGAAGTGTGAGCATTGTAAGATATTTCCCTTAGGGGATGAGGCCGCTCTGGGAAGAGCAGAAGGTTCCAAGTTCCCTCCCTGGCATCTCCAAGATAGGGCTGAGAGAGATTCCTGCCTGCAACCTTGGAGAAGCCGCTGCCAGTCTGTGAAGACAATACTGAGCTAGATGGACCAATGGTCTGACTCAGTATATGGCAGCTTCCTATGTTCCTTTGCTTGTGACATTTTCAGAAACATAATCCATACAGCAGCTATAATGATAATAAATGCGTTATCAGGAGAATGTATCAGGCTGTGTATATCTAGGGAACATTGGTGACAATCCCTTCCACTCTCTTCACTGATAGCATGGCATTAGCCCTGATCCTAATGATAACATGGGAGGGCAGGGTCTCATTGTTCGGGGGACAGAATGAGGTTCTGTCTTCCTGATTCTACATTGCTTCAACTTCCTCTAGTCCAGGGATCCTCAGACTTGGGTCCCCAGATGGTGGACTATAACTCCCATCATCCTCTAGCACAATGGGGATGTCAGGAACATAGGAACATAGGAAGCTGCCATATACCGAGTCAGACCATTGGTCTATCTAGCTCAATATTGTCTTTTCAGACTGGCAGCGACTTCTCCAAGGTTGCAGTCAGGAATCTCTCTCAGCCCTATCTTGGGGAAACCAGGGAGGGAACTTGAAACCTTCTGCTCTTCCCAGAGCTGCTCCATCCCCTAAGGGAAATATCTTACAATGCTCACACTTCTAGTCTCCCTTTCAAATGCAACCAGGGTGGGCCCTGCTTAGCTAAGGGGACAAGTCATGCTTGCTACCACCAGACCAGCTCTCCTCTCCAGGAATTGTACTCCAATATTCTGGGGGACCCAAGTTTGAGAACCCTTGCTCTAGTCCCATGGGAGGAGAGCTGGTCTTCTGTTAACAAGCATGAATTGTCCCCTTTGCTAAGCAGGGTCTACACTGGTTGCATATGAATGGGAGACTACATGTGTGAGGACTATAAGATATTCCCCTTAGGGGATGGGGCCATGCTCTGTGAAGAGCACCTGCATGGTTCCAAGCTCCCTCCCTGGCATCTCCAAGATAGGGTGGAGAGAGACTTCTGCCTGTAACCTTAGAGAAGCTGCTGTCAGTCTGTGAAGACAATACTGAGCTAGATGGACCAATGGTCTGACTCGGTATATGGCAGCTTCCTATGTCCCTCAGGCAGTGAAAGGGTCTAGTTCATGTTATACCTAAGAGATATTTCCTACTCTTTCCCCATTTGTTTATATTTATATCCATATTCATGTTATATACCGCCCTTTGTCCTAAGACCACAGGGTGGTTAACAACAGGATAAAACAATAAAATTCAATAAAACAAAGACAATATAAAACAACAAGACTATCAAATTGATTGCCACAAGGTCTAGGACCAACAAACGGAAGTACTTTTTCACACAACACGTGATCCACTTGTGGAACTCTCTGCCACAGGATGTGGTAACGGCCAACAACCTGGATGGCTTTAAGAGGGGTTTAGATGACTTCATGGAGGAGCGGTCTATCAATGGCTACTAGTCAGAGGGCTGTGGGCCACCTCCAGCCTCAAGGGTGTGCCTCTGAGTACCAGTTGCAGGGGAGCAATGGCAGGAGAGAGGGCACACCCTCAACTCCTGCCTGTGGCTTCCAGCGGCATCTGGTGGGCCACTGTGCGAAACAGGATGCTGGACTAGATGGGCCTTGAGCCTGATCCAGCAGGGCTGTTCTTATGTTCTTATACACAGACACACCCCAAAATGTTCTCACACAGAAAATATACACAGAGAGAACACATTTAAATAGAGCAGGGACAGCTCATTGGCCAAAAGCCTGAATAAAAAGGGCAGTCTTTACTCTCCTCCTGAGGCTAGTAGAGAGGGAGCCACGTGGGTCTTTGCTGTAAGCAAATTCCACAGCCTGGGGGCAATCACCGAGAAGGCCCTGTCCCATGAACTCGTTAAATGAGCCAGGGGCATAGCTAGGGGCGAGGGGGCCCATGTTTGCCGCTCTCTCCAGCAGCCCCTTGGAGTGAGGGAGATAATGAAGAAAACAGAAAAACAGGGAGCTGGGGGGCCCTCAGGAGCTGGGGCCTCCAGGTTCTTTGGACCCCTTCACTCAGTTATAGCTACACCCCTGAAATGAGCCTCAGTAGGTGTTGGCATGCAGAGCAGAGCCCTCCCAGCCGATCTAGACAGGTGGGTCGATTCAGCTGGTAGCAGGTGGTTCCTAAGGTACCCAGGGCCCAAGCCACTGAGGGCTGTTACAAGAGCTTGATAAGTACATGCGCAGCCATGCCCCTCCCCTCCTTTCAGATTCTAAATTAAGTTTCTTTTCTTTTCTTTTAAGTTCCATAAATTCTTTGGGCACCAATGATATTGGAGGGGTGTGTTTTTCATCATAGGCACTGTCAATAGATTTGCAATTGGTCAGAAGTCAGCTAAAGTAGTTCCCAGGGACTTCCTGACCAGTGTCCCATCTAACAGGGATTCCCAGATGATGTTGACTACAACTCCCAGAAGCCCCAGCTACAATGGCTTTTGCTTGGGGATTCTGGGAGTTGTAGTCAACAACATCTGGGGATCCCTGTTAAGAGGGAACAATCCTGACACAGGGCATGCTGTTGCGTTCTTCCTCAGCCTTGTAACCCTCCTCCGTTCCAATCACCCTCCCCAGGATTTTGAGCCCTGCTCCTCATTCCAAGCATCAAAATCCAACAGTGTCTTGAAAATTAATGCATTTCCCCCTCATATCTCACACAGTTTTGGGAATGCAGTTTGACCTGCATTCCCTTGCCCTTCTCTGGTCCTCTTCCCTCCTTTTAATAGAGCACTTTAAAACGGGGTTCTCAAACAGTTTAAAGCAGGGGTCTCTCAAACCCAGGCGCTGATGGACTACAGCTCCCATAATCCCCAGCCACAACATCTGGGGATCCAAGTCTGAGAACCCCGATTTAAAACAAAAATATGCTTCAAAGAGCAGCCAGTCCCCAGCACAGACTAGCCAATGTAGGGCTCTTGTGCTGGCAAACTAACACTTGTCCTCTAGATGGCAGCAGAGGGTGCTGAATGTCCACGCTGTACATGCATCGAATTCTGCTTAGAAGCTGGAAGAGAACTGTGCAGAATTGCTCTATTAACTCTTGCTAAACTGACATGTGGTTGCCCATGATAGGTGGAAACTAAGGCTCCGAGAAGAGAAATGAACAACCCATTTAGACTTAAAACAAAACTTAATCAGATGATCTCTAGACTCTGGCCAAATCTGGGCATAGCATGACCTCAAGTACTTTAGAGCAGGATGCTGTGAAAGTTGGAAGGGATTTCAAAGAGTGTGGAAATGAAACCTTCCCTCTGGGAAATTTAACTTTTTCTGTCCCAGAGACTTGTTCTACTACTTTGCTTTAAGTTGTGGGAGAAATAGTTTGTCAGGTTGTGAGTTACTAATTCTGGATGCGAGTTCTTAACTGGATTTTAGTTAATAACTTTAAATTATATAAATGTTGGTTTATGTTCTTACCTGCTTGCAGAGGCACTCTTAGCCATGGACTTTGGGGCCTCCACACACCCTGGGGGGGCCTCCAAATCCTTTTTAGTCTGTTCCGGGTGGTATGGTCATGTTAAAAATGTGTTGAAAATACTCTGTAGGTGGGTGGGCGGGCCTCCAAAGGCCTTTAGGTCCAGGCTCCAAAATTACCTAGGTGTACCTCTGCCTGCTTGTATTTAAAATATTGGGTGTGGTAAAAGCTTCTCTACCATTCTCTTTAGTTAGCAGGGGGAAAGCAACTGGCCATATCCATCCCCAACACAGCACCCCACCATTGACTGTTGCTGGTGTTTATCTTATGTCTCTTTTTTAGCTTGTGAGCCCTTTGGGGACAGGACAGGGAGCCCTCACGCACACACACGCGTGCACACAGACACACGTAAGCCACTTTGGGCACTTTTGTTTAAAAGCACTATTAAATATTCTTCATATCTATATTCACATTCTAACAGCATCTCAGGTACAAAGAGCCTTGAGGCATAACATCCATACAAATAATTCAGGCACCTAGGGAAAATTACCCAGGATCCTTGGCACCTGGGATGCTGCCATTCGTGTGTCAGTGAGTGGTTTGGTGGTTAAACCAGCACCGGGGAGAGGGCTGCACCAACTCTTAGCTGGAGAAGAATTCTCAGGGAAAATAACGCTCTCTCTGTAATACAGGCAAGCATTACAGCTGGTCAAGTTCATATTCCTGGCCAGGTGAGTACAAATTGTAGCGGCATCATTCCTGGAAAGCTGTTTGCTATGCAATATGGTGGCTTGTGTCTCACTAGTCCCTCTGTCACGTGTTGCTCAGTCTCCCATGCAGGTAGTAGACATAATGAACAGATCTATTATTAGAGCTGCTCAGTAAGGATTTCAGGACTGATTCAGACAATCTGAGCTGGCTGCCTACCACATGATTAGAAGTGTGCACAAGCACCTCTCCCCCCCCCCCCAGCATGGTCTCCTCTTCTCCTAATTGTGTAGGGGTGGGGGCTGGTTTGAGCAAACCACTCTTTTACACATGATCTGAATATTTGCTTACTGACTTACTTATTTTAACGTATTTTTATACCACCCAAAACTCACGTCTCTGGGCGGTTTACAACAAAGCAAAAAACAAACAGAAAAAGTTAAAACATAAGTTAAAATAAATGACAACAGAAAACTTAAAACATTAGTTAAAACAAAATAAATGATACAGTTAAAGTTAAAACATTTCAACAATTTAAATTTTAGAACAACATTTTAAAATGATGTTGAAACTGTTAAAACAATATTTACCGTAATTAAATGCCTGGGTGAATAGATGTGTCTTTAAAGACTTTTAAAAAGTTGTCAGAGATGGGGAATAGCACCTTAAGGTGGAATTTAGATTACGTGTGAGGGGTTGGTTCAGATGAACCCCCACAAGCAACTTAAAGAAAGGAAGTGTTCTTGGAGGGGGAGGGAGACGAGCAAACATCCATAATCACATGATGGGCAGGCCAGCTAAGATGTATGCCCTTCTTAGGGAAACAATGACCAGACAACAATGTGGTACAAAAGAGAGTTCAGTTCAAAAGCTCCTGTGCATATTTCCAATGATCTAGCAGCTGATATGAGGCTCTTCCAAAAGGCAATAAACTGCTGGATCTGCAACACTTTTGAATAAGTTCCAAGCACACTCATACTCCCAAATATACGCTGCAGTGAGCGTCTATGTTATATCATGCCGAGCAGAGACCCTGTGTGATTTTTGCAGGCCATCTCAGAAGCTTGCATGCAGAAAAGAACCCACCACCTTTCCCCCCAGATGCTAGAAAAGCAGTAATGAAAATGGACAGGTTCTTCTAGGAACACCAGAGTTGGCAAGTAGGTGGTGCTGTGAAAATTATTTTATTATTTATTAAATTATTTATTTATTTATTTATTTATTTATTTATTTATTTATTTATTTATTTATTTGATTTATATACCGCCCTTCCAGAATGGCTCAGGGTGGTTTACAATTAAAACAAACCACTAAAAACAGTAAAGAGCTAAAACAAATTAAAAACAATATAACAACTAACAATTTAAAAATATTTTAAAACTACAATTAAACCATTACAGTAATTAAAAACCCCGAAATCTGGTTTTAAATTTTAAAATAAACCAGATTTTAAAACCCTAAAAATTTAGGATACTGAGTAAACTTGGGTGAAGAGATGGGTTTTCAGGTGTTTTTTGAAAATTGTCAAAAAATTGTCTGAGGTCCCTGCTTGATGTGTGTGCAGAGAAAAAGACGGTGCTAGGAGTTAGTGCAAAAGCTTGCTGTATCATGTGTTTGGGGGATATTACAATGTGAGACATTACAAGATCACTTTTGGAACCTTTGCGAAAGACTTTGCAGATCCTACAGTTTATTGCCATCTGCATGAGTTCAGTCCTGTTCAAAATGGGAATCTCTTCTGCTAGAGTCTTCTGTGCCAGTTACTCTTGTCTCTGATATCTCGCAACAAGCCTTAAACAGACAATCTATTTTATAAAGTGCAATCTTCAGTACATTACTAACAGCAAAAATCTTCTGTATTCTCATGATATCTGTTTTGATATGATATTTGAAAACCATTTTTTTTTACCAAACTTCCTCTGTAATATCATTGAATCCCACAATATCAGTGAAATTCATGACAGTTTACCGAATACCTGCAGGCTAAAGCTATGTCCCTTATCTCCACATTTGAGTGAGAGAGACTTGCCATGCTGTACTATGACTTAGAAATAGTAGCTGACATACAGAGCAAGGATGCACAGGGCACAGAGAGAGCAGCTTAACAGAACTTCCCAACTAACTGCACTGGTACAGCAGGAAGTAGTGATATTTGCGGCCTCAACTTCCCCAGGAAGCCCCCAGTGCCATCCAAAAATATGTCCCAGTGGGCTGCCCTTAGGGTTTCCTGGGGCAACAGACTACTACTTCCCTGCTTCACTGGTGCAGTTAGTTGGGAAGTTCTGTTAATCTGCTCGCTCGCTCTCTGCACTGGTCCATCCTTGCTCTGTATGTCAGCCAACGGTGGCACCAAGATGTGTAATTATCTGGCTTGGTATACAAATGTGTCCAGCTCATAATACTTGGCTGTATACTTACTGCCTTGAGCACCATTTCCTCCAGAGAATCTTCTTCCTTAAAGAGGATTCTGTGGACGCAAAGTCTGAGTTTAGCAGAACAGACACACAAAGTGAGTTGCCTTGTATGTAGATGAATGCACAGACGTTCTTGAACATTAGTCCCTTACTCCCAATAAAACTCTCATTGATTGCTGACTTGCTGTGAACTATGGGAGCTGATCACCCAAGCAAGCAGGTTTTTAAAAAATTATTATTGCATATTTTCTCCATTTGGATTAATTCTTTTGGTTTGCAGACCTTTCATGTGTTTGTGGCCCTCCATCCAATCCAGACTCTCCCCTGGATGTATTTATTTGGTGGAGGGAAAGAAGGCAGTAGAAATTCCAGGCAACATTTCACCACTGCTGTGGGATGGGTACAGAGCAGGTGAAACCAAATTACAGTCCTCAGGGTGCAATGTACTACAGCACTTCTGCACAGCACCATCAGCACACATGAAACAACATTATGAGCTAGGAGGGAACTTTCAGAAAAAAGAGGAACTTTTTCTGAATGCTTGCTGAGAAAGGTTGTAAATACACTAAGCTAGTTCTGAATAGAATGAAAGAGAGTTTGCCCACTTAGAAATACACATGCACATATGCATTAAGTCAGGGCTGGATCTAGCCTACAGGCAGGCTAGGTAGCTGTCTAAAGTAATGCATGCATGCATGAATACTTTATTATGGTCCACGAAAAGAATGCAATTCAAAGGGCATTCATCATGCCAAACCAGGCCTCAGTTCTAGTGCTGCTACTGGCATGGCTGGGTCCCTCCAACTACTGAGAATGGATGGCATACTGTGCAATATTCCCACTGCCTTATAACAGAACATGTGTGCAATTGTGAATGCAAAATGCAAGAGCTGTGCGAATGCAGTTCCATGATGGATGGCCATTGTTTCCAATGGCTGATCATTGTGCAGCTGTGCTTGTGCAGTCTTGCATTTTGCGCAAGAGGGTTCCTGTGCAACTGTGCACACACTGTTGCGAGGCAGAAAGATGAAACATTGCACAGTATGTCCGCCATTGTGTCCAAGAATCTTCTGTGACATCAGTACGATCTCGGCCTGCCTAGGATGGTTAAAAGTCTTGGGCTTCCCTTTATTTGGGAAGACAACCCACTACGATTTGGTTGTCTCGCTTCATGAAGAATGCAAATCCCATACTGCACTATGACTTCAATCAAATATGGCTGCACAAAACGTGCACATATGCAACAATGATGGATTGTTTCCACATTCTTCAGTGCTACAAATCATATGCCATGACGCAGTCCTTATTTCAGAATGTGAATATACCACAAATAAGATTAATCAAGTGAATTTCATCAGAGACTCATGCATACCAGAGCAAACCTACTCCCTCGTTCCAGTGAACACAGAGAGAAATGTGTTTCATGGGGGAGATATGTGTGTATGTCAAAGCAGCACTATTGGAAATTGCTGCCTTGAACCTGGCATTGCCTTGCTCGAAGTGGCCCTTGAGACCCAGAACACAGGTTTGTAAGTGAGTCCAGTTGCATAGCTGTCCTTCTAGCCCATGCTGGTGAGACTCCCCTTTTGTTTGGAATGTATCTGGCTCCATTCAGCTTACGCTACAGAGAAATAATTAACAACAGCAATGGCTGGCAAGGAACTTCCCCCGCCCCATCCATTCTTCTCTGCTGAGCTGCAGAATGGCCTTTGTATCCCTTTCCAGTTTGGAAACCAGATGTTTGATTATCAGAGATCCTGCAGCCGCCTTCTTTTGGAGCCAAGCACACTGCTCTGCCAGATGTTGGGAATGGGGCCAGTTTCGATGTCTTCCTGTCCTGGCTGATTCTGCTGGGTGCATCACTTGTCTGGTTAAGTAATGAGATGTTTGGGTTGATGGCAGGGAATTAAAAGGTTGGTGCAGCTGCAGTGCTGCACGATAGTCCTTGACTGGCTGTTGGTGACTATGAGTGTCACCTAACTGCTTTGAAAACCTGCTTGATGCACTTTTCTGCACCTGCATTTATTTGATGTGTTCAACTGTATTTATGAGACAGTGGGCAATACAAGTTGTACATCTTTAAATTTCTATATGCAAATAATTAATTTTGATTTTATCTGAGTGAGGAAGCACCCCTGCTCACGGGTGTTGAGGTAGATAGTATTCAGAAACAGACCAGCAAGATATCAGGAAGCCTGAGGCTGCCCTTGTCCTTCTCCTCTTGGGGTGGTGATGTAGGTGCTACTGCCTGACGGTGCACTGCTGGCTTTAAGAGGGAAGAGAGAGTGGGAGGAAGCAGATGAGAAAGTGTAGAGAGGGGAGGAGAGGAGAGACATTCTAGATCAGGCCTGCTCAACGTCACCCCCCAGCTGTTTTTGGACTAAAAGTCCCATCATCCCCAGCCATAGTGGCCAATAGTCAGGGATTATGGGAATTGTAGGCCAACATCTGCAGGAGGGCCGAAATTGAGCAGGTCTGTTCTAGATGATCTCCCTGAAACTCTCTCCAGTCCACACTTTCCCCTGTGCTCCTTCCCCCATCACCTCCCTTTCATAGCTGATGGCTTAGTCAGGGGAGGAGAAGAACTCAGAGTGACTTTTCACTGAGCAGTGGTGGTGAGAGGGACAGAGGGAAGCATGGGAGGCAGAGGCAGGCATCCTGCCACCATCCTGATAATCAGCTGCCCAGGGCAACTGGCTCACCATGTCTGATTAAAGGGCCAGTCTGGGAACAAACTGGTAACATTTGAATGTCAGCGGAATACATGGTGAGCACTCCTTTGGTGAACTCCAGTCCATTATTCTAATGTCTGCTGCTCCTGCTGGATGAGTGCAGCCAAAATGAGCTGTCAGCTGTCCAAACATGCTTCCCTTGTGTTCACTAAGACCAGAAGTCTGTCCTGGCAGAACCAAGAAGCTGTGGAACCCCGAGGGACCTTAGAGGAGACTCTTGTCAATAGGGACCACGATGGCTTTCCAAGAAGTCCAGGTGCTCCAGCTGTGTGAAAATAGGAGCCTTTGAATGATTGCATCTACTGTACTCTTGGCTTCATCTTCCCCTCTCTTGCTGAGCTGGCTGAGAAAGCATAAACCACAATGCAACCACATTCCTCATGAGGGAAACTGGACTCAGAATTGTTCATGGGATCTTCATGCCTGCCCATATTAAACAGCCACTTTATAATTCCTGAGGTACTATTAATGTATGCAGGGGACCCACTCAAGATTGTCTCTTCAGCCTTTAAGGCATTCCCCCGCACTCCATTCCAGATGTTTGGGAGGGACACAAGATACAGTTGTGCTGCTGCACCCTGGCGGCTTTTAAATCCATCTGACTTTTCCCACCATTGAGTGGTTTTTCAGTTATTCTGGCTCAATGTCAGGTTGTGGGCGTTTTAAAACTAGTCAAACGCTAATGAATTAATGCAGGTGGACAGTACTTCTTCCGAAATGATGTCAAGTCCAGCCTAGGATGGCCCGATCCAAGGATGATGCTGTATACACTATAAGGCAGAATGAAACATGTCAAGAGCCCTATTCAGATGAGGGGGCAATTCACATGAGCAATGGCCACAACATTTGAGCTGGACAGGGATGCACCAAGAGCACACATGCCCTAATGTCACTGCAGGACGTCTCTTAAAGAAAGTCTTTTAATCAGGTGTGTTGATCTGAATCACCCCTCTACATATGCTCCAAACCTTGTGTTTTGGATGTTAGTGTAGGACTGTGGGCAATCTGGCCCATGGCTAGATTTTTTGGTCACTGCAACTGCCATGGTTTCTCCTGCCTCCCTCCCTCCCTCCACAGCTGCCCACCCACCTTCTTCCCCATCGCTGCTGTCGGCAAAGACTCGGTGTGAGGATTAGTGATGTCTTTGGCAAAGAGCTGGCATGCAGACGAATAACATCATCGTCTGGTGCCAGGCGATGACATCATTAGTCTGCATGCTGGCTCTTTGATGATGGTGGTGATGTCTGTACACTCATACATCTTTTGAATGAATGTGAATGACTGTACCTGCGTTCATTTTAAATGTAAACCTGGATACAGGCCCCTCAAATGCATGATGAAGATAGGAAGTGTACCTCTGTACCCGTGTTCAATGTAATGTGTGAATAAATGTACCTGTATACAGATCTCTACCTGTGTACACTGTACACTCATACGAGTGTTCAACATGTCGTCTCAATGAGAGAGCTGTCATCAGATTAAGCTGTTTTAAGCAGCTTAATAGATACACGGTGGGGGCTGGGAAGGGATCTGATCAGGACTGCAGTGCTGGGAAGAGGGATCTTTCTGGAGGGGCTGAGATTGGCTTTGGTGAGAGCAGCCACAGTAATGCTGCTCTTCTTGCCTCATGAGCCTTCCTTCCTACATAGCTAAATTCCTACAGGAATGCCCAATCAGGTGCCCATGAGTGCCCAATCCGTACCTTCCTCCACCTTTGTCCTTATAGTTGGCCTTTCCAAACTGAGCTCAGTGCAGAGCTCAGCTCCAAGGTTATTGTCATCAACAGGTGATATCATTCTTCCCGTGCTGCTGCAGGAAGGCCACACCTGGGACCCCTGCACTGGTTGTTGAAGAATGGCTGCTATGCAGGGTTGACTCTGAACCCAGAAGGGAACAGAGAAGTCAAGCGTAGCACTCCCAGTTTCTGTTCTAGAAAGGGCTCTGCTACCTTAACATACCTGGAACAGGGGAAGAGATGGTGATGGGCTCCATGGCATGCTTGACTCACGCAGTGGCATTGCAACCCACTTGAAAGGGATTCTCAGTCAATCTGTCGCCTCCACTCTCTTCTGGGGAGATCCAGCTCTAGCCTTGGAGTGTCAGGCTAGTTATCACCAGTCTTTGAGGCTATTCACACAGTCAGCCAAACCCAGGCTTGAGCAGCCCAGCCTGGGCTTGGTTGCCTGTTTGCCCTGCCGGGATTGATCCCGGTGTTGCCTTGGCCCCAAGCCTGGGAATTTACCCCAGGCTTTAACCTGGGTTCAAGGGCATGAGCATAGCCTTAACCCCAGGTTCATGGTTGTGTGTGTGTGCGGGCTGCAGGCAGCCCGTATGCACACAGAATCGGGCAGCAAGAGCACCTGGCTGAGCGAGGATCCCTTGGTGCACCGTACTCTTGGCATGGTATACTGAGGGATGCTGGATAACTTCCTCCTCCGGCTTCCTGCTCTGCCACTCACTGCAGTGCTGCTTGTGTCCCATGGCGAGTGGCAGAACGCCCTGGGGAGGGTTGATCATGTGCCTCCCTGCCAGCCCTCCCCCCGTTGGCATTTTTCGGTCATGTGCATGCCCCCATTGACTAGTATACAGCATCATAGTTTTAACTCTGGTATTAATGCAGACCCTCATAGGAACACAGCAAACTGCCCTATACCAAGTCAGACCATTACCCCCATTTAGCTCCGTACTGTCTATGCTGACTGGCAGCGGCTCTCCAAGGTTTCAGGCTGGAGTCTTCCCTGGCACCTCCAGGCCTTTCTGGAGTTTGAAGATGCCAGGAACTGAACATGGGACCTTCTGCATGCAAAGCAGATGCTCTTCCACTGAGCTACGGCCCCCTGCCCCTCTCTTACCCACATTTCTATGGCTCACGGCATCTCCAGGCTTTTTGCTTGCTGGAGTTCTGCTCCCTCCCTGCCTTGCCCTCGGGAGCTTTCCTGGTTTTATGGCAAACCACCCTTCCTTGCAGCAACAATAGGCCAATTTACTTTCCCCGTTTTATTTGCTGGCAGTGGATGGGAATGGGAGGGCTAGGAAAAGGGTCTTATGGCAGTTTCTCCTGTAACTGGCCCCTTCCTCCTTCGTGTTACTAATGTTTTTAGCAGCAGCCATGGCGGGACTAAGGATCAGATGCCAAAGATGTGGTCTCGCCAGTTGCCTGGGCTCCTGAATCAGCATGCTGCAACACAAGAGTGCTAACCGGAGTACCATAAAACCACCCCTCTGATCAAAAGCGTGCCAGTCTTATGTAAGTAATCGGCCTGAGCTGATTTGGACCATTTCTTCGTTAATGACAATGTGACACTATGTGTATTAGACGGGAAGAGGGGTCGTGTGTGTGCCATGCTTTCATTCTTATTTGAATTTATTTGGGTTTGTAGCTCACCCCACCCAGAATGCTTGAGGTGGGTACCAATATGTTATCAATCATATGTGGAGAGCAGCCAGTTTCAGGGAATAAAGAAAATGTGTGCATGTCTGTGAAGGATTAGAGTAGCCATTTGCAAACCATGTGCCAGATCACGCTAGACTGCTGCAGGCAGGACTAGCACCAAGATTTGAGGGCCATTAGCAAACTGCTTCCTGTGGGCATCTCCTATCTCAATGGGCCCTGAAAGAGTCGCTTTGCCACCATCACACGAAGGCTATAGGACAGAGGTGGGCTCAAGGATCAGCAGTGGGTCCCTTTGAGGGCCCCAGGCCCTCAGCAGTTGCCTGATGATCCCATCATTGGCCCTGGCCTCAAGGGAACTGTTAGAGTGATTTAAGAATAAGCAACCAAAAGGGATTCTTCTGAGCGCTATATCTCCCCTGCTGGGGTGGGGCAATCCTGTTGTGTTTCTGCATTAGGTACGGTCAGATCATCCTATCATTCCTCATGCAGAGATAAAATGAAATGACCTGCCATTAGACGAGGTAGCTGGTTGCACCTCTGCATGAGTCACTTGATCAGAACTTCCTATACTCACTGCCCTGTTCTGCATGTGCCTCCTTAGTTTCCCTTTGCTTCATGGGGAAGCTGCCCCTTTATAACAGTAACTCATGCATAAGGATAGCAGGTGGGCTCTTCTGAGAGCAGATCATTCTTACTCCACATGATCCTTCTCGCCTGCTCAGGTTCTTGGGAGAGGGCCTTCTTTGCATCCATCCCACCACCTTCAGAGGTGCTATTGGCTGGCACATGAGAGATGGCTTTTTCTGTGCCAGCAGACAGGAAGGATGTGCGACTCTGGGAGACTTCAGACTTGGCATCATCTTGAAACTTGGCCCCGATCATTACACCCAGTGCAATAATATTTTAATGTGTGTGGAACCAGTTTCCTATTGGAGTGTGAGCTCTCTTTTATTAGAGGTCTTCAAGCATAGAGCAATCTGTTGGGGCTGCTCTAGCCCTGGATTTCCTGCATTGACTGGATGACTTACATGGCCTTCACCCAACTCTATGGTTATATTAATATCACTCTAATGGGAGCCCTTAGCCTCCCTTCCTCTTCCTGCTCTCTTCTTGCAGCCTCTGTCTCCCACCCTTACATGGGAAGAGCAAATCAAATCAAGCTATAATCAAACAGAGGCAAACAGAGGGTTGTAGTTTGAATGGAAAGTTGCCAGCAAAGCTCTTCTGCCAACCCACAGGAACCCCCTCGCTTATGTTTGAGTCTCTAGGCTTGGAGATCTCACTCTGTATATGCTCAGGAGCCTTGCAGTATCATAGCCTCTCTGTTTGTAGCACATGGGAACAGGTCACTTAGGTGACAATGGGCCAGTCGCCCCTAGATTTGGCTCCTAACCAGCAAATTGGAAAGGGGAGCAGTTGCACACCCTCCCTGTGCTGGGATACTCTAAGCAGACCCCAGAAGTTAACTAAAAGCAGGTTAACTCTCAGCCAAGGTCACTCTATACTCAGAGTGAACTGCCTTGTCTCCCCTTCCTTTCATAAAAGGATAGCAACCATTTAATGTGCCAATTAGCTCAACAGGAAGAATACAGATAAGGCTTGCTGAGTTAAATCTCTTCCCTCACAAAAGAGGTTGAGGAAGTGAAAGAACCTAAGAGATGCACCCATTAAAAATACTGATTGGATTACTAGATGTTTTCGTTAAATCTCTTCCCTCACAAAAGAGGTTGAGGAAGTGAAAGAACCTAAGAGATGCACCCATTAAAAATACTGATTGGATTACTGGACGTTTTCGTCTATGCAGATTTCCCTTCTTACCTCTATGCACTCTGTTTTCATGACAAAAGCCTTGGCATAACTCGGCAATTCCCACATTGTGACACTCTGGAAGAAAGATCAGCAACAATGAGAGGAGAGCTGGTCTTGTGGTAGCAAGCATGACTTGTCCCCATAGCTAAGCAGGGTCTGCCCTGGTTGCATCTGAATGGGAGACTTGATGTGTGAGCACTGCAAGATATTCCCCTCAGGGGATGAAGCCACTCTGGGAAGAGCAGAAGATTTCAAGTTCCCTCCCTGGCTTCTCCAAGATAGGGCTGAGAGAGATTCCTGCCTGCAACCTTGGAGAAGCCACTGCCAGTCTGTGAAGACAATACTGAGCTAGATAGACCACTGGTCTGACTCAGTATATGGCAGCTTCCTATGTTTCCTATCCTTGCCGGTCCCACCTAACAGACCTGTCCGACAAAAAAAAAACGACTTTGAATGCAACCTGAGGATATGTATTTGGGTAAGAAACCCCAATTACATGATCCATTTTGCTCTTTGGGATCTTGGTGCTCCCTGTGATCTTCATGCTCTCTACGCACCAGCCATCTTGGAGTTACCAATGGCTTTTGGGGCGATTTACTGTCCACAGGCCATCACGCAAGGCTGTGCTCAGTACTTCGTACCACTCTCCAGATTGGCTTTCTTGCCCAGCCTGATCTGCCCAGTCTTCCTCACTAATATAAGAAGCTGGTTCCACGGAGGAAGAAGCACCCTCATGGATTCACCTTTACTGACTAACCCCTCCAACCTCATGGCACTCACCTTGGCCCAACCTGTTCCTGAGGAATGAGGTTCATCGGTGGTTCCTGGAGCTCTTCATCAAGACCAGGTGATATGTAAGTAAGTAAGTAATTCTTTATTTACGACCCAAGGTCAGCATAACATGACATAAACAAAACATCTCATAACATAGGGAGATACAATTGGAAAGGAAATATGGTGATATGAGCTTTGCTGTTCCCTGGCTCCAAATTCCATCTCTACCTCCCTTTCTTAAATCCAACTACCTCCTTCTCTAAAAGTATCTTTCTCTTGCCCACTTGGGAACTTACACAATTAGGACTTTAAGCTAAAATGCCTCATTGCAGTTAAACATATTTTTGATAGTAATATTGCTTTAACCACACACTTCTCTCCTCTGTACCCCTCCCTACAATAAATATCTTCTTTTATTTTGAAACTTAAATCTTGTCTCAGTCCAGTCATTTCCTGAGCCCACAAGTTTGTGCAAATTAAAATTTATGTGAAACTGTTCCTTTCTGAGCTATTTTCCCCACGCAAGCCCAAAGGTGGATTTTGAGGTGTTTGCCAATCACCCCGGAGCAGTTTCACTAACAGGAAATAACTCCTGAATGTACAACAAGAGTAAATTATCTATTTAGAATAGACCTTAGTTGCCTGAGAAGACTGATTATGCCTTGGAGACTCTGGAAGCAACCATGCAAACCTTGGAAGATCTTTCAGAGGTAATGTGGTTTTGAGCCATTTGGAAACATTGGAGCATGATCAGAGTATAACCATCAGAGTACATTTGGTGATACTACTGTGCAGAGAGAAGAGTGATGTGGGGAGTTACCCAGGAGAAAGTGGTAGAACAAGAAAGGAGGTTAGGGGAAGCCAGGGACGAGAAACAGATGGAGCACAGATGGACAGAGTGTTGATCTATGTGAGAGAAAGAACAGTCGCCATTTAGGAAACATAGGACCACAGGAAGCTGCCATATACTGAGTAAGGCCATTGGTCTATCCAGCTCAGTATTGTCTTCACAGACTGGCAGTGGCTTCTCCAAGGTTGCAGGCAGGAATCTCTCTCAGCCCTATCTTGGAGAAGCCAGGGAGGGAACTTGGAACCTTCTGCTCTTCCCAGAGTAGCTCCATCCCCTGAGGGAAATATCTTATGGTGCTCACACATCAAGTCTCCCATTCATATGTAACCAGGGTGGACCCTGCTTAGCTAAGGGGACAAGTCATGCTTGCTACCACAAGACCAGCTCTCCTCTCCTACATTTCAAGAATGTTATGCTCTGATTATGCTCCAGTACAGGAGGAGAAAAGAACAAGACAAAGAAAGGAATTCTTTCATTTGCAGGAATGATTATCCAATCTGTGGGGCCCAATTCTGCTTTTTAGATTATGTGGTCATTCCTACTAGTTAAGACTCCAGGGAAAAGGAGTTGCTATTTTCTACATTTCCTGGTTGAATTGAGAATACCAGCTGTCTTCTGGTCAAGAAATCACCAGGAGCGTTTTCAGATGGTGGCTTTGCTTTGGGAGGGTGGGTGTGCATTCACATATCGGGCAGATTTACCCCGAAGTCTGTGTGATATTTCAGAGAGCACTTCACACATGATTTGGGTTTCCCCCTCCATACTGGAACCTAGCCTGATTTATGTTCTCTTTTTGCTTTGGAGTATCTGTTATGTCCCTAACTCACAGTAAAGTCTGATGGTAAACCCATGGTAAAGCCTGCTGTCTGAAAAGCCTTCAGTTGGACTTGGCCTGAATAGGACCTTCTAGCAACCAGTAACTGTCCTTGGACACTATCAAGTTACTTCTCAAATATATATTTGACAACCAAATAAATAGAAGCCTTCGATTCTCCCTATTGGCAATTTTTGTAGGATTCTTCATGCAGTTATAAACCAGGTCTTAGAAATGCATCTCAGTTAGGAAATTTCCTAGAAAGAAAAATCTCCTAAACAATACCTGAAAGGATTATTGTTAATTGTGTGCTTTCTCAGGTGCTGAATGTACACATCTAGGCAGGCAGATGGTGTGGGTGGCTGGTGGTCTGTGTGAGAAGTTGCTCAGATTGGAGCTCTGGAGAAATCTAGAAAGAATGTGTATAAAAGGGAGAGTAGCAAGGTATTGGAACCTGTCAGTCACCTGACTCAACAGACTGAAGTATTCTAGCAACAAGTCATGGTTGCACTGGGTGTGAAACTACTGTGGATGTGAGAGGGCAGCCACCAGTATTTATCCATGAGTTTGCTCTGTTTCTGTACACACACACACACACACACACACGAAAAGACGCATAAGAGTATGGGAAACTGGCTTCCCTTGCTGCACCCTGTCAGTCTGGGCGCTTTTCTCTTAGTCCTGTTCTAATTCCAACAGTAAGCTGGACAAGGGAGCAGAGCTTAAAGCAGTGGAACTCAGTGAGGGAAGAGTGATGGGTTAGAGAGCTGGCCTTAAACCAAGGAGAACGAGGTTTTTCAAATCCATGCTTTGTCAGAAACTTACTGGGCAGGCGCGGGCCGTGAACGTGTCTCCTGGGGTGGGTGGGCGGGTGACTTGTTTAAGTGTAAACAGAGCCAGTGCTTCATGCCACCCAGCAGCCCCGTGGTGGAGAAACCCCTCCGCCACTCACCTGGCTGCTGGCTCTGTGGGAGCCAGGTGAGTGGCGGAGGCGATTCCCCGCCACGGGGGCTGCTGGGTGGCACATGGCACCGGCTCCATTTACACTTAAACAAGTCGCCTGCCGCTCCCCCGGAGGCACGTTCACAGCCCACGCCTGCTACTGGCTGACCTTAGGCCAGTTGCCATCTTTCAGCTTAACCTGCCTACCTTACAGAGTTGTTGGAGGATATAATAGGGGATGCAGTACACTGCGTTGGAACATAGGAATACAGGAAGCTTCCTTATACTGAGTCAGACCATTGGTCCATCTAGTTCAGTATTGTCTGCACAGACTGGCAGTGGCTTCTCCAAGGCTGCAGGCAGGAGTCTCTCTCAGCCCTATCTGGAGATGCAGAGGAGGGAACTTCCTGCAGGTACAAATAAATATAACCACCACAGGGGAGGGAGCAGTTCATCCAGGATGAATGGATGAATCAAACAGGATGCTGGACTAGATGGGCCTTGAGCCTGATCCCGCAAAGCTGTTCTTATGTTCGTATCTCCCATTACGCATATGCTCCTTTTCATGTAGAAAAGAAACGCCTCACCACTTTATACACAAACAGACAAGGCACATGATGTGAATATTTACATGTGTGAACCTTTGTCTCATTTGCTGAAATATCTTACTTGCTTTTACTTCCTCCACCAGTAGTATAGGGATTAATGTTGTGGTAGCAGTTTCTTGGAATTCAAAACTCACAGCACCTGAAATGCTCAGATTATTTAATGCTATGTCAAATTCCCTCTGCTGGCTGTGTTTCATTGATTTTATCTGCCTCCCTGTATCTAATTTTTATAATGTTTTATAATATTTTTATGGTTTTGTGGCATTTATTTATTTATTTATTTATTTATGACTCATCATCATCATCATCATCATCATCATCATCATCATCATGCTATTTACACACAGTCTGTAAATAGACATCTACCAGATGTTATTGACTGGATTTGGTACTTTAAATATCGGGCCCTTTCCAAGCGTCTAGGATAACTAAAGAAAAATTAAAGATAGCGTTGTAGTATTTGTGCTGTCCTGAGTAGTGTGGCCTTCTGTAGCCGATGTGTTGTAATTTTATCAATGTCCAAGATGTCAAGATGGTGTTCAGGTTCTTTTGGTGCTGCACCAAGGGCTCCAACAACTATTGGCACTACTATTGTATTCTTTTTCCAGAGCCACTCAATTTCAATCTGAAGATCCTTGTATTTAGTTATTTTCTCTAATTGTTTTTCGCCGACTCGTCTATCCCCTGGGATTGCAATATCAATTATCAGAACCTGATTCTTCTCGATGACTGTCAGATCCAGCGTATTATGCGCTAAATGCCTCTCCGTTTGTATTCTAAAATCCCAAAGGATTTTTGCCTCCTCATTTTTTTTAACCTTCTCAATCGGATGATTCCACCAATTTTTGCTTGCTGGCAATTTGTAATTCTTGCAAAGGCTCCAGTGGATCATCACAGCAACTTTATTGTATCTTTCCTTATAATCAGTCTGCGCGATTTTCTTACAACATACAAGGTGCTGAACCATCTCATCCACTTCCTTACATAACCAACACTTATTATCTTTCTAGGTCTTATACATTTTTGCTTTTATAACATTTGTTTGTAGTGATTGTTCCTGGGCTGCAAAAATGAGACCTTCCATTTCTTTCTTCAGTGTCCCCTTCTTTAACTACTGCCATGTTGTGCTATTGTTGACTTTTGATTGTATGCCATTAAAGAACTGACTGTGCAGTGGTTTGTTGTGCCATTTTTCTCGTCAATTCCTCATCTGCTGTTTTTTGTATTCATGCTTTGATTCCTTTATTTTCAACAGTCCTGTCTTACTCACTTCCTGTAGCATTTTTTCTTGGCTTTCATTGATGTATTCCAATACAATGCTTGTATTCCATCAATGCTTGTTTTTCTTCTTCTACAGACTGTGACTTGCAACATTCCATGTCCACCTTCATTTCTTGGCAGGTACAGCCTATCAGTATCAATTCTTGGGTGCAGGGCATGATTGATGGTCATTATTTTCCTGGTTTGCCAATCCAGCGCATACAATTCTGCTTGTGTCCAATCAACATTACCTGCTGTATATTGGATTACAGGAATTGTCCATGGGTTGATTGCTTTCACACCATTAAGTTTGGACTTCAGTGTCTTTCTTACTCACCTGATATATTCCTTACTAACTTTGGTCTTCACTTCAGCATGCTTGATCTTGCCACTTTGTAGAATGCCCAAATACTTATAACTTTCCTCAGTTGACAGACTCTTTATGTTTTTCCATTTGGCATCTCAATTCCTTCACTAATTATCATTTTTCTTCAATTTATTGCCAATATAGCACATTTGTTCAGTCCAAACTCCATTGTGATATCATGGCTATAAATTCTAACCATATTGAGTAATGACTCAATTTCGGATGGTGACTTTCCATAAAGCTTTAGATTGTCCATTTAAAGAAGGTGGGAAAGCTTAACTGATGTTTTGGAAGTTTAGTATCCATGGTTTTTGTTCTGTTTGTCGTTGTTGTTGTTGTTGTTGTTATTATTATTATTAGATTTTTTTGTGAGCCACCTTGGGCACTTTTTTGAAAGGCGTATTAGAAATCCTATAACAGTAGTACGTGAACCACCTGGAGTGGCCTGTACTGTCTGCGGGGATGAATGCTCATTGTGATTTTTCACCAAGTCTACACCCTTTAAGATGGAAAATAGGTTATAACAATCCAATACTTCTAGCTTTCAGTGTGTTATACTTTTATGGTCCTGACATCAAGCCTGCAGTGTCCAAATTTGCAATGGTGTTCTTTTAAAAGTTTTAAAACACAAAAACTACTATAAAATTGTATCAGTGTTGTCAGAGGAATGGAGATGCAAATTGGCAGGAATGTCCTCCTAAGATTACTCCATGAAGGGATCACAAGAATTTGTTCATTATTACCCTAACCCTGACCTTAACCTTTCCCTCTGTGCAAAAATGACTGCAATTTTATCAAAATCTTTGGGAGGGGGTAGGGATAAAGAAGGGGTGATAAAACAATGGAAGTTGTAAGTGCAACAATGCTATCACCTTCCATCTCTAGCAGGGTGGACGTTGCTAAAGACCACTATGAGCACTTGTCCACTAAGATAGTACTGATGGTCAAAATTTGTGGACCTGACTATAAGTAGCAAATAATAAATGTGGTCTTATTTTTAATAAGATTTTCTCTCTACCTTCCTTTTGATGAAAATCAAGATAACTGACAAATGCTCCATAATCATACCTATAGAGATGAGCGAGCCTAAAAGCACCAAAGGAGAAGAAGCTAAAACAGTTAGTTGATTTTTTTAAAAGTTGCCCAGTAGGCTTGTGTAATATGTAGTGGTTGTGTTGTTTTTTTTAAAGCTTTGCTTGTTCTGTAGGAGACTAAAAGGATCAAACACTAGTGGGCTGCTCTGAGGAGCAAATCTCTTTACCTGGAAATGGCAGCAAATTGCAGATGGGTGCAAATGGTGCCAGTGCAGTGCAGAGTTTGTAAAAAAATTAATGGCCTATTAATGTCCAGTGGCCTATTAGTGGCCTATTAATGTCCAGGCTAGAGTAGAGTGGAGCCTTATGTGAAGAGATGGGAAGCTGGTAAGTCCACCCTCCTTTTGCTAGAGGAGTTCTCAAACTAAGGTTCTCAGATGTTTTTGGCTACAAGTCCCATCATCTCCAGCCACAATGGCCAATTGTGGCTGCGAATGATGGGATTTGTAGTAAAACATCTGGGGACCCAAGTTTGAGAACCCCTGTGCTAGACTGTGTTTCTCACCCTAGCAGAATTTCTAACCTTGGTGTTGTTTCGCTTCCTATACAAGTGTTTTATGTGACCACTTTTGGAAAGAATCTATGGAAAAATTGAGGCCCCAGCTGTGGAATTTTGCTCAGAGTTTAAATCAATAGTAGTAATTTTTAAAATGGTTAGGTTGCTTGAAGACATTCACTCTACCAACACAAGAACGTGGATGGTTCTCTCTCTCTCTTGTGTAACCGGTCCCAATGAGACACTATAACAGTTCAGAAAAATATACTAAATCTAAGAAGGACATTGCCTTTTGAGAAAGAGCAGGACAAGGGGGAGCTCTGAACACTGCTCAGATACTCAGCTGCTACTAAAACAGTATTCCCGATCACCCTTGCTGGTAATTACTAAGGGCTGTAGCAGCAAGGTTGAAACATGCTCCGGGAGATCTGGGAAATCTCAGTCCAAAACCCTACCACGACCATGTACTTTCTTGGATATGACCTTGGAAGTCCCTATCTCCTGGCTGAAAGCTGAATCTGTGAAAAGTGAATTAAAAAATTGTTACAAAGATGAAATAGATGAGGATCTGAAACACACACTGAAGTGCTACAAACTTCAAATAAACAAACAGAGGGGAGCAGGAGCCTTGTCCAGCTGGCAGAGGAAGGAATAAATTGTTCGTTTCTTTGTGTTTAATGACAGAGTGAGATTTCACTGCAGGATGTCTATTTGGGAACTGTGGCTTCCAAACTAGCACTCATATATATGCACTTAAAATAGAAATGTCTTTTTAAAAGCATGAAATGCAGTCCAGAATTTCCCATTTTCTTTGTCTTTGCTTTCCATTCCAGTCACGAGGGACCCTACTACTCTGAATGCCGGAAGGAAGCCAAATTATTCTCAAACAGCCCCATAAGCACTTACAGCTCAGTTATAGCCCTATAGTATTTTGGCCGATATAAAGCAGGAAGGCTAGTCCAGAGCATAAGGCGTGAGCTAAGGAGGTGGAAGCCCTGGTTCAATTCCCTGCTGTTCAGAAGGCAGGCTGTGTAGTCTTGAAGTGCTCAGATTCCATTTGACAGAGGCCCCATATGTTAAGCTCCTCTGCCAGAAAGTTCTGGATACAACAGGACCACTAGCTTAGCCACTGTATTATAAATCTGTTGGTTATGTAGGTTATTGTTGGACTTCTGTTTGTAAACTGTGCTGGTCTGTGATCGTAATAAAGGAACTGATTGAAACAGGACCACTAAAGTCCAGGGCATGTCTGAAGGTACGTAATACACAACCTTGTGGCAGATAAGCAGGGCTGGGTTTGTTCAGAATCTGCATGAGAGGCTTTCTGGGAATCCAATTGTTGTGGCCTTTCCATCAGGGAATAACAGTAGAATTAGGGTTGTGTAGAATGTTTCAGTGTTGAAACATTTTGACTCGAAACAGGCTGTTTCGAGTATTTTGAGCTCAAAGCAGAACACCCTTTAAATAAAGGGCCTGTTTAGAGTTCAGAGCAGAACAACCTTGTTTTGATTGAAACGTTCCGACATTCCAAGCGCCATTTTGGATGCCTGTTTTTCTCTTGCTGATTGGTTTTCTGGCACTGGCTTCTGACTGGCTTGTGAGCTCTTTGCTTCTTGGTTGGCTTGTTATGATCAGATCAAGTGTTGTCATGGGCAACTGTGCCCCCATTGGCTGGAGGGAGGGAGGGAGGGCAGAACACAAAAGGAGGGAATTTCAAAATGTATTCAAAGAAGAAGAAACATCAGGAGAGGAGGGAGGGCGGTTTGATTGTGTGGTTTTCTTTTCTGAGCACTGAGTATAATATGCTGTGCTATTGCTGCTATAACTATCTGGTTTTGCTGGATCTCAGATTGACAAAGGCAGAACTTGTGTGCCTTCCTTTCATGAGTTGTGGTTTTTTTGTTTATGGAGAGTAATGGACAGTGGCAGCTCTCTCTCTCGTGAGAGAGAGAGAGAGAGAGAGAGAGAGAGAGAGAGAGAGAGAGAGAGAGAGAGATTTCTTGATTGTTGCTGTGATGAGCCCCATGTCTGGCCTCAAGACTAACTTGTGCTTCACTCACTACTCAGGTCTGCAAGGTGTACTCAGTCAAAATGTGTCTGAAGTTTCTCTAATTGAGCTTATGGCTATGCTTGCTGCTAAGTAAGGGTGCTGCTGTGGCAGCTGTTGCAATGCTAGGAAGTAGTCATAATTGTGTGAGAGAAGGGGTGTGGCTTCCATTGGACAAGGGAGGATGATTGCACCTGGGCCCACAGGGTTTGAGAGGCCCCCAAGCATGGGTGTGGGGTCCATTGGACAAGGGTGCCTTGCAGCTGGAGTGTGTGTGCTCTTTCTGAGCGTGATGAGAAGAGAAGAAGCCCGCTGGGCTGGGCTCCCCCCCCCGCATTTCCTCCTCCCAGGCAGCGGACTGCCCCTCGCTGCCCTTGGTGCTCCTGGCTGCCGCAGCCATGCTACCTGGTCCTGCTCCACTGCCGTCGGTGAAGAATGATGACCCCTGGTGGCCCCACACCAGGCCCAGCTTCACGCTGTAGAGCTGGCACTGCTGCTGCTGCTCTGCACAGAAGGTGAGCCAGCAAAGGGGAAGGCTTGTGGGGGGAGGGTGTGTGTGTGTGTGTGTGTGTGTGTGTATGTATGCATTTATTTGTTTGTTTGTTTGATTGATTGATTGATTGATTTCTATACCGCCCTTCCAAAAATGGTTCAGTTTACACAGAGAAATAATAAATAAACAAGATGGATCCCTGTCCCCAAAGGGCTCACAATCTAAAAAGAAACATCAGATAGACACCAGCAACAGTCACTGGAGGGATGCTGTGCTGGGGATGGGCAGGGCCAGTTGCTCTCCCCCTGCTCAATAAAGAGAATCACCACGTTAAAAGGTGCCTCTTTGCCAAGTTAGCAGGGGTTAGAAGTGTTTTCTGTACCCATGTGTGCCAGCTGAACATGTGTCCTCTGCCCCTTGTGTCTGACATCAGATGCAGGGGGCGTGGCTTGGGCACTGGGGTGTTCTCACTTTGCAAGTGCGACGGAGGCCTCATAGCTCCAATTTGTCCCCTGGCCACTGGGAACCTCGCTACACCCATGTGCGAGAGAGCAATTTGTGTCAATGATGTTACTGCAGTGCAGTCACTGTGGCTGGGGCAGTGATTCTTTTTGGCCATTTTTGGACTGTGTTTGAAATGTGTGTTCTGTGTTGGGAGGGACAGATTCCCTTTTGCTGTGTGTTTCTGCAGTGTTTTTCAAGGCAGGATTGCAAAATGCATTACAAATTGTAACTCAAAACTTGTGTGCACTCTGTGAATGCAGCTTGTTCTGGCCATAGGGAACAATGGTGAAAATTGAAACTCCCCATTGTTCCCCATAGGTAGCTCCTAGGGACAGCAAAGTGGGTTGGGTGGTAGGGCATGATGGGTGCTACCTACCACCCAACCCACAAAAGAAATGGGCAAGCGGGTGATTTTTAACACATTTTAAAACTTTCTACCATCCCCCCTTAGGATCCTATGGGGTTTGGGGGCAAAGGTTAAAAAATTATTTAAAATCATCCCCATGCCCATTTATTTTGCGGGTTGGGTGGTACATAGCACCCACCATGCCCTACCACACAACCAACTTTGGTCTTTCTAGGAGCTGCCCATGGGGAACAATGGGGTGTTTTGAGTTTCCCCATTGTTCCCTATGGCTGAAACACTAAAAATATATGGGGTTTGTCCCATCAAAACAGCTAGGGTCGGCCGCTGTTTTGATGAAACATTTTGGCCATCTGTGTTTCATTTCAAGCTCAATACAGAATGCAAAATCCATTTCATGGATATCCCTAGGCATAATATAAGTATAATAATTACATTTTCTGTTGTATCAAGACTCCTTTGGCTTGTACATTGACATATTGTATCTCTTTGATGTTGAGAATTTGGGACTATTTGGCCTGCAATGCAGCAAGTCAACTATCTAGCCCCATTATGTAAAAAACTTGTACAGAGCTGATTACTTGTTCTATAGCAGGGCAGCACAATTTTGACCCTTCAGCTGTTGTTGGACTACAGCTTCCATCATCCCTAACTACTGGCCACTGTAGTTGGGGTTGGAGGGAGTTGTAGTCCAACAGCAGTTAGAGGGCCAAAGTTGTGGAGCCCTCTTCTATAGCAAAGGCAGAATGTGTCTTTTCAGGGCAAATGTTTTCTAGGACTTGAACTGACATTTCTTCAAATTGGAATTTGAAAAAATTCAAAGAGCATTTCAGTGTTCCTCCCAAGGAACTTTTCCAGACATGGCTTCATGGCTCTGAAGAGCGAATCTGCTGCAAAGCAAATTCACAGCTGTTTAATTCGGGGGATTAAATGGACCGTTCACATAGGGTCGTCTCCTCTCTACACTCACTCCTGTGTGCGTTCCTATAGCTTACTCTAGGTTTTTTCTCCAACCAATCACATCCCAGAGGAGGAGGCGCAATACTACCACCACCACCACCTCCTCCTCCTCTGTTTGACAGTTGGCATTCCTCAAGATTAACTAGTCAACACAACAAAATGCTCATGTCCCCCACCCTTAATCAGAGGGGTGGAAAGCAGAAGAATCCCACATTTTGCATTCATCAAAAGGTGTGGGGAGGCAGGTGAGAGAGAAAGGGAGGGAGAGGGGCTCATTGCACGAAGGAGCTGTAGCTGGGACCCAGCCTCAGAAAAGCCCAGGTCTCTGTTGAAACATGACCTATTTAAATCTCTTAAGAATTGAATAACTCTTGAAAAAGCTCCTGCCATGAGCCCTGGAGTGAGGAAGATTTTTGTTTTGTGGGAGGTTGGAGTATGCCTACACCTTTTATGTTTTCGGCTGTTGCTGTGCCCTTTAGAGAAATGAGAGGCTGTTAGCAGTGGGTGTACTGCTTTTGCTGAAATACCTTGAGCAGTGAGAGAGAATCAAACACTTGTGAATTGCGGATTTCACCCAACCTGTCCTGATAGCTTTTTAAGTGCTTTCTAGCCCGACTTCCTTCCATGCAATCCGGGACATAATTCATTAGCTAAGGTGATTCATCTCTGCACTGTCACACTTGCCAGACTTCCAAAACCAAGCTTCGGCTAACCCTTTTCCTGCCTGTTTCCCCGTGAAGAGATTGGTCTCCCCTGTCTTCTGGTTGTTCCAGCCAGCTTCAGAGACAGAGCCATGAAAAGAGCAGGCAGCAGCTAGTGGGAGCAAAGATTCTGTTAAACTCCTGTTGTGGAAGGTCGGGGAGACAAATTGCCAAGCAGCATCATTTGCTGACACTTGGCATTCCAGAAATCCACCCAGCAAACAAACAAAATCACGGAAATGTGAGGTTGGGAAGAAACTGAATGATCAGCAATGGCCCCTCCACACATCACAGAGAAGCTTCAGGGCATACCAGAAACAACTGTTTTTTTTTCCAAAAGAAAAAAGAAAGATGTCACATTTAGAGGATTTTTTTTTTAACCTGGACAGAATTTGGGCTAAGCCAGAATGTGTAGCCATAATTCGAGGGAAAACAGTCCTGAACTGGTCCCTGCTGGCCTGCAGGGACTTGGAGGACTTAGAGGTTATGTGGACTCACACCCTCCATTCCAGAGGAGATGCAAACTAAACACCATGTGTGTAAAAGTTCCTGGAGAATCAAAATTCAAAATGAGTATCAGATGGTTTCTCCACATCCCCAGTTTCCCTGATACATGCTTGCTCTTTTGCATCATTTTTAGGCAGACGGAACTCAGATCTGATAATTCAGCACATTCCTCCAATATTAAATTGACCTTTAATTAGGACTGCAATTAATAGTTCTATAATCTATAATAGGATTCACAACGTTGGCCCTCCAGCTGCTGTTGGACTACAGCTCCTACCAACCCCAACCACAGTGGGAAGTAGTTAGGGATGATGGGGGTTGTAGTCCAACAGCAGCTGGAGGGCCAAAGTTGTGCTGCCCTGCTATAGTACGATTAATAATTAATTTTGATATTTACTTTGACCAGCACTTTCAGTGGAGCTGAGCAAATACCTCAGTCAAAATTTACCTTGTTGCTGCTACTCACCTTGTATTGCTCACCGCTCTACCTTAGCCCCATCTCCCTCCTCCTCCTCCTCCTCCTCCTCCTCCTCCTCCTCCTCCTCCTCCTCATTTGCTCTGAGCCCTTGGCCTCATTTGCCCTCACTACCCTTTAAACCAGTTGGCTATGGCTACACACATGGCTTTGTTTACATTTACCAATGATGCCATCAAATCAGATGTAGCATCATGACATCATCAATGGATCACATGGATCACAACCAATAGGATTAAATGGCTGTGTGGGCAAAGAAGGCTGAGGCAGGGATGTGCGAGCTAGCTCGATTCAAACAACTGTTTGAATCGAGACGGCCTGGTTCGTCCGGTCGAAGTTCAAACTGGACCAGTTCAGACCAGTTTGGGGGTCTACTGATAAAGGATTCCCCTTTACCAGTAAAGGGACAGGGGGGCTTCCCAAATGCTAGAGAGGGGGTGGGAGGAGAGTAAGGGGTACGTAACTCAGTTTTTTTGGGGGGTGGCTGCGGGGGGCAGCAGCAGCTCCCCATCCCCACTTCTGCCGGCCTCCCCCAGAGTAACCTGTGCTAGTGGTGGCCCGGTTCAGGCCTTCCTCAGCCAATTCTGGTAACCTCCCAGAATGGAATGGAGAAGGCACAAACCGGGCCGTGGTGGCTTAGGCTGCTCCGGGGGAGACCGGTGGGGGGGAGCCGCCCTCACTGAAAATTGAGTTAGATACCCCTGACTCCCCTTCTGCTCTCTCTCTCGCCTTAGGGAAGTTCCCTGCCACTTTACCGATAAAGGGGAATCCTTTCCGGATTCCCCTTTACCAGTAGACCCCTGAACTGTTTCAGCGGTAAAACTGGGTCCGGTCTGACCTGAACCCAGACCGGGCTGGGTCAGTTTGAATCTGGTTAGAATTCAAACCAAACCAGCAAAACCAGTTCCATGCACACCATGAGGCTGAGGTGGACTGGGGGCAAAGATAAAGGGTGTGTGTGGAATGGGAAAAGGCGTTGAGAGAATAAATCTTGAAACAATGCAAATGTGTTCAACAAGTTCTGAAAACTAGCATCAATGGGAGGCACTTTTTGATGTTGACAAAACTGAACATCCAATGAGGAAAATAGTTTTGGCACAATAGATGAAAATAAGCTATGATTCCTGAGCTATCCAGCCCTAGGGATTAGAGAAATGGGGCAACCAAGTTGCACGTGCTGTAATTTTATGAGCTGGGGATGGAAGTCAGCAAGCATATTAATGGACAGTCAGTTGGCAGCAGCTGTGAGATCACAGATGGGCTTCTGACTGCACGGATGTTTTGTCTAGACCCAGCTCAGTGAAGGGGCTTACCTCTTTCGGCAGTGTGTAGAGAAGGCCTGCAAAACTCCACTGTGAATGCATTCTTCATGCCTCAATAGCTTTCCTGTTGTGCATGATTCCCAGTCTATTGCACAGGATGGATTAATGCTCTCCCAAGGGGTGTGCTGCTGCCTCTCCCACCCACCCACCCGCCCCCGCCTCCACTTCAATGGCATTCCCCTCTCAGCAAACCTGCTGCACTGAAAACAAAGTTCGATTCAATCATTTCAAAAAGGGAACATGTTTAACCCATTCCTCTCAGCAGACAGGCCTTCCCGGCTCTCTGGCTAAGCTGCAGTTGGACTCCCATAGTCCTTTTAAAGGGCCTTGATGGAATGGTGATGAAGTTGTAAGACTGGAAGCAGCTCCAAGAAGTCGCCTAGTTCTGTGTTCCCCTGATGGAGTCAATCCATCCTAAAATACAAGAAAAGTTCTGAATGGGGTGATTAACGCAGCAAAGGAAGCCTTGTGCTGATATTTATCTGGCTTTGTCAGTCCCAGTGTGGGGAGTGCAATAAGTGGTCCTGTACCATTTATACAGTGCATAACAAAGAGCCCTTTCTCATGATCTGTGAGAAGGGCTGAGTAGGCAGGTGGGGAGGAAGGTTTCATTACCTTATCTGCCTTGAAGATGATCCAGGGAGGGCGCTGGGTACGTACATTGCACACCCAGATGATCCTCCTCTACCCCTGGCAGCGTGGAGGGCTGGGGGCTGGAATGTGCGGGTCCACCCCACTCTGGAACTCCCACTATGCACCACACAAGTGCACAGTGCGTTGTGGGTATCCCCCAGGGCCGGCCAGGAGCCCTGCAGTCTGCCAGCCCCAGCGACAAGCAACCGAGGCTGGTGGATGATTGGAAGAATGGGGCTAAGGGAACACTTGCTGCCTTAACCCTGTTTAAGCTGTGGGCTCCGCATGGTGGTGCCAGCAGCTGCTTGCCTCCTGCGGCTTCTCACGAGCAGCCCAGAGCAGGTTTGGCTGCTTTAGCCCACCCTTGGCTGCTCGTGGGAACAGCCTCATAATGTGTGTAGCAAAACAGTGAAAGTGGATTTTCTTTCAGGAACCAAGGAGGGAAGTGAGAGGGGAGTCAGTGCAGGCATTCTGTGTGTGTAGTGTAGATATGCCTCAGAGCTAAAGCTGGGAGATAATATATCAAGAGATGGGAATGAGAAAGAGATCCTTGAAATATGGGAGCTGCACATGGAAGATGCTGGGGATGGGGAAATGAGGCTCCAACACTTGTGGATGGAAAAGATATGGATGGCGGAGGTGGGTATATGAAAGACCCAGCCAATTCACAAGTACACCTAGGCTTCTGTTCATTTGCCTTGCCTCATTCGCGATAGGTTTGGAGGAAAGCAGCACTTCATCCCAATGGGCATGTGAACACCCGTTGGAGGCCTGGGCATGAAGGGAAACGGGCGGTGGGATTTCCCTGTTTGCTGCCCGGGAGGAGGAACGGCGGGGCCCTTTTCAGCTGGCCACCACTCAGTAAGGAGGGCCTCTGGAGGCGGTGAGGTCTGGCTGAAAATGGCCGCCTGCCGTAGTAAAATGCTCAGGGTGGGTGGAGGGAGAGGGAGGGCAAGAGAGAATGGGGCAGAATGGAGGGGGAGGGGCAGAAGAGAGGGGGCAAGAGAGAGTGGGGCAGGAGGGGAGGGCAAGAGAGAATGGGGCAGGAGGGGGAAGGATGGTGAGAGGGGGGTGGGAGGAAGAGGGAGGGCGCGCGAGAGAGTTAGGTGGGAGGGAGGGAGGGAGGGAGGGAGGGAGGGAGGGCAAGAGAGAGTGGGGCAGGAGGGAGTGGGGAACAGCCAGCCCCAAAGAGTGCACAGATTCTCTGTGCGGGTTGGCTAGTAGTTTAGTAATGCATGATCTTCTGCACAACCCCCACCACATGTTAAGGTCATTTGAGGAGGTCTGTCTTCAGTTGCCACCAATATGTCTGGTGGTGACTCAGAGGTGGGCCTTCTCTGTAGCCGCTCCTGTCTGTGGAATGCAATCCTGGCAGAAATCCATAATCTGAGTTCATTATTGGCCTTCAGGAGAGCCCTTAAAACCTATCTGTTTGGCCTGGCCTCACCATGTTTTAAAACTGTAAATGTTTGGTCTGGTTTTCCAGGGTTTTAAAAAACGGTTTTAATTGTTAATGGTTTTATGTTGTTTTTATAGTTTCTGATTTTAACTGTTAATTGATTTTAGTTGTTTTTATTTTAATGTAAACCTCCCTGAGCCACTTTTGGAAGGGCAGTGTAGAAATCAAATCAATCATTCAATCAATAATAATGATGACCATATGGAAGCAGCAGAGGCATTGCTTCCATATGGAAGCAATATGGAATGATTATATTATTCCATATTGGTGAAATACCAGTTGCTGGGAGTAACAGCAGGAGAGGACCATTGCCTTCAGTGGGCTACCCTGAGATATCTGGCCTACCACAGTTGGAAGCAGATTGTTGGTCTAGATTGATGGCGTCTTGTCTAACCCAATGCTCAGATCCAATGTTCCTAATGTCAGGTGATGTACAATAACCTTAATATCTATCACTGTTCTGGAACAAGAAGCCACACTTAACTCACCCCACTCTCACTGGCAGTTGCTGGTCAGGAGGATGCTGGGCAGGAAATGAAAGTGTCCTGAATTAAAAACCTTTCTTACATGGTCATTCAGTCCACTGAATTTCCTTTTTCATATGTTATATTCAACACATGTACCATCTGTGTACCAAGTATGTACATACAGTTCTGCACACATGTACAGTTATTCACACATTTTGTTGAACACACACACATCAGTACACTTCCTATCTGTACCCTGTATTTGAGAGGGCCTGTGCCCAGGTTCACTTTTAAAATCAATACATGTAGTCATTCACACAAAAACATGTGCATGTGCATGATGGATGGATGGAACGTGTACATGTACTGTACACCTGAATACAGGTATGTACAACATTATGTCTGAGGTGGGCTCCTGTCTCCCTTTCTAGTTGCATTATTGTCTATTTCTGCTGTCTGTTCTTCAGCAAGGAGACTGACCTCCAGCACGCGTGCACATGAGTGTTCAGTTTGGGAGCGAAGGGGCCTTGCTGTCAGGGCCTTCATGTGTGAGCTTTATGTGAGTTTTATGCTGAGAACAGCAGTGGGACTCTGATCCCACCACATCTGCGTGCAGCCCTGGCCTCCTCTGTAAATTGCAGATGTAGCCACAATAGCAGAACTGTATGGCAAATGTACTCCTTGTTTTTCCAACCTCAGAAGTAGTTCCTGATGTGATCTGTGTGTTTCAAATAGTGTCTGCATGTTAGAAATGCCCCAGCTGTCTGTAGCACTTACAGTTAATGCCAGGTTGCCTGCTCTAGCCAGACATACTGTACTACAAAGCCGAGCATGTTCTATCCCTCCTGAAGCCTTTGTGGCCGCTTCTTGAGGGAGAGAGAGCAGTTCATGGAAAAGGGCTATAATAGAGAAAACATGGATTGCAACTGGATACCCCAGGGAACTCTGGGAGGTGGGAGGGAAAGCAGCACACCAGGTGCTCATTTGTTTGGTCTGGAGCCTTTCAATTCCCACTTCCCTTAATTTAGCTTCTGAGTGAAGGACAATGCAGCATTACTGGAAAGAGAGTTAATTCGTTAGGCCAACTTTATGCATGGTAAGGTATGAAGAAAAAGATATCGTGCAAAATACACAAACTTGCAGGTTTCCAACTTCTTACTCAAGGGACAGGTGTGTGTGTGTGTGTGTGTGTGTGACTGTGTATAGTGGGGGTACAGTGGGAAGAGAACTGTACTTAAAATTGTAAGACCTGTAAGTTCCATACACTAGTTCAGGGATTCCCAACAGTAAGTCCCCAGATATTAAGGCTGTTCTCACAAGCAGCCTAACCCAGGCTAGGGATGTGCAGAACCGGTCCGGCGGTCTGCAGTCCAATGGTTCGGTCTCGGGGTTCGTGATTGAACTGAACCCCCCCTTGGTTCCATCCAGACCGGAACCGAACCTCTGGTCCGGCAGGTCCATAAATGAAAAGTAACTACCTGTAGCCCCTTTGGGGGGGCTTGCTGTAGCTGCGGGGGGGGGGTGTCCACGAGGGTTCCCTCTCCCCCCGCCGGTCTCCCTCATCTGCCGTGGCCAGGTAAATGTAGTCTTTTTGGCCCTTTCGGGCCTCCGTAAAGGTGAGCGGTGGCAATTTTGGCCGCCGCCGCACATGCTCAAATGCCCTCTGCAAGGCCGCAGGCCATGCCAGGCCTTGCAGAGGGCATTTGCGCATGTGTGGCGGTGGCCAAAATGGCTACCGCTCACCTTTACAGCGGTGATGAGGGAGGCCGGTGGGGGAGAGGGAACCCTCGCGGACCCCCCCCCCCCGCAGCTACAGCAAGCCCTCTGAAGGGGCTACAGGTAGTTTTCATTAAAACAATTTTTAAAAAAAGTTTGCGGACCTGCCAGACTGGACCGGGGGGGTGTTTGATGGGGGCTGGACCAAAATGGCGTGTTGGAACTGTGCAGTAGTTGAAGAGCGAAGTTGTTAGCCCTCAGCAAGGTCTTAGGAAGAACACCCAGAGACGTGAGTAAAATCACAGCCAAGTTGTATTAAGTTGAAGGACATTCACAAAATGCAGAGTTCAAAGCTGGTCCAGAAGTCAGATACACGTAAGGCAGGAATACAGATCGCAGCAGTAGGTACACAGTGTGATGTGAGTCACAAGGTGGACCAAGGACTCTTACATAGGGTCAACATGTGCATCTGGACAAATAAGTGGTGGTCCTTTGCAGCACCCATTCCTTATTTCCCTGGCACAACCTCTGGTATATTCTGTGCCAGTGCTCCATCAGGGTGCCTCTGCTAGGAAGTGAAAACAACAAAGAATATTGTGACACCCGAAAGACTAGCACATTTCTTCTGGCATGTGTTTTTGTAGATTAAGACCCACTTAATCAGGTGTGTGTGTTATCCTCAGTTAGCAGGTATTTATTAGGCCTGCTCATGTCAGACCAACATGACCTCTGTCAGGAGTTGTCAGAGGGAATTTTGCCATGGCAGCCAGGAGCCTCTGACAGTTGAAAGTGTCAGGAGACGCCCTGCTCTTGTTGCGGAATTCCATTGAAGATCCAGCATGTCTGTTGCATCTCCTCTTGATTATTCCCCCTCCTCCTTCTCATTTGACTGGATGAGGTCAGGGGACTTGGCTTGATCTGCATTTATGTAGTGTCCTGTCCCACAGTCAAGAACCCATGAGGTGAGGTGGGCAGGGCATTTGGGGTTGCAGTACTCTGGAGAGCTCCAAGTGAGCAACATGCTCCAGCAAAGGCCAGAAGCTGGAATGAGATCTTAAATACCTTGAAGCTTACTCCTCCAGTCTCTGCCTCCTTGCCTGGAGAGCAGAGAGATTTAAAGGGACAGTCCTCTGACCTAAAGTCTAGCACTTCTCCTTTACTCTGTCAGGTCCCTCCTGGCTCATTGGTTGCAGGCTTGGGAGGTCCCTCCCATCAGATCCCTCTTGGCTCATTGCAGGTTGCAGGCTTGGGAGAGTACGAGGTATTTGTTGTGGAAGATGCCAGTTCATTGCAGGGGTCAGGCTCAGGTTCAGTGAGTGCCTGTCCCATGGTCGGTTCCAGGCTGTCTGGATCTGTGGTCTCCCAGCTGGCAGGCTCAAGCTCTAGCCCAGTGTCAGGGCTTAGAACTGGGACTGGGTTTGGGGCTGGCTCTCCTAACCTGACTGTTTCTCGCTCGTCAGCATTGGACTCTGCACTACTCTTCAGGGCAGGGGTCATGACAGGAAGGGGCAGCACTTTGCCTACCACCTCCAGCACCAGTGGGGCTTGGGTCAGGCTAGAACTGACCCCATCAAGAAGGGATCGACATGATGGAGAAGTGGCTCCACCCACTATGGGCACGTGTGAATTGGCCCTTAATTTATTCGATTGTCAGAATTTAGATTTGTTAGTGAAGAATTCTAATTCCTCACATACAACACCCCACCATCAAGCCTCCTATAGGAGATCTTTGTAAAAGCAAACTGGCTGGGCTTACGTGGCAAAAAGAAGAGATGGCCAGTTTGTGCCACCAGTGGCTGAGGGGCGCAGGGGGGAATCTCCTCACGATTAACCACAATGAATGCATTCCCTGAGAGGCTCATCTAGCATCTACTTGATTGCTTTTCAGTGTCAGGAGAAAATTCTTATTTCCCCAGACCTTTGAAATTCGGATGAAATGAAAATAAAATAAAGTAAAATATACAGTAAATAAAGTAAAACATTCTGATGAAATCCTTTGACCCTGCCACAGAGGTGCACCCAGGTAGTTTTGGAGCCTGCACCTAAAAGCCTTTGGAGCTGCCCCCGCCCCCCACTCCCGGCTGCAAGTTCAGCATCATCCCCCTAAACACACACACACACATAGTATTTTTAACACATGAGTTCTTCAGAAAGCAACTGAACTCACAATAATGTAAGAATATAAAACAGGTATACTTATACAAATCTGCATTAGCAGAAACAGTTCAACACGCAGCCGAACATATACCCACCCTACTTATTTCTTTCCCCCTTTCCCTGCTCTGTCTATAAAGCAGAGGTCACGCTCGCCTGCCAGGCACAGGCCACAGTCACACTTGGCCTCCCAGCACAGTGCAGACAGGCAGCACACCACCCGGGACAGACTAAAAAGGATTTGGGGACTCCCAGGGGGTGTGGAAGCCATGGACTTCTGCCAGGAAGTCCAGGGGTAAGAACACCTCTGCCCTGCCGTTTTATTTTCTGTCCAATTGTCTTGTCAATTGATCATCATCAACATCATCATCATCTGGCTAGTTTCATACTAATTTAACGATTGTAGCTTCTCTCCAAAGAATGCCGCAATTGTCATCTGGTGAAGATACTGGGTGAGAATCCTGTTAGAGATGCCTAGCCTCCTCACAGGGCTACAGGGTTCTGTGAGCTCACCTTAGAAGTGGTTCGTTCCCAGGGTTGGCTGCAGAGGCATCACAGGCTCGTTTTCACAATCATGAACAGGGTAAGTGGTGAAGCCTCCTACTCAAGTTCGGGAGCTGTGCACTCTCCCATTTTCTGCTCATGTACGAGTTAAAAACAAGGCCAGAGGCCACCAGCAGTGATCGTGTGTGCTGAGCAGCAGCTGAGTCGGAGGGTTCCCTCCTACCTGGCAGCTGTACTCAGGACTTCAACCAAGTAGGAGAAAGACAGAGCCCTCCAACCCAGCTGCTGCTAAGCACGTGACCACTGCCGGCACCTTTTACCTTGTTTTCAACTCACCCACAAGCAGAAAATAGGAACGTGTGTGCACAGCTCCCGAACTTGGGTAGGAGGCTTCTCCTACCCTCCTCATGATCATGAGAACAAGCCTAGTGACTACCGAACGATTAAAAGCCTGTAGTGTAGATACATCCACAGAGGCTCACTATAGTCTCTGCTATTGCTATGCTAACATCTCTAGCTTTTGCCAAAGATAAGAATCCAGCCAGAGCCACTGCTCTCAGCTCACTCTGCAATTCATGTTCCCTGCTGCCTGCACTTATTGCAGAAACCATAACTAAGCAAGAGGCCTTTGGCTTGCCTTTCTCCGAGTGCTCCTTTCCCGACTTCCTGTTAAAAACGCCCCTCTCAGCAAATTCTTTCAGAAACCATTCTGCCTGCTGCTGCCAGCCACACTCGCGTTTCCCAGGCTTCCTCTCAGAGGAGCAAGAAAAACTTCTAACACTCGGTGGCTTCTCAGGATTGGCCAGGCCTGATCCTTAGCCATTCCACCTCACTCCTCCCTTTTCTCATTGGGAAAGCTGCTTTCTGTGCACCTTTTCCATTCCAGGCCAATGCCTGATTCTCTCCAGGCCAGTGAGTTTTCATCAGCATTTCCCCCATCAGTGCTGGTGATGGGGATTTGCAGTCACAATACCCTATACTTAAAAGGCAATCAAGTAGCACTGGCAACAGATCCTACTGCAGGCTTCCTCAGGTATGCTGGAAGGGCCTCCACACCATGGAAACCCTGTTTTGTTTTCCAAATCTTTGGGTGCCTGGGATTAGCAGACTCAGCAGTAGGGGAACAGTAGCCAGCAACTTCCCAGCCAAGCTACATTTAGCTGAGAAAGAAGTAGCCATGTGAGTCTGTTACAGGAAAGACCAAGTCCCACTGGGATGCTTGCTCCCTGAGCAGTGTGTTTAAGACTGCAGCCGGCCAGGAAGACTGTATAATGACCTATTAATACTGCTATGAATGTTCATTGACTGACATTCTCTGCAGCACGAAAAGCTAAATGTGTGGAGCTGAGTGTATGGGAGAAGCATAATGGCAGACATTCTCCTGAACCATCCATCCATCCATCCATCCAAGAGGGATGCATAATTGCTACTTCTGTGTCAGCCATGCACACACCTTCCAAAGGTGGAGGCTGCTCTGTGCCTTGGAAGCTCTGCATCCTCACTGCTGTGCTGCCACCCCAGAGCAACCTCTGCCTTCAGAAGGTGCATGCACGGTCTGTTGGCTGATGTGGAATCAGCGAGCATGTGTCACCAGGGACAGCACTGGAACCAGAAACACCCCAAGCTGCAAACTTTGTCTTTCAGGGGGAGTGTGCCCCAACCAAGACTAGGTTTATCTCACCATTCAGATAATCAGTTTTACTGACCCAGAGCACTTCCATCCTATCTGGCTTAAGTTTCAGCTTATGTGCCCCCATCCAGCCCAGCACAGCCTCCAAACATTGGTTAAGAACATCCAACACCTCCCCGGTATCTGCTGGTTTAAATGATAGGTAGAGCTGGGTGTCATCCGCATAATTGATGACACTGCAGTCCACACTCATAGATGACTTCTCCCAGTGGTGTCTTGTAGATGTTACTAAAGGATCCAACAAGAACCCACCACCATATAACAGCCTAAAAACTTAAATTTTAAAAATACACATGGAGCATAAAAACTATCTAATTTATAATAATGCCACTGAAGAAGGCCCATTATAGGCCGAAACACGTTTGGCTATGGTAAACAAGGAAGGACATTCCCTATAAATGACCTACAATTGTTGGCAACGCCCCATAAGATACAGAATTCACATGTTCATCTGATTTAAGGACAACTGGCTATGGCGGATTAACATAATAGCAAATGTAGCATTTGCTATGGGCCCCGCGTTTTCGAGGGCCCCACATGCCCGGCTTCCAACTGGGAATTAGAGTTAAGACTTTACCTGTTTTATTTGGTCCATGTTAGTTAAAATATACCTTTTCTGCTAAATGTGCCTTTTAAGAGAAGGCCCAGCACAGCATTTGTCCAGTGGCTATTGCTGGTGCCTACCACATTTTTCTTTTTAGAGTGTGAGCCCTTTAGAACCAGAGAATCATCTATCCGCTCTTTATTTTTCTATGTAAACCATTTGAGAATTTCGATTGAAAAATGGTATATAAATGTTCACTGTTGTTGTAGTAAGTGTGAGTTTGTGGCTTGGTCTCCCATACTCCAAAATATAGCAAATGAAAAAATTGAATTACTTTACTATGCAAGTAAATAATTTATGTTTTAATATTTATGTGCATTTTTTAAAATTTAGGGCTCCTTATAACATATGCTAAAGGCCCCGCACTAGCTTAATCTGGCCCTGACAACTGGATCCTCCTTCTATTCATATTGGACTTCCAGATACCTAGAAGGTTGACCTATGGAGGACTGACTTGCAAGTAGTATATTTATTTTGGGATTCTCAGCAGCAAGGCTGATTGTTAATTCTCACGTCACAAATTTGTTGCTCTACATTTGTTTCCGATTACATGTTTTTACATATTTATATACATTGTCCACATTAATGTGCTAGAAAAGAGTGTTTATTAAATATTTATCATTATATTACCTTTTTACTTCATGGTATTTGGAGGTATTGTATACTTCTACCATTTTTAAAGCTCCATGCATATTTTTAAAATTTTAGGCTGTTATATGGTGGTGGGTTCTTGTTGGGTCCTTTCGCAAGTTGGGTTGAACCCACCCAGGTCCTCTTCAGTGTTTCAGTCTTGTAGATGTTAAACAGTATGAGGGACAAAATGGCTCCCCGTGGAACCCTATAGGCCAGAGGCCAAGGGGTGGAGCAGGTGTCCCCTAGCACCATCTTCTGAATATGACCCTTCATGTAGGACTGGAGCCACAGTATAACTGTGCCTTCAAGTCCCAGCCCAGAGAAGCGGCCCAAAAGGATACCACGATCAATGATATCGAAAGCCACCAAGAGGTCCAGGAGAATCAATCAAGGCACACTCCCTCTGTCTCTCTCCTGGAGTAGGTCATCTATCAGAGCAACCAAGGTAGTTTCTGTCCCATATCTGGGCTGGAAGCCAAATTGGAAAGGATCTAAGTAATCATTTTTATCCAGGACCCCCTGGAGCTGAGAAGCCACCATGCACTCCAACCATTTGCTCAGAAAGGGGAGGTTATAGACTGCCAAAAATTGTTTAGATCAGCTGGGTATAGCAATAGCAATAGCACTTACATTTATATACTGCTCTATAGCCAGAGCTCTCTAAGTGGTTTACAATGATTTAGCATATTGCCCCCAACATTCTGGGTACTCATTTTACCGACCTCGGAAGGATGGAAGGCTGAGTCAACCTTGAGCCCCTGGTCAGGATCGAACTTGTAACCTTCTGGTTACAGGGCGGCAGTTTTACCACTGCGCCACCAGGGGCTCATCGTGAATCTTTTAAAGGAGAGACCTAATAACTGTCTCCTTCAGCTGAGGAGTGGGGGGCATCACCCCTTGGTTCAGGGAGACATTTACCACCCCTGCCACCCACAGACCCAGTCCCTCCCCGGCCGCCTTTAGCAAGCAAGAAGGGCAAAAATCCCACTCTTTTCTTCTGGAAGATCCTACCAAAACACTGAACGAATAACAAACTCTCCATACATTTTCACAAGAGGTAGAAATATATTCAGCAGTGCATCCCTTTGACTTATGACTGCTGACATGATACTTGTGCATATGCTCTTACCACTTTATCATGTTTCTTCCCAGACCCCAGAGCCACCCAGTCTTTCCATATGAATTGCTTGAAGCATTAAAACTAACAATGGAGGAAAAAGTCTGAGTTTGATTTTCTTGGCTCAAAGCCCTGGGATTTCTCTCTGTTTGCATAGGAAGGGGTTCCAAATCAGGTGCTGGCAGGAGGCAGACTTGTTGGCTCATTTCCTCGGCTCGTTGGGAGTGTGCCAAGAAAACCTATAGAGCCATTCCTGCTTTTAGAGCCATGAGCGAAGGTTGGCGAGATGGCATCGCCTGGAGATTTATGAATTGGCCAGCAATGCTGTAAAACATGACCGTTCACTGACTTGTTCTAAGAACGATAGACTGGAGACAAGCTTGTTTAGCAGCCTGGCCTCACAGCAGAGAAGAACTGCAACCAAGGCAAATCCCCTTTCTCCATCGCAAGGCACAACAAAAAACCCTGCTGCCACCCAGTGCAGGAAAGTCTAATGTGCTGAGATCTCATTTGGAGAAGGAAGGATACCTCTATCCACATTGAACAGACTCTTTATGCTCTCCTGATCTGCCAGAGCATGTCACAGCTCAGTGTCTGCAAGCCAATACAGCAGACAGTATATAATGCACAGCCTAAGTGGCTTTTTATTTAGACACATCGCCCAGATGATGGGCAAGGGGAAAATCACCTCAAAGAGCCTGGAGGGGCTGGCATTCACATTTCTTGCTTTTACTCCCCTCCTAATGCAGAACATGCCAAATATATAGACATAGGAAGCAGCCTTACTGAGTCAGGCCTTTGGTCCATCAAAGTCAGTACTGTCTGCACTGTCCAGCAGGGGCTTTCCAGGGTGGGGATCTTTCCCTGCCCTGTCTGAAGATCCCCAAACTGACCCTGAGACTTTCTGCAGGCATGTAAGGTTTTCTACCACTGAGCTACAGTGCCTCCCCAGAGTGTGGCGTGGTAGGGTACTGTAGTCCTTTCACTTCCAAAATAGATAATAAGCATTTGAGTGATGGGTCACATCTAAAGAACCCTTTGGCAAATTAAGTATTGGAAACTGATAAACAGTTTTGCTGGCTGGCTGTAGTATCTTGTGATCCTCTGGTCTTAAGCATATTCGCTTGGGGAAAGGACTAATTGAAAGGAAATGCTGGGTACACAAAATCATCCCAGCTGGCTACATCTGCAGCAGAGGTGAGACAGCAAGACCTACTCCATCTGCTTGGCTGGGAGCAGCTAACATTTCCTAGAACTGCCTCCATCAATATTCATTCCACCTGAGTGATGGAGACATACAGTCCACCTGGCGGCATCAGAAGGCAAGTTGATACAGCAAGGCCCTTCGGTTGGCTTGGGTGGGATCAACCGTAATTTGACTGCTCTTCTTCTAGAACTGTGTCTCCCTCAGTGGTCATCCCACCAGCTCATTGTACCAACTGCATAACGTTAGATACCAGTTCTCTACCAAGAACTGGTATCTGAATTTGCTTATTTTAACCTCCCCCTTCCTCCCCTCCTTTTGTACCATGTTATTTTAGATTGGATGTCATTTTAAAACTGCAAACCACAAATGTAGCAAGTAAGTAAATACTTGAATCCAAGGCTAATTTTTTTCCAAGTATTTGATATTAGAAATCAGAAGGTTGTCTTAAATTCAGAGTCCTGTTCAAGTAAATGTAGGTATAACCTGTATTTAAACTCTACTTTTAAAGGGAATCAGCTGCGGTGGCACAGCGGGGAGGGAGCTTGCCTAGGGAGCAAGAGGCTGTTAGTTTGAATCCCCACTGGTGTGCTTCCCAGACTGTGCCTAGTAAATATATATTTGTAGTCACCTATATCGGGCAGCAGCAATATAGAAGGTACTGGAGGCGGATGCTCACTTCAGTGACAGCGGCAAAGGCATCATCTTATACTGCACAATGAAAGGCAATAGTAAAACACTCCTGTATTGGTAAACCGTTATAGGTAAATGAAAGGCAATGGTAAACCACTCCTGTACCAAGAAAACCACATGGCTCTGTGGTCACCAGGAGTTGACACTGACTCAAGGGCACAATCTTTCCTTTCCTTTCCTTTTTTAAAGGGGAAATTCTTAAATTCAGAGTCATCTTTGATTTGGGTAAAAATGGGTACATATATTTATGCATGTAGGGTTCCATGCAACCCTAAGTGATGTTTAAGGAAGAGAGATGGTCTTGTAGCAAGCATGACTTGTCCCCTTAGCTAAGCAGGATTCATCCTGGTTGCATATGAAAGGGAGACTAGAAGTGTGAGCACTGTAAGATATTCCCCTCAGGGGAAGAGCACAAGGTTCCAAGTTCCTTCCCTGGCATCTCCAAGATAGGACTGAGAGAGATTCCTGCCTGCAACCTTGGAGAAGCTGCTGCCAGTCTGTGTAGACAATACTGAGCTAGATGGACCTATGGTCTGACTCAGTATATGGCAGTTTCCTATGTTCCTGAAGGGTTCTTATCTAATGTGCTGATGACCTCTTTGTATGCAGTATTCAAATACAAGAGCAGCTTCCATCCAAACCAAATGTTGCTAGAGTACAAACAATGTACATATATGAATTCCAGAGCGGGACGGGATCTTGGAGGTCTTCCAGCCCAAATCTGTGCTCAATGCAGGAAACTGCTGCAGCATCCCCGGCAGATGGTTGTTCAACTACTGTTTGAAAACCTCTCGAGAGGGAGAACTCACCGCTGCATGAGTGATGCCAGGCTGTGTGGAGCTCTAGATGCAGAGGTGCTCTTTGTACCCTCAGCCTCTCATTTAAATCAGCCCCCCCCCCAAATGCCTGCCTGCCAGTCGTCTCAATCTGCCCGCCTCTCCAGTCTTGTCCATATTGCCCCTGTCAGACTGGTCCTCCCTCCAAGGCATTGATGATGACCCGTGGCAGAAAAACAAAGATTTGCTGGCAGAGAGAAAACTTTGAGCTCATTTGTGTATGTGAGCCAAAAGAGAAAATGCTTTGAGAGTTGAAAGGAATAGCACAAGGGACAGTGACTCCTCCTGCAAGGGACAGAAGAGAACGATATTTTAATTGTACTCTTTCTGCGTAGATTTAATTGCAGGGCTAAGCAGTGGCATGGAGAACTTTGCAACAGGAGACATGGAGCCTATTCTCATGAGCAGCCCAACCCAGGCTAGGCTGCTCCTGTGCAAAGCTGGGATCTGTACGGATCCTGGCGCTGCCCAACTGCCTAACCCTCCTTTGAACCCTGGCCTTCAGCCAGGGTCAAAGGTGTAAGCACACCCTTAACCCCAGCACCAGGGTTGTGTGGCCCAAGCATGTACAGAGTCGGGCACCTAGAGTGCTGGGGGATTCCTTTATTGCACCACCCTTGTCTCACAGAGTTCACGGTGGGATATCCGGAGGCTGGGATGCACTCCCAGCAGCATTCTGTTGCTCATCTGTAACCCACCCCCAGTGAATAGCCTCATTGTGTTTTCTCCTTGCTTATCTTCTTCTTTGTTGTCTCACAGCAACTGTTTGCTTACTCATCAAAGAGTTTTCTTGCATCTGGATTATCTATGTAACAACCTGAAAAGCTATTTCCCCTTCCCTTTTGCTGGAAAGCTCTCCATCCCATTTTGATTTTTCTCATGTTTCAGGCCTTTTTCTGGCTTGGTTTCTGGACCCTCCGATAACTGACATCATGATGAAAGTTTCCTGTTTGAGTTTCAGGGGTCTCATCTTGGATATAAATTAGAAAAACCTGCCCCTTCCCTTCCTGTTCTTCACAATGGGTTGTCTGTAATGCAGGATCCTTTGGGGCTGAAGACTGCTTTGAGCTATGTCCACTGGTATAAATGTAGGGGCTAGTTTGGGTGGGTGGATTTCAAGCTTAGGGCTGCTGAGAGCATTCCAATAGGATCAATGGCTGACATGATGAGGAAAGGACAACTCAAAGTTGTCCTACTGAAATTAAAAGGACAAGTAAGGCAATGACTGACTCATCCTTTTAATTTCAATGGGACTACTTTGAGTAATTTTTCTGCTAACTTGGCCCCTGCTAACTTGGCAAAGAGGCACCATTTAATGTGGTGATTCACTTTATTTAGCAGGGGGAGAGTAACTGGCCCTATCCCAGCACCCTAACCCAGCACAGTATCTCCAGTGAACATAAGAACAGCCCTGCTGGATCAGGCCCAAGGCCCATCTAGTCCAGCATCCTGTTTCACACAGTGGCCCACCAGTGACTGTTGCTGGTGTATATCTTGTGTTTATTTTTAGATTGTGAGCCCTTTGGGGACAGGGATCCATCTTATTTATTTATTATTTCTCTGTGTAAACCGTCCTGAACCATTTTTGGAAGGGTGGTATAGAAATTGAATAAATAAATAAGAATAAATCAATTTTCCTCACCATGTCAGCCATTATGATTCTGCTTTTCCCAAAATCAGAGTGGCTTACAAAACCAAAACCAAAACAAACCATAACAATGCAGAAACAAAAGCAGTACACAAAACACAGTAAAAATAGTGGCTGACATACAAAGCAAGGATGCACCAGTGCAGCGAGAGGGCAGCCTATCTGAACTTGCCAACTAACTGCACTTGTGCAGTGGGGAACCAGCAATTTTTGACATCCTCCCCTTCCCCAGGAAGCCAGGGCTGCACAACCTCCAGGGACATATTTCTGCAATCTGCATGGCACAAAGGTCTTCCAAGGGAGGGGGTGGAAGGCATTAAAAATATCTGCTTCTCCACTGCAGCAGTGCAGTTAATTGGGAAGTTCTATAGGCTGCTCTCTCTGCACGGATGCACCTGTATGCCAACCAAGAGCCTTAAAACCTGAACACATCAGTCTTTGACAAAAGCCCCACACTGCCTCTCCTGGTTTCATATCCTCGGTACCTCTCTTGGTAAACTTTAGTATTCCCAACCAAGGACCATTGTGAAAGGAGTGGGTAGAATGGCAGGTGACACAACTGCACAGAAGGGAAGATGGAATTTGAACTACTGTGACTGTTACTAATGGAGGCAGTAATGTGGAAGGTGGTAATGCTGACCTTGTGTGCAGAATCTCAGACTGCTAATGTCACCAGAACCTGCAGGATGGTGTTACTTTGGACCAGCATTTGAATCTGTGGCTTGGTAGGGAGCTTAGACAACCGCCTCTTAGAATTGTAAACAGATGGTGCTATAGAAGCACCACAAGTAACAACAACAATAATTCAACAACAACCATAATAATTCAGAATATCTGATCACTCTTTTGGACTCATAACTTGGCCTTCATGTAGCTCAGTGGTGTTCAGACTAGGTGCTGCGGAAACTTATCAGAGGAAGCTCAAGGAGAAGATTGCTAATGGCAGCCAAATGGTCTGATGTTTGCCCACTGTTTGCCCACCTTTACTGGCCATCCCCTATCCTTAGTGGCAGCAGCGGAGTGCTGGGCACATTCTAGGGACCAGATTCACTTTCAGATCTCACTGTACAACAGCTAGACCCAATGGGCCAGGTTGGCATCCTAGGTAAATCTAGACTGAACTCTAGCATGTGCTCCCCAAATCTTCTTCTGTGAGCTTTTCCCTCAGTGCCAGTGACCCTGGCCCCTTCATATGCTTCTGGTTGATGGTTGCTCCGCTGGTTATACCTGTAATGCCATCCATACACATGCAGAAGATAGCTAATTTGCAGGGACCAGAGCAGTCACATCTTCCCTCTGCAGGAAAAGCGATGAGCCCTTGTAGGCACTTGAACTATCACTTCAGTTGTATGAGAGCTTTGAATCACTAATGTCTCAAACTGATAATAAACACAGGGAATGCCTGCCACCACAAAGAATGAACTGGCTCTGATATGATGTGTTATCAACACTCTGAGCTCTCTTCAGGCTTAGGCAGGAATAGAGTTTCCTATCAGCCACACTGATAAACAGGAGGCAGGAGGCCTCTGGATTGACCATATACACCATGAATCTGGTATTTTACCTGGAAGTTTTTTACACCCAGCTTGTAGTTCACATATCCTCTGGAATGGAGGTGTGCATTGGCAAATTTACCCTGAAGTCCCTGTGGGCTATCAAGGAGCACTTTACACACAATTCGGGTTTTTCATCGTGCATTAGAGTGTAGCCCGATTTATATCCAGAGTATAAAAACCAACCAACCACTTTTTGCGTCGGTTTTTTGGGGGCAACTTAGAATTCATAGTAAAGCTTCACAAAAAACCCATGGTAAAGCCTGCTGTCTGGGAAAGCTCATGGTAGCTATTCCAGATGTGCTTCTTGTAGCACCACCCTGTTGCTGCTTTTCCACTACAAGCAGAATTGCATAACTACTTCCACACAGCACAAAACATCCCATGTTTTGGAAACATAGTAGACTGAGCCTCCTCTTTTGACCCCTCCTGCTTCTAGTCTGGTCTGTTGTATCTGGGCATGTGCTTCTCAAAAAGGTTGGAATGGTAGTCACATGTGAGGTCACTGTACAGCTGTACCATGATTCTTTAAAAAGTCAAAAATTTCTCTTTTAATAAATGTGATTATTTAAGCACCAGGAAGATAGTACAGGTTGAGAATAGATGGATGAGGACATTGCGTGAACCCTCCATAGAGTGCATGAACATGGTGTGGCAATCCTGAACTGCATCTGGATGCTGTTGCTATTCTCAGGCTCCTTATCTGGTGGCTTTTCTCATCATTGCTACTAGCCCATCAAGGCCAGTTCCACACTAACTAGTCCAGAAGAAGTTGCTTTATTTCACTCACTTGTTACAGGGAAGTCAGATGATGGCATTGCTGACCTGTTTCCCTCTAGAGTTTTTTGTGTGTTCCCAATCCATATTTTTCCAGACCTCATTTGAGGTGATTTTTCACCAGTTTAAATGGAACTGCAATCCACCAGGTGTGGATTGGGAGAGCTCTATTGCCGTACAGCTGGAACAGAGGAGTGGTTGATGATATGGTTGGTGACCTTACCATGCTACCTTACCTGCTCAGTGCTCACCTGCTTCTGCAATATTTACTGTCCACACTTGCTTTCACATGAAATTGACTGAGGGAGGATCAATGTTTATCCCATCCCATCCCATCCCATCCCATCCCATCCCATTCTTCTTAACACCCTCCCACCAAAATGTTTGGTATGCATATGCGCCTGGCATGCACTCATTCATGTAGACTGAATCAGAAGGGAGAAGAGTGGCCTTTCGAAGACTCCCTTTCCTGAATTCTCTGTTTCCTTCTCTGTGTGGCACCAGCAGCAATGGGAGCAGCTGGAAAAAGTTGTAGACAGGTAGAATTACCCCAGCCATAACCATTGCTGCTCCTGGTGAGGGCAGGGACAGGAGAAGAAATGGTGAGGATCTTCAAAAGGGCATGGGTGTTGGAAGGGTTTCACAACTGGTGTCACCATCTTGCCATTTGCTTGTCTGCCCTGCAGCCTGCCCATATTTTTTTCTCCCCTCAGGGCAAATAGCTTTGGGAGGGATTTTCATGGAGAAATAGCACAGGGGAAAGAGTTAAGTACTCTCCCACCACACTGCAGTACTGATCCAGATCAGGGATCCCTGCAGCTAAGATTTAAGAGAAAAATGTGAAGCAACAAAAATCTCAAGGTCATTGCAGCTGGAGATGGTGGAAATTGTAGCCCAAAAACACCTGAGGACCCAAGTTTGAGAACCCCTGCAAGAACACTCTCCTTGTCTTGTCTAGTTTGACTTGAAAATCTAGTTCTAATAAAGTAACTTCTTTCCTCCCAACTCTTCTAATCTTGACACCAAACTGAAGGGGGCACACTAGGTGTTTCTGGGTGCTCTCTGTTATGGTATATCTTGTTCAGGAAAATCAGGCAAATGTGTCCCCTCTGCTGCCCCATCAAACCTGCCAGACATGTTGAGTTCCAGTTCATACTTCCAATCAAAGTGTTTTTCCTATCCAGAAGCTGGTTCCCAAGGAGGTGAGGCAGTGAGTGTCTGATTACGACTGTGGTTTCTCAATGGAGCACAGAGCCAGGAATGGAGAGGGAAGCTGCTGTTGGGCTTCACTTGGGGCTGTTCAGCATGAAAACAAGTTTAGTGGCTGATTAGGCAGGCTTTGGTAGTGTGTGTAGAGGTGGGGCTGGGGGGAGTTGAGGGGGCTGGGACAGGGGATCGCATTTCATTGTGACATCACTGGTCCTCATTCCAAGCAGAGATGCAGACAAACTAGTCCACTGGAAAAGGCAAAAATCATCCAGCGTAACTCAGCTGGAGGAGGTATTCAGAACAATGCTGGAAGCAACTCAGTCACCAGAATCTTGAAGCAGCCACAGACTTTGCCTCTGAGATGAGGTAGGTATTTCCACCACTGCATCACAGCATGGGGAACAGAGTTGCTAGTTATAATGAAGCTGCAGCGTCTGCTGTATATAGAATGCTAAGGAGCTATTGAGCCCTCAAAGGAAGGGACATTCATTAGGATTTTTTTAAAAAAGAGAATTAAGATAATTCAAGTCAAGTTTTTAATTTTAAAATAAGGGAAGTTTCCCTTCATGTGGGGAGGATAAAGAGTTTCCTAGTCATACCCTTTCAAATTCTGGTGTTTCCAAAAACCTTTCCTCAAAGTTAAGCATAGTCTGGACCATCTGCTCAATTCCTTGACATTAGCTCAAATCTCAAGGTGTTTCTGAAACATTTGGAATCAATTCTGGAAAGAGCATGTGCTTCAGATTTGGCTCCAAATTTTCAAGCATGGTGGATACATATCCCTGGACTCTTTAAAAAGATTGGCTGGAAAAATATCTGTTATGGGTAGGACACGTCCAAGGAATCCTGTCTATGGGAGAAACATGGAACAGTTGACCTGTCTATGGTATCTGACCCCACAGCTATTCATCCTGAATCCTAGTGGTAAGTCCCTCTAAAGCTGAAGTACTATAGCCAAAGTTTAGCAAAGTTTTGAAACAGCACAATGAATAACAGCACATTATTCAACAAAATTTGGAAGGGTCAGTTTGGAATCTACATTGATTTGAGACTGTGGTTGAATCTGACAATGAATGAGCCCTCAGCTTGGACTTTTTGGGGGAGGGGGGAGTAGCTGGTTCTTAACTGGAATTATGTATTATTATAATCAGGCTCCCAAATCCTATTGTGTTGACAGAGACATTGTTTCCATCTCTTCAACATTAGCTTTTATTAGCCTTGTTATACCCAGCTAAAGGTCCAGTATGAAATGTGCATGTCTGTGGTTAGGAAGGGTGGGGGGTAGAGGAAAACAGTCCTGGGAAGGCTTGGCTGTCACAAGATGGTCCTTAATGCCCGGGGCTGTGCAAAGTGTGTTTTCTATAAAATAACAGAACTCCTTCTGGTATGGATTATCTTGATCTGAAAGTAGAATTCTTGCTATATTGCTTCTCTGTAGCTCTGTTACTACTAACACTGGTCATTAATGTATTACTGTAATTACAGAGTGAGATTTCTATTTCCAAGATTATACAAAAATGGCAGCTATTAATTGGGCTATTAGAAAACAGGAAGTTCTGGTAAGTTCTTATAAGAACTACTCTGCCTACTATCCTTTCACTATTCTCTTAACTGATAATTTCCATCTTCACAAGTTAGCCCACTTTCACCTCAAACGTTCAAGCATCTGCCAACTTGAATTGGGGTGGATGACATCATCACAAACTATGCCACTGAGGTGTTCCTATATGTCCCTACGATTGTACCAAAAACAACAGCGCACACATGGACACTAGGGATGTGCACAGAACCAGTTTGGATGAGAGATCAGGAGAAGAGGTTGTTAAGCTCCCACTTTAACTCTGAGAGAAGAAATGACTTTCAGAGACTACAATTAAGGACATTTGCTACAGGACAATGTTGCAAACTGGTAATAGAATCAGAGTACAGAGTATGAGGGACCCAAATACCATCTAGTCCAACTTCTGCTATTAAAAAGATTGCCTTCTTAATTAACCAGCATTCCTTTGCAATCTGGTCTGGACTACAGTATGCCATTTTTGGAAGGGTGGTATATAAATCAATTAAGTAAGTAAGCAAATAGCTAGCTAGCTAGCTAGCAAGCAAGCAACAGGTGCATGATTTTAAAATGCAAAGCAAAAGCTCCTGATGATTCAAGTAAGCAAGACATGAGTGGTAGAGGAAAGGCAATCCACACAATCACTCGCAGATTACAACAGGGGAAAATATCTTAATAACTTCAGTATATGATCAGCCAAACCTAATGGCTTCTAAAGGAAATTTTATTGAGGTACAATTTTGCGCCATCCAGTATCCTTTCTCCCAGTTTGGCTAAGCAGGGTGTGTGGACGGGGTGGGGGGACCAAAAATAACATGCTGAAGAGTGGAAGGATCATTCTTGATACTTACTGGCTATAACTGAGTCCTCAAAATAGAAATAACATATTCAAGGACTGTTTCTTTGACAACAACTGTTAGATATCTGATACAGCACAACAGATGTCCCTCTCCCAATGGGAGCTAGAGGAGTTAAACCAAACAGCCTTTGAGGTCTTGAATGAACCAGCAGAGAAAAATGATCAAGGATAATTTAGCACGGAGTGCATGTTTTTCTTAGCATGACCACTCTGACCTCTCAATCTTTGTTCTGAAAGGAAGCCTATGCAATATTGTTATGCACTCTCCTTGCTTTCCTGAGTGGTGGGAAGTTCCAGCGGTGCAGTGCTTCTCAGATTTTGGTTTCATCACAAGGAGAGATTACTGGAGACTTGTGGAGTCTTTTAAATATTTGGTTTGTTTACATACAGAGAAAGTGCCCCAACTTACAAACAGGTTGAGGTCATGCAGACAAGTGAAAACTGTTCTATCCAGGTTTGGGAGTTGTGTGTGCTCCCAGGTTTTGCTTCTGTGTGTGCAAACAACTAGGTTGGAGGAGGAAGAAGTGATTGTGTGGAAGAAAGGTAGGAGGAAGAGCTGTCCACACAATCACTTCTCCCTGCTCCTACCTAGTTTGCACACACAGAACCAAAAACTGGGAGCACAGACAGCTCCCAAACCAGAGCAGAACACAGTTTTCGCTTGAGTGAATGACTTTGTTGTGTTCCAAAAGTTTGTTAAGTTGGATGTTCATATCTCAGAACACGTAGAGGCTGTTCTCATGAGCAGCCAAGATAGGGCTAAGGAAGCCCAACCCAGGCATGGCTGTCCGTGAGAATTGCTGGGAGCCGTATGGCTCCCAGCATCACCTTGGCACCTGACTGGGGTATGAAGCCCGGCTATGAAATGAGTAAGTGCTCCCTTAACCCTGTTTAACTGACCATGTGTCAGCACTGGCTGCCTTCAGCCAGTGCTGAGACACTGACAGGCATCCACCTGTCACCGGGGGGATACTCACAATGCACTGTGCACTCGTGTGGTGCATTGTGGGATTTCTAGGGGCCAGGACAACACACCCCGGTTCCTGCAATTCTGCACTGCCTGGGGCAGCAGCTGATCATCTGGGCATGTGATCTGCATGCCCAGCAACTGGGACCCGGTCATCTGTATGGGAGGTAAGCTTCTGTAGCCTTGCTTCTCATGCCCCCTCCTGCCCGGGTCCATGATCGTGAGAAACGGCTCATATAGTTCCCAAGAGTGATGACTTGTTTGCATGTGTGGGTTGGAGTTTTAAAGTTGGGGACTTCCTTAATATTATAATATAATATAATATAATATAATATAATATAATATAATATAATATAATATAATATAATATAATATTTACTGTATTTAATTGATTTCTATACCGCCTTCTAAAAATGGCTCAGGGCGGTTCACACAGAGAAATAACAAATAAATAAGATAAACAAAATGGAACCCTGTCCCCAAAGGGCTCACGATCTAAAAAGAAACATAAGATAGACACCAGCAACAGTCACTGGAAGTACTGTGCTGGGGGTGGATAGGGCCAGTTACTCTCCCCCTGCTAAATAAAGAGAATCACCACATTAAAAGGTGCCTCTTTGCCAAGTTAGAAGGGTGATGCAATGACTGCCTTCAGACGTAACATGGAACCATGGGTTCAATGGACTCGCCATTCTGTGCCCTTCTCCCCCACTCTCCCATCTGCTTTTAGACATTTGGGAGACCTGCCTCTCTGCAGTCAGCAAGACTACAGAGAGGTGAGGGAGCTGGCTGTGCAGGTTTATTTCCCTCAACTCCAGTTCCATGGAGCTGAAACTACTGTGCCAGTGTTCAGATGTAATGCTGGTGCTGCAGAATCAGAGGTAAGGGCGACGAAACTCCACTCTGTCCAAAGGTTCAGAGTGGAATTTGGGAAGGGAAACCATGGGTCCCTTCTCGCCCTATCCAATTTCTATTTGGGTACAAGGCGGCAGTGGAAAACTTTAGCTGCTACCCGAGGACTAAGAAGGGTTGTATGAGAGTTAACAAACTGAGACTTAATCCAGCCAAGACAAAAGTGGCCAGTAAGAAAGCTAATCTGAGAATGGGTATTCAGTCTGTCCTCTGAACAGGGCGGGCACTAGGGTTTTTATGGCTCTAGGCAAAGTTTGATTTTGGTGGTGCTCCTCACCTCCACAACTGAGAAGTGCCGAACCCTGGTTTTAACTTAAACTTTGCAGGCTGCTTATTTGAGAAGTTGAATGATCAGCCTAAGTTGAATGATCACCCTACGTGGATGCCCAGTGAATGACTAGCCCATGCTGGTTTGGGCATACAGTGGGAAAAAGCTTCCAGACTACTATTAACGCTTAAGAAATGAAAAGATGCTACTGTTAATTTGAAAATCCCATCTGAGACCATTTGTTTTTGGAAATGAATGCTGAGGCAGGCAGTTAATATTCAAGATATGTTAAGCGGATGTACAGGGAAGGTACAGCGGTGTGAATAGCTGGATCCCCTAGGGATTGAGAAGGTGGGGGTGGTAATTCTTGAATCCCTGGCCCTTTGTTTCAGATCTTAGATGGAAATAGAACATATATACCAATGAATGGAATATCAGGTTGCCAAGATGTAGGGAAGAGGAGATATGCGACTTGTTTTGCTGACTATTAGGTTTGTTCTGGGGAAGGAGAGTTGTATAGATTATAACTTGCAATACTTTAGATGTTAAAACAATAATTTCTGAACCTTCTTTTCAGGTGCAGGACGTCTACTAGGCCATCCAGAGGAAGAAATTTTGATGGTGACTATGTAAGATTTGGGCCTTGAGGTGGGGGATGAAAGAGGAATGTATCTCGCTTGGCTTGTTGCCAATGTGCACCCCTGGGTTGTTTCTTGCATCCTGGTTCTTCTCTTCTTATTGTTCTTTCGCTGGCTTTCTTTCTAGACCATTTACATCCGTCTCCTGCACTCCTCTTCAGTTGAAGGTAGTGAATAATGCTGACAACATTTGCAGACTGTTGACAGCAAATGAACTCAGAAGTGCAATGTTGAAGCTAAACTTAGTAATGCAAAAATATGTAACTGGATAAACAAACTGGAAACAAGAAAGTTACTTTTCTAAAAGTGGGATGCCTTAAAGCTGAAAAGACAAAAGACAAACCATAACATATTTTGTTTATGCCACATCAGTTTTGCTTCTACAAAGCATACTTTATGGGGGGGGGGGGGAAGGACCTGTAATAATTTTTTCCAGGAACAACACACATTTACGTACAATTCATTGGGGCTATTCACACAACAGTGCAGGCAGGTGGTGGGGCAAGCGGGGCGGGGGGAGGCAGGGTTCAAGCTATCTTCCCCCAGACAATCGCAATTTCTCCTTGTCCCTTTGGCATGCAAGCCATACACCCACACGACCTACGCTGCCAGGAGCAGCATGGATCAACAGAGTCCGGGACTCATTTTCCCTGCCTCTGGATATTCTACAAGGCACTGTGCACCCGTCTCTGTGTCTCCTTAGCTCTGTGGAGCTGAGGAGACACATGATCCTAGCAGCCGGGTTAATGGAGCGCTTTGTCCCTTAACCTCAGCTAAGAGCCAGGCTTAGGAGTGGAGATAGGCTGGGTGGGAGTGCCGGCATCCACGCGGATCCTGGCACTCCACACTAGGCTGCTTGTGAAAACAGCCTCATTGTGTGGCAATAGGAAACACAACATTGTCTCTTTTCCTGCTCTTAAAGAGACATGACCCCTTTGTGAGGAACTGAGACATATTGTGTGTGTGTGTGTGTGTAGGGGTGTGTGTGTGTAGGGGGGTGTATGGAGATATTGCATCAAGCAAACATGCAATCAAACATATTGAAGGAGATAAGCAAAATAGCACTCGAGGCAATGGTTTCCAAAATTTAATTTTTGAATAAACACTTTACATTTTGCAGACTTGCAATAAGTTGCTGTTACTACTTGCCTGTTGTTACTGTTATGCACTTCATTGGTTTCTTTTTCAACTAGATCACAGTACCTATCTGCAAAACTATTGAAGATGTTCTTTTAAAAATGTGTAAGCAAATTTTGATCGTTGGTATTGGATCAGGTTTGTGTGTTTTTTAACCACTCCTCAGCAGTAGTGGCCATACAGGCAGGATGAGCAGGAGGTGGTAAATGAGCCACAGGTATGACTCGTTTACCACCCCTCTGCCCCGCATGTACAGGCCGCTAACAGCTTCTCAGGATATTTCTGTACATAATACCATTCTTCAATTTAGAGACAACAAAACAATGTTGGATACACTTGCACCAGTCTTATGGGTAGAAAGAAATGGCTATGTCAGGATCACACATCTGGAACACGCTATGTCTGTCTGGGCCAGGTGTCACAAAACACTATCATACCTCTCAGGTTCTCCTGCATTTCAAGAATAGCAAGACACTGTGGAGTGTTGACTGATGGGTCTTGGAATGGAAATGCTTGCCTTCAGATTCCTTCTTCCTTTGGACATGTTTAGGGCTGTGGTTACACAGGGTCTGTGGGACAGACACCCCCCCCCGAGAAATTTCAGCACATTCCCTGAACATTCTACATTTGTTTAACAAGTGGTTCTAGTAAGAACTAATCTGCCTACTTTCCTTTCACTATCCCACAACTGGACTGAATTTGGTCCAAATCAGTTAGGAAGTTCACAAGTTAGTCTACTTGTGCCTCAAATGTTCATACGTCCGCCACCATCTTGAACTGGGGTGGATTACATTATTACAAATGACACTACTTATGTGTCCCTACAACTGTACCCAATTTAGTTCATTTTGGTCCAGGCATTGAGAAGTTGGTGGGGGGGCACACACACACACGGATGGACACACTGACGGACTTATGGAATGCTGGGTAATCTCATAAGCTTACTGGAAAGTACGCTAAAAAGAATCTACCCCTTTGACCTGTGGAGATATAAAGAAAAGCTTTCAGGAAGTGTTCTGCCTCTCACTAAGATGTAATACTGGTGTTATGGCTGCTGGCCATCCATCCATTTTGTTAAGCAGATTACTGATAAATAGCTCTAAGGATGCCTGGATGGTTTTTCCTTAATGGGAGCTAATGGTTGGGAGATATCCAGAGATTTTTTGGAATGTTTGGAAAGTCATCAGAGCTTGCAGAGCTTCCCCACTCCCAAATGAAGAGGAGAGACTGTGTGAAGTAGGTGTGTGTGTATGAAGAAACAGTAGTTTTGCAAGTTTCGGAGACTGAATCAGAGAGAGGGAGGCAAAAGCTGAGGTACAAAAGGTGTCCATTTTTTGGATATCTAATGTGAAGTGGCTGATCTGCTGCCTTGTAGAAATGCAGTGGCATTGGAAGTCCTAACATCTCTGTTAGAACTGTGCATCACACTGGCCATTAGATTTACTTGTATTAATGTTCTGCAATTTCCCCAAATCCCTACCCTCAGGGCATTTCCAGAGGCATGCAAATTGCTGAAATTCATTCCTGTCCCACTGCATGTGCAGGTGCAAAGGTAATGGGAAAACCTGTGCAGTGCAGTGCAGTGCAGCTTTTTGGCATATCTGTGGTCACCTTGCTCTAGAAGTCAGCCCTTTGTTTTGATATTGTGCACAAGGACATTTTGTTCCTTAAAGATTCAGGGATTCACTCAACAGAGTCCAAATACATTACTCTTTTCTGATTCCGATTCTCTTTGCAGGCACTGATGGCTTTGTAGTTTTGAAGTGAAGAGACAGAAGTGGATGTTGCTGTGACCTCCGGTGGCCAAGGGATGGTGACGGGCAAGAGTGACGAATGGATGCCAAGTTCCAGAGGTCTTATAAGAATGTCTCAACCTGCTCACTCAGCCTCCTTTCAGGTCACTTTTCTGTTGCTGCTTTTGCACTGGGACATACTCAGCTGGGCCATGCCTGCTGCTCCAGATTACTTGCAGCGTGGCTGGCAAAGGCTCCTAGAGGAAGGGGAGAGCTGTGCGGAATGTCGCTTGGAAGAATGTCCCACACCACGGGGCTGCCTTTCTGGGGTGGTGCTGGATGCTTGTGACTGCTGTTGGGAGTGTGCCAATCTGGAGGGACAGATATGTGACTTAGACAATACCAACCACTTCTATGGCAAGTGTGGGGACCACTTAGAGTGCCGTCTCGATGCTGGAGATCTTCGACATGGCGAGGTTCCCGAGCCTCAGTGTACTTGCCTTTCCAGCCAGGCTCTCTGTGGTTCTGATGGCAAAACCTATGCACAAATCTGCAAATTCCAAGAGATGCAAAACTCATATCCAGAGGCTAATCTCACCGTGGCCCACAAAGGACCCTGTGAATCAGGTAAAGTATACCAGATTCTTTCCACACGTGGTCAGAAACTATAAGTAGCTGATGAATTGGAAAAGGTGTATGGAAAACTGTTAATGGTACAGAGAAAATGAATGGGAAACCATTAGTTCATCATTCGTATAGTCCAAGAACAAGTGAGCATCTGGTGAATTAAACAGATGGACTGCTTTAAACTGGAAAAGAAAAGTGTAGAATGTACCTCTTCTCCCCACAATCCTTAAACAGCTTGTGTGATTCTTTTCTAAGGGATGCAGTGATCATGATGAGAAGCTGAGGGCTTTTCAAAAGGGTTAAATATCTGATAATAAAGGATCTGTGGTTGTTAGCACATCCATATAATACAATCTTGAGTGCTTATGATGAACCTAGATATTTGTTTTTCTCAAAGACAGAGGGCCAATTTGCACTAGCAATATCAACATATGAAGTTGCTCTACACTAAGTCAGACCATTGGAAAAAGGAAAGATAGTGCCGTCAAGTCAGTGTCGAGTCCTGGCGACCAGAGAGCCATGTGGTTTTCTTGGTAGCATACAGGAGGGGTTTACTCAGGCCTGTCCTTAGGGCTTGGCAAGCAGGGCGACTGCCCCTGGCCTCACTCTTTTACCCCGCATTAGAATTAACTGGAAGGGGGCCCTGCACTGGCTGATTTGCCCCAGGCCCCGCACCCTGCCAGGGCTCTCTAAGGACAGCCCTGGGTTTACCATTGCCTCCTCACGCGCAGTGTGAGATGATGCCTTTCAGCACCTTCCTATAGTGCTGCTGCCTGATATAGGTGTTTCCCATAGTCTGGGAAACATACCAGCAGGGATTCAAATTGACAGCCCCTTGCTCCCTAGGCACGTTGACATCTCGCTCAGTATTGTCTGCACTAATGGCAGTAGCTCTCCAGGATTTCAGACAGGACTCTTTCTCAGCCCTACCTAGCAGAGGCGTAACTAGGGAAAACGGCACCCGGGGCAAGCACTGAAATTGCGCCCCTCCCCCCCGCCGCCCCCCCCATACATCTGACTGACACACATGTTTCAGAAAACTTTTATTTTAAAAATTTAAAAAATTACAAAAATTACCAAAAATTTCAAAATGCACTGCATACTTAGGTTTTTCCTCACAACAACCCTGTGAAGTTGGCTTGTATCTCAAACATCAGAATTATGATGCAATGATGATTATTATGATTATGATGCCCCTCCCTCACGCCCTGGTTCTGTTCCTGACTTTCCCTTGTGAGTGGACTGTATTTTAACAAAACGAAAGCCAAGGACTCCAAAGTAATTCGAGGGACTAGGGTGATAGTGCTAAAGACTCCTTATTCTCCCGCTGTTAAAGAAAGACTCCCCTTTTCCAAAAACGCGCGCTATTTACACCAGAAAAGGTTTCAAATGTAGGGGGAAGCATTTATGCATTGTTTTATGTTACGATTTCAAAGTTAGAAAAATTATAAAAGGGCCATTTTAGAGAAGATATGCACTGCCTTAGTTGCAAATCCTGCTTTTTTGAGATTCCCTGCAATTGAATAAAGCAATAATATACACCTTTGCTATTTAAATTGGTTGGAGAGTATTTATGACAATAAAAAATGAAATGGCATTTCAGATGCAACATTGGTTGCCTAAGACCACTCAGATTTAACTAATCTTCATCACATTGACAAAAAGAGCAATTAAAATTAAAATCCATGACTAAAACCAAACCACTTTGGGGTTGTTTTTCATGAAAGGTGGTATATAAATTTAACAATAAATGTTTAGAAGTATATACTTTTACCCCCTGCCCAACCTACAATTAATTCCAGCTTATTTTCAAAGGGCTTCTAGTTTTATTTACAAATTGCTTGGCAGCACCAATGTTTAAGTAATCGCTAATTGCTCCTAATTATAGCTTTACTTATTGTTAAATTTATATACCACCTTTCATTAAAACATTCTCTGTTCATCTGATTTTCAGTCTGGTTAATTAAATCGGTGGAGGTTTAGACTTTCCTGATGGGCTGAAACAGCTAATCCATTTTGATGATGACATATAATTAAATTAGCTTGCATTACATAGTGAAAAAGTCCAGGAAGGGAGAGATGGGGGGATGTGGAACCCAAGGTTCCACATCCCCCATCTCCCCCTCCCTGAACCTTTTCAGTTAAAATGTGGTTAGATTATAGGGGAGGAAGGACTTGAATGAGAAAAAAGGGGAACTGGTTCAGGCGTTCAGGAAGTTGTTCAGAAGAGGGAGTTGTTCAGGAAGTTTGCTCTGGTGCGTGTCCTCCTCTCGACGCATGCGCGACTGGTGGCGGGGTGGCGGGGCGCGCCGGGGAGTGAGAGTCAGAGACTTGGACTACGAAGACGCCGCGGCGCCCAGTGCTGGATGAGCAATGCCAATGGTGGGGGGGCCACCGGGACCGGGGGAGGGGGACTGCTCTGCAAAAAATAAAAATCAAATCAAAAAAATTTTTTTCCCGGCAAATCGGCGGGGGCACTTTTTGGCACCCCCTGCCAAGTGGCGCCCGGGGCACGTGCCCCCCCTATAGTTACGCCTATGCTACCTAGATGTACTATTGAATCTGGGACTTTTGTGCTCTTCCACTAAGCTGCAGCCCTGGCCTTGCCAGTGGTTTCCAAATTACACATTTCATAAGACAGCAACGTTAGAAGGCAGGCAAAACCGAGTCTTGGAGAGAAGGGCTGTAAAGGCACTTTTGTTTATAGGAAACACATTGGTGTAGGTTAGGAAGCATTAAAAAGCAACGAAGGACACTGGAGCACGAGGTTTTTGGGACACCTTGTTTCTGATTTGGACCCAGTCCTACTCATTAAACCTGAGTGGCGGCCAGAATGGCCATGTCAGTCCTATTAGGTCAACAGGAAAGGGGTGAGAAAAGGGGGAACCAATAGCACTTGCTGCTGAGTGGATGTTCAAGGCTGGATTCCCATGAGGTCATTCTCTAATCACAAGATCATTGTTAAAAATCTCTTTTTGGAACTGGTTCCAAAGAGCCCGGCATGCTTTCAGCTTCTTGGCCACCATTTCAATGGCAAGCCTCACAGATCCCTTTCCCTTTCCCGGGCTTTTATTCTCTTCCCTCCCCTTCATACTGTTTAGTCACAATAGTCCACGTCTACCTTCCCTTCCGCTGCTCTGCTGCTCCTATAACGAAATAAAATGGGTACAAGTCGAGTTTCTGTAGCTAGAACAAACAGGGTCATTAAGCAAATATGTGGCATAATTTATTCTGCTATCAAAATGTGTAGTCTTTTTTAATAAACCCTGCATGAGAGAGCTCTTCTTAGTCATACTGAGGACACAGACTACCTGGGTGTTGGTGCTATTACTCCCATGGCAGATGCATGGATCTTGCCTGCTGCAAAGTATTCACAGGACAGCAGAGCTTGACAAGTCTGAGGGCCAAACTAGATATTACTCTGCGTTCGCCGGCCACTAAAAACAGCAGCTGCATATTGAATCCGTCCTTAGTAATATCTACCACAACAGCAATTAAGGGACTGTTCTGTGACTGCCTGGTTCAAGTCTTGCCTCTGCCATGAACTCATTAAGCAGCTTAAGCACTTCCTTTCAACTTCAGCATCCTCCCCGCCATCTGCAATATGGGGATAATCAGTATTTCCCTATAGTGTAATTTGGGTTACACCTTAGTAATATATACAAAGTGTTCTGAACACTCAGAAGCATTATATAAAGCCTTAGTCAATATTATGATGACTTCCCATATCGCTCCCCTGCCACATCTCCCAGCAGCAGCAAATTGTATGGACTGGGGCAGGGAAACATGAGATATCATGACGTCATGGCATAAGGTGAGTTGCAGTAGATGTTATTTAGTCAGTGGCGGGGAGGGACTAGATGTGTGAGTGCTGTTTAGAGTAATATCTTGATTGGTCCTGAAAAGAAAGGGATATAGGGAGTCTGAAACTGTAGAAGGATCCACGGAGGAAGGTGGGTAGTGGATGTAATTGGGGTATGACATGGGAAGGCACACAGGGGCGGGGGGGGGGGATTGTGGGAGCTAAACAAATTCCTCCTGTTTACCTCACATTGTTGCAGAACCTTCAAACCTCAACAAAGGAGGAAAAGAGGAGAATTTGGAAGCTTTAAATCAAACCGGCACATAGACTGATTAGCAGCTGCCACAAGGGCGTCATGTTTCCCCAGCAACTGGGGAGCAGCAGTGACATCCCTGGGAAGCACTTCATTTAAATGACTGCAGCAAAGCACCGACCACCGTTTAGGGGCCAAGGGATCCTCTAGTCCACAGATATGCTTGCTGGGATGGGAACATCTTGTAGCTAACAGCTGCTGTTGGGCACAGCAAAGTCTTAAAGGGTCTTGCTTTTTGTGCTGAAAGGAAGTAGGGAATTGTGCAACAATTGTGTTACACAGCGTGCTGCAATTATTATTGTTGTTAGCTGCTGACATCCAGACTAACACTGTGCTGGCGCTGGGGGGGGGGTGGCAATTGCTGTCCTGATGCTTACTCTGTGTCCCAAAAACATGTTCCTGAGGGTTGCGTGACTGCAACTCAGGTTGAGAAAGAAGGGGAGACTGGTGAAAATTACTCCCGCACTGAATGGAACCAGTGCATCATTAGTCTGGATGGCAGCCATTGTTCCTTTATAAAGTTCCAAAAATTGCTAGGATCTGTCTGTTTAAAAATTAAAAAAACAATGCAGGCCCTGACAGCCTAGAGATAAATATCACACTGTGTGTAAAAAGATTGCCTGGGAGATCCACTACAGGAGGTCTCAGCTGGACTGTGGTGGGAGGACTTATTTTGGTACAACAACAAAAACAACAAATATTTATATACCGCTTTTCAACAAATGTTTCCAAAGCAGTTTACACAGAGAAGAACAAACAAACAAATAAATAAGATGGATCCCTGTCTCCATACAAATATGTATCTTCAGATACAAGCATGCCAGAGAGTAATTCCTTCTCCTCAGATTTTTTGTTTTTGTTTTTGTTTTCCCTAGAGCCCCGCATCATGTCTCCTCCTTATGACATCTGGAACATCACTGGGCAAGATGTGATCTTTGGTTGTGAGGTCTTTGCATACCCCATGGCATCCATCGAATGGAGGAAAGAAGGACTGGACATGCTGCTTCCAGGAGATGACCCGCATATCTCAGTACAGGTGAGCCGTAGCTAGCTATCATTCAGGATAGTAGTGATTTGTGTATATGAATAGTGTTTGAAGATAGATCTTGTTCAGGACTTTTTCTGGGAGGGGGGGAGGAGACTGGTAATCCTATACCCCCTTATCTGGTAGTAATCCTGATTGAATTAAATGGGATTGGCTCAATCTGAAGGGAACATAGGAACATAGGCAGCTGCCATATACTGAGTCAGACCATTAGTCTATCTAGCTCAGTATTGTCTTCACAGACTGGCAGCGGCTTCTCCAAGGTTGCAGGTAGGAATCTCTCTCAGCCCTATCTTAGAGATGCCAGGGAGGGAACTTGGAACCTAGATGCTCTTCCCAGAGTGGCTCCATCCCCTGAGGGGAATATCTTACAGGGATATCTTACAGGGCTCACACATCAAGTCTCCCATTCATATGCAACCAGGGCAGACCTTGCTTAGCTAAGGGGACAAGTCATGCTTGCTACCACAAGACCAGCTCTCCTCTCCTCTTGCCCCTCCCCTGCTCTGGATGCCCATGATTTCTTGTCTCTCCCTCTTACTCAGCTCCTTGAGAGGCCTAGTATTCTGTACCTCCTTTTAACTCGTGCCTCCCCTAATTAGGATGGAATGGAGTCTATCCTTTTCTTCCTGTCACGTATGCTGTTGTCTTAGGTCTCCTGACTGCTATTGATCTATCTATCTATCTATCTATCTATCTATCTATCTATCTATCTATCTTCCTAAAGCAGGGCTGTACAACCTCAGCCCTCCAGCTGTAGTCAGACTACAGTTCACATAATGCCCAGCCACTGTGGCCAATAGTCAGGGAAGATGGGAGTAGTAACCCAACAACTGTCAGAACCCACCTTGAGGAGTCTTCTGAGCCCGATGTCAAGGGGCCCCAAGAGTCAGTAGCAGACTAGGGGGATGAGGATTGGGAGACATTAGCACCTGCGGAGGCCACAGAACTCCCCTCAGAGCAAGCCCCAAAAGAAGACTCTTTTCCAAGGGCTTCCCAGGGCCACTCAGTCCCCCCCACCCCAGGAGGACACTGAGGAACTACCACCTCCAACTTCAGCCAGCCCCTCCGAGGAAACACCTCGCTCCACAGCCACCCACATCCCTCCAAGTCCAGTCAAGAGCAGTCCATGAAGTGTGGCCACAGTCCCCCAGACCCGTCAGGAGTCAGGACCCCTGTTTGGACCCCCCCCCCGACACGGCCACATATCCATGAGGAACTCATCCAATGGTGCAGGAATGCTTGCCTCACCACTAGAATGCAACTAACTAAGGGGTCTCCTTGGGAGGAGAAACAACAGCTGGATTCCTCATGAGTAAGGACCGTTTGCTCTCAGTCTCCAGGAACAGGGCTTTCTTTTCCTAACAGCTTTTAGGTAACTTTCTTTCATGGCCTGGTTGCTGGCAGCAATTGCTCAAACAGGTCTGAACCTGGTGAGTTCTCATGCCAGCTGGAGTCCAGGACTCCTGCATTCCTGCTTCTGCCTGACCTAGATGATCTTACCCTGATACTCTGCCCAAGTGACCACTGAATTGGGACTCTTGTCTGTGGAACCTTCCTGGGACTTCCACTCCTGGGGGGATCAACTCCTCTGCCAACCCTGCAGAACTGCCACCTACAGATAGGTGAACACTTCTGTGTTTCATGCACAACCACCACCACTGGAGGGTCAAAGTTGTGCAGCCCTGATTTAAAGCATTTACCTCACTTTTTTCCTCTCCTGGAGGTCCCCAAAGTTGCTCATAACATAATATCGCAACAATAATAGACCAAAATCATAACATTAAAACAGCCAGTTAGAGAATTAATCATAAATCACGCAGAGGAATCCAAGCAAAAATTAATCAGAGAACAATAAGAAGTTCTGGTAGGAACTAATCTACCTACTTTCCTTTCACTATAATCTCAATTGATAATTACCATCTTCACAAGTTAGACCACTTCAGCCTTAAATGTTCACATGTCCACCATCTTGAATTGGGGTAGATATCATCACAAACTATGCCATTGAGATATCCCTATGTGTCACTCACAACAACTGTACCAAATTTGGTTCAGGTCAGTTAGGCAGTCCACAAATTAGCCCACATGTGCCTCAACCTTTCATGTGTCTGTCATCTTGAATCAGGGTGGATGACATCATTACAAACTCTGCCGTTGATGTATCCCTATGTGTCCCTACAACTGTACCAAATTTGGTCAAAATTAGCTCCCACTTGGGGCTCAACCATTCACGTGTCCGCCATCTTTAATCATGGTGGATGACATAATCACAAACTATGCCATTGAGGTGTTCCTATGTGTCCCTACTGCTGTAGCAAATTTGGTTCGTATCAGTTAGGCAGTTCACAAGTTAGCCCACTTGCGCCTTAAATGTTTATGCATCTGCCATCTTGAATTGGGGTGGATGACATCATCACAAACTACGCCGTTGAGGTCTCCCTATGTGTCCCTACAGCTTTACCCAATTTGGTTAATTGGTCCAGGAATTGTGAAGTTGATAGGGACACACACACACACACACACACACACACACACACACACAATGCTGAATGATCTCATAAGCTTACTTTCCTTAAGGAAAGTAGGCTAAAAAAGCTTGCTGGAATCTAATCATTTTAAAACTGTCAATGAAACACCTGTAGGAAGGGAGCTGACCTCACCTCACATGGCAGAGTTCCACATGGTGGGTGCCACCACAGAAAAGGCCCCTCGCACTTGTCACTGCTAACTGTGCTTTGGAAGGCAAGGAGAAATGCACAAGGGTGTCACCAGATGACATCAGTGGAAAGACAGATTTATATGAAAGACGGGTGCACTTTGGACTTAAGCCTAAAATGTACTGTTGTGTTTTCCATCTGAATTTCTCTATAGACACAGGATAACTAGTTGATTTCTCCCGATGACCTTCCACATCCTCGTTCTCTAGAGGACTTCTCAATGTTGCTGAAAATATAGCAGCATCACCATGACTACTCTCTTTCTCACTCTTTTTGTTTGTTACTGTAAAGTTCAGCTATTCTCTCATTTTTACTGCTCCTCTTTGTGGGGTGTAATCACACATATTCACAATGGCAATTCTGAATAATGTGCATATACTATGGATAACTCTAACAAAGAAGGCTCTCCACACTAACATCTGAAGGGTTAATGGACTTGGAGCTCCTGCCTAAAATAGAACTTGAAAGGCTGTAGGGCAGGAACTGTTCTACCCTTCCATTTAGAGGGTGTGTAAGGAAGTCCTGGGAAGCCTTTATAGAAACTACAAATCTGTATTATTATATAGAGTGTTTGGGTGGGGCAGAAATATATGTCACTGCCAGATTAAGAGTCTATGATCGCTCCATATCATGAACAAGATAAGGGCGGGTAGTGGGGAAAGTAGTGAAATGCTTGTGAGAGCATCTTCCAATTAGATCCAATGTCAGTAGTGTGCACTTGATTGCATTTTGTTCCTGTGCCACATATCAATTGTTCCTTTGAGAACAGATGCCACAAGCACACTGAAGCTGGTCCAAGGAAGCAGATGCAGGAATGAAAGTGAACTGCCACTCGGAATAGCTTTCCTTCAGGGAATAGCTAATAATCTCCAGAGAGGACTACCATTGTCTGAGTTAATTAAAAACAGTTTTGGTGAAACACTAGAGAATAAATTACATAGAAAAATATTTAAAGGGTGGTTGGGTATTGAACCACAAAAGACCACCAAGGTCCTTAATACATAATACACTGCTAAATCGCCCTTTACACATAGGACTTTGGGATAGTATCTGGACACATGAAATTAATCAGCATCTCAGGAGAAGCCTCAGCTCAAGGATAGGTTTTTACCAACAAATCTGAAAAACCTCTTGACTGTGGCTAATATCCTAATGAAATACACATAGAAGGAGGCTTTGCAGTAGGGATGTGCAGAACCGATCCAATCATGAACTGGACCGCCATGAATTGGGCCAGTTGGAGCAGTTTGATTACAAACTGCTTTGAACCGGTACGAGCTGGTTTGTTGAACCGGCTGGCCCAGCCGATTGGTGCAACTGAACCAGTTCACATACCCATGGTTCAGAATGTGTGTGTGTGTGTGTGTATGTATATGTATGTGTGTGTGTGTGTGTGTGTGTGTGTGTGTGCCACAATAGAACATCATCCTAAATTATTTTTTAAAAGGTTTTGTAAATTGTGGACGATGCAAGTCATTTCATGGTACTAGAGAAAGACATTCTGGTCTGGTAGCTCCAGGTCTTCACACTCACTTCAATTTCAGAGGATGAATACAACTGAGGGAAGCCCGGGCAGGTGCGCAGCTGGGGGAGTCAGTCATGTGACTTGCCTCTGGGCCCCCCAGAAGGCAGTGGCCCCCAGACAACTGTCTCCCCTTGCCCGATTATAGTTATGCCCCTGCTGCCGCCTGAGGCAACTGCTGAACCCACCTCATGGAAAGCCTACCCCTGATATAGCCTTCAATAAACTCAGAAACCAGTATAATGGGACTCAGGGCAATTGGAGTGGGGTTTTTGCATTCCTTGTATATAGCTTCTTGACTCATTCCCTCAGCCGCACAGTCCCTGTCCTCCTGACTCCACAGATCCCCTTTTCTCCTCTCATCTTGTAGTATTCCAGGCCCTGCCAGGACATTACAAATTCTGGAATCTGTTTCCATTCTGTGTTGCTATTAGATAAGCAAGTAAATAAATAGCTAATTCATAGCAGGGTTGGGGGTTTTTTTTAATGCAGTGCTTCATGAATTTGTGCCCATTGATTAGGCAACATCACTTTTTTTCTGGATGTGGTTCAGTGCTCTGAGCTGCTGGAAGAAGGAAATCCAAGGTTTATGCATTCTCTTTCAGAGATGGGCTTCTTGTATCCTGTTTACAAAGGAGACCAAGAAACAAGAAGATAGTTTGTGGGCAGTTTCCAGTCCTCTCTAACTTATGCATGAAAGAAAAAGAAAATACCACAGATTGTTACATTTCAAAGAATCTGGATTGTTTTCCACACTGGAAAAAAGGAAATTGGTCTGGTATTTCACAACAGACCAAGGTGTCCTAGTGTGTCCCCAAGTATAAAATATGCATGCTCTATGTGAAGTATGTGCGTGCATATAAAAAGCTCAAAAGTGAGCAAGCCACATGTATTATCATGAATGTGTATCTGAATACAAGCAAATAGGCCCTTAGAATTTTAGCTTAAAGCAAGAACAAAGGATAAGGCAGAACCAACAGTTTCTACATATGTACAGATATGACAGAATGAGGCCAATTGTTTGCCTGGGCTACTCGAATTAAGGAAATAGAGAAGAGGTGTAAACTACAGGTGGAAAAATAGAAGGAGAAAAAAACATGGCAAGCAAAACAGTATGAGTTGGATGATTAAATTATCAAGGAAGTTGTGGAGGTTTTCTCAGGTAAAGTATTCAAAATAATTAATTAAGAACAGAAAGGTGAGACAGTCTTGGACTTTGAAGATGTATGACAGGTGTGCAGCTTTCTAACCAAAAGGATGGCAAATGAAATAAGCATATTTTGGAGACAGCACTGATCGAGGACATTTGTTTGTACTAAATGAGAAATATTGTTTAGAGGTCATATTAGTGCTTCATCTGAATAGGAGAGCAAAGGAATTTTTATTCTTGACTTATTGTAGCCTAGCTCATGACATAATGCTAATCCATGTTATACTATTGGAATGAGTCTAAGAGAACCATGGGCTCATGGGCTTCCCCCTACGCTATCACACACAAAGGAAGGAGAATGAAAACTGCCCCTTTCGTCTACAACAAACCACAGTTCTGTGTTGCATATGAACTTGAGGATTGAAACTTGTTAATTGACTAGCATTTTCAAACCAGGATCAAACTCTGCTTTGATATCCTACTTGGTTCTAACTGTAGTTAGTTAACAGAACCTAGTTCCCCAAGTCCATATACAGTGGTCCCTCGACTTACGAAGCACTCGACATCCGAAGATTTCGACATACGAACGACAAAAAATACCGGAAGTCGTTGCCGGTTTAGATGCGGCTTCCTCGACCTACGAATTTTTAGATGCGGTTTCCTCGACTTACGAGTGTTCCGGACCTCCGTGGATGCGCTTTTCGACTTACGAAAATTCCGACCTACGAACGTGCGTTCAGATCGGATTATCTTCGTAAGTCGAGGGACCACTGTATAACACAGGATTGAAGTTTGTTCTAAAGTGAAAGCAAAAGTGTTTGCCAACGTCTGAGATTTTCCTGTAGCAATTGATTTGTGCTTTCTGGACGATCCAGCTAGCTCCCCAGATGAGACTGGATTAATTTGCAAAGACTAGCCAGCAACACATTAAGAAAGAGGTTTAGGGTTTTTTTTGGTGGTGGTTCTTGCTATCTTATTTCATTGACTCTAGTTTAGGGGAGGACCTCAGAAATATGAGGTGACCAGCTGGCTCCAGATCCAAGCTGTGCGGGTGACGGATGAGGGAACATACCGCTGCTTCGCAAGGAACACAGTTGGGCAAGTGGCAGCTCTTGCCAGCCTTATGGTTCTCACACCTGGTAAGTGGCATCCCCCCCCCGCCAGAAGAACAAATCCTTTGCACTGTCAGGTGTGCAACTTTGCACTTTGCACTGGTGTGGCCCTTCCACACCAGACACTTTCCCCTGTGCTCACTAACTCCAGTAGATTCCCCTTGGTTTGTTGTCGCTTTCACCTTCCAAGCTATTCAGCTTCAGATGTCAGTTCTACACAACAATTGTGTTGTGTCTCACATATTTATTTACTCAGAATATTTGTATCCCACTGTTCAACATCACAAACCATAGGGCTGCCCTCCAAAATAGCAGCTCCCCTAGTTCAACCTACCTTGTACCCTGGCACCAAACATCATTGTCAACCAATTCTGCAGAACAGGGCCTGAGAAATCACAGAGTGACGATGTGAGGTTTGCCATTTTTTGCAGCACATGTGGGTTTCTTGTCATGTTTTGTTCCTTTCGAAGGCTGCAATCTAATGAAGAGTTAAGCAGTACCATGCTAGAAATCTCCTGAAGCTTCCAGATTCTAGTTCTGCTTTCTATTTTTATCCACTAGGCCATGATGTCCCTCTTTAGTAATTAATTTTAAAAAGCTATAAATATCAGTTAATATAATTCAGCAAATATTAGATAGATGATGCTCATGTCATTAGTGCTTAGCAGATTTATTGATTCAGTTAAAAGCAACACAGACAACTAAAAATATTGACAGCTCTCCTAGCTAAACTACTTGGGAAAGGCATATAGAGCATCTACTGCCTTGTTACCACAACTGATTGTATATTATTGTGTTGGAAGCTAATGTTCCTAGCCAAATGTCCCTGGAAATTAAAAACAGGTGGTGAAGAACAAAAACCCTTTACAAGGACTAACAGTTTGTGTGCCTTGAACTTTCAGATCAACTGAACATGACCAAATTGATGCTACCCAAGATGACCAACCTGGGACTGGATGATTATGTGGAGAGTGATGAGTCATATGACTATTACTGACAGTGCATATGGTGGGGGATCAGACGGAGTGCAAGGACATTTGCATCCTTTCCCATTTGATGAGCACCTGCCTCCTCATCTACTGCAGCCCCCAACATACAGGATAACCAAGACTGAACCTTTGTGCTGGACTGCAGGAAGCTAGCAGAAAACCTTCTAGGAACAATTATGATATCAACTGATTTTGTTTGGGGTAGATAAATATATTTAATCATCCAATCCATTCCTATGCTGATTGGAGAGCAAACAATGAGGAGGGGGAAACCATTATATTTAGCTGAACTTAGAGCAAGTGGACATTAAAAGGTACTTTGATCAACCTTCAGAGAAGTGCAGTTTCTTGGACCTGATGCACCACAGTGCCATAAATCTGCTTTTTTTCTAATGCATTTGCTCCTCTGAGCCTGAGATTCCAGCTAGGCAGTTTGATGGTCATAGCACAGACATAGCAAAATTACAAAGTTATGAGTCCCTTTCTTTTAATTAATACCTTAAAGCAGGCCTGCTCAACTTCAGCCCTCCTGCAGATGTTGGCCTACTACTCCCATAATCCCTGGCTATTGGCCCCTGTGGCTGGGGCTTATGGGAGTTGTAGTCCAAAAACAGCTGGGGGGCCTAAGTTGAGCAGGCCTGCCTTAAAGCCACTATGAACTCTTGTAACACATTGGGGCTATTCACACGACCGCATGGGTGGGCATTGGGGGAGGCAGGGTTCAACCTACCTTCCGCCAGACAATCAATCTTTTCCCCTTCAGCATGTGAACCGTGCCCCTCCATGACCCACGCTGCCAGGAGCAGTGCAGATCACTATCTGCACTGTTCCCGGCAGCATGGATCAACAGAGGCTGGGACTCATTTTCCCAGCCTCTGAATACCCCACAAGGCACTGTATGATGAGCCTTGGGGGATTCCCCCATCAGATGGGCGCTCTAGGCACCCATCTCGGTGTCGCCTTGGGCTCTGTGGAGCCCAAAGGGACTCATGAGCCCAGCAGCCAACTCATGAGTCCAGCAGCAGCCTGGCTCTTAGCCCAGCGGCTAAGAGCCAGGCTTAGGAGTGGGATTCGGCTGGGCAGGAGCACTGGGATCCACGCGGGTCCTGGCACTCCACACAAGCAGCCTACCCCAGGCTAGGCTGCCCTAGCTAGCAGAGGCTAGGCGCTCGTCAGAACAGCCTCACAGGCTAGGTTGGCCTGTGTATATAAAAAGCCTTGATTGGCCTAATGTGTGAACGAGACTAGATTAGAATACCCAAAGGAGGAAACTCCCTGAAGAGCTTGGGAGTGGAGTTCAATATCCATTCTCCAGGTTGTGACAAAAAACATATGTGGATGGGATGAGGAGAACAGGACATCACTCTGAGAGACCTGTGTTTTCACAATTTTCAGCACTTTTGTTTCCTCACTGTGGGAAAGGAAGACTGGTGTCTCTCAAAACTATATCTCACAGACTGTAGCATGTATAGGAACATCTGTGAGTTTCTCCATAGGCCAAATTGTTAACTGTGGATATAAGTGGATTCCAGTCTGGCAGGATAACAGACATTCCAGGCTGGTGCTTCTGTTATATAAACTTTTCAAAACAAGTTCTTTCCTCTCAAAGTCTGAAGGTCTGAGTTAGACTTATCCCTCGTGGAAAAAATCCCCTGTAGTATCATTTCCTTCCAGACATGAAGTACAGAAGTCATTCAGACATGAAAACATCATAGAATCATGACATTTTAGAATTGGAGGGGTCCTAAGAGGTCTTCTGCTCCATCTCTCTTCTCAGTGCAGGAAACTGCTATATTCCCAAAAGATAGTTGTTCAGCCTCCGTTTGAAAACCATTAGAGAAGGAAATCCCACCTTTGTGTGGGGCAGACTGTTCCACTGTTGAATAGCTTTTGCAGTTAGGTAATTCTTCCCTCTGACTAGCCTAAATTGGCATTTCAACCCATTAGTTTTAGTCCTGCCCTCAGGAGCGACAGAGAACAAGTTTATTCCTTCTATATGATGGTTCTTCGGCTATCTGAGGATAGGTATCATATCTCCTCTATGTTCTCTCTTATTCAACTAAACATACTAAGTTCCTTTAAGTGCTCTTCAAAGGGTTTGGTTTCCAGACCCTTTGCTACCCTCTCTGAACCCATTCCAAACATTTAGCAATGTTTTTCTTAAAATGCAGTGCCCAGAACTGGACAAAGTGGCCGCTTTCACACGTAACGTGGAACCACAGGTCCAGTGGCCCCACAGTTCCGCTCTACCCTCCTGCTGCTCTCCTGTCCAAATTCAGTCACAACGGAGAGTGATTTCTCTACAGTCAGACTGTAGAGAGGATGGGGAACTTGCTCTGTTGGCTTCCTTCTTGACTGAAGAACAGCCTGCATAGCCAATCACGGCCAGAGCTGAGAGAGGAGCTTCCTCCCTCAACTCCGGTCGAAGGGGATGCAGCCTGCAGTTCCGCATTCAGATGCAATGCAGGCTGCATCAATACTCACAACCCGAGGGTTCAGCTTGAAGTCAGAAAACTGAAACCTCAGGTACGTCAGCATGCAGAATCACATTTGCACACATTCACACATAATGCTTGGGGAACCTCTGGCCCATGTTATGTTCAAATGCAGCCAGTATTTCAAGTGGGGTCTGACCATCTTCAAGAAAACCCTGAAATAGAATGAACATGAGTAAATGCACACAAGTGGTTTATCACATTTTATTGCTATCAGTGGACAATGGATTGAATTCAGAACTACCTAGTGCTGTTAATGCACCTCAGCTTGGTGAGGCACACACATCTGTGAAAAATGAAGAGTCAGAGACTTCTTCAAGCCTAGTAGGGAACAGACACCTCCATTACTGGCAACATGGATAGACTTGCAGAGAAATGCTTCCAGAATGGCTAAGAAATGTAAAATTACCCTATGCCTGGCAACTGAGTCTTGCTTGGTCAACAAAGGTCATGTTTTCGTGATGAGAATGACTGTGGTTAAAGAGTTTACTGCGATCAGCAAGCACCATGCTCTCTTTCAGAGCACATCATAAGAACCTGGTATTTCAAAGCTATCTCAGTTAAATCATTGAGGTTAACCAGCATTAACCAGAATAGATAATCAGATTGGATCCTTGTTATCTATCCCAGTTAAATGCTGGTTAACCTCAGCAATTTAACCAGGATAGCCTGGAAATTCTGGGTATTCATAGCATTCTTTGTATGACTGCATGGGGCTCACTGATCACTGTTAACTCTTTAACTGTGACTGTTCTCATTGAGAATGTGGCCAAAGTGGTATATCCTATCTGCTGGTCTCTGGACTCTCAGCTTGGCCTCCTGCTTCCCCACTCAGAAGGCCTTGCTTTCTCTGGATTGTCACTTTTATCTGTTCCAGTCACTCTCCATATTTCCAGTTCTCTTTCCTCCACCCAACTTTTCCCATTCCTTCCAGACTCCAAATTGTCGTCTTAGCTGCAACTTGAATCACATTATATTTTGTTACAGCATTCTTGTCCAAGCCCTTGGCTGTCTAGCCACATTAAAAGCTACAATGCTGTTGCAGGGTGGGAAAAACAGGATTTTACAAAGTGCTAATGAACCAACCCACCAACCAAAAAACAGTGTTTTAATTTTATTTTCCCCACTGTGTTTTGTTTTCAAAGGGCCTTTCATGTTTCATTAAAAAGCATGAATTCCAAATTATATATGCGTTTTTATGTTGATCGTCACAGCTTAGATCTTTAGGCAATACTATGGTTTCTGGGTGCCTCCATCAGGAACAAAGTCATATACTCATTTTGAAGAATTGTTGGGTAGTCTGTTGCTAAACCATATTCGTAACAAACAAGAGAAGAACAGAATGGTCTCTTGATAGGATCCTTATGGGTTCCTTTGATTCTTGGAAACAGATTGTTTCCAAATCTGTGAGCAATTTATCAATTTAGAAATGGGTCTCAGAGCATCTGACACATAAACACTACATACATGCTGTGAGACTAGGAGACTCAAAGTGACACATGATGGACATTGCTCTTTTTTGCTAAGTGTAATGTGTGTGAGCAACACACTCAGCCATAGCAGGCAAAGGCCCTGTTCACACAACATGGTGTGTACAGTGAACACATGAAGGGGAGGGTGAGATCATGCCCGCTGTCAGCACTGCATCATGGACAGGATGTGTCAGAGTCTCTGAGGTCAGGTCTAGGAGAGCCCAGCAGAGAACCATGGGAGGGCATCAGAAAACAAGCCAGGTGTATACCCTATAACAAAGAGTCAATGCCAATCAGGAAGCAGAATCAGAAAACAAACCATAAGTCAAAGACAAAGCCAGGGGTCAAAAGGCCAAGCAGACAGACAAGAACCAGGAACAAAAGAGAAGTCAAACCCAGGATAGACCCAGAATCAAGAAACACACCAAGACCAAACAGACCTTGAAACTGAGGCAAAACCTGAGCCCAGCCAGGAAGTCTTTATACCCTTCCTGTCCTGAAAGGAACCATTGCATTGCTTGGCTGGGCAAAAAGCTGCAAAAGGCTAATTCACATACCCTGTGGAACTGTCTGGGCAGGTTCACATGACTGACAGAATCTCTGGTAAGCATTAAATCCTAGATTCCCATGGTGCACACACTCCCAATTTCTGGTCATGTGAACCTGTGGAAAAATAGTGATGTCAGGTTGGCAATGGCACTGCACCAGCTCATCTACCTGGGATCAATAGCTGTCGTTCAGATTTATGATTCACAATCCCAGATAGATGTCAGGTTGGTGCAGTGCCAGCCCAACGTTGCTGCTTTCCCTAGGTTTACACAACCAGAAATTGGGAACACATATACTGCAGGAATCTAGGATTTAATGCTTATCATAGATTCTATGGGTTGGTTCACACAATTGAAACAATTGAAACAATGCCTGCATACCAGCAAATCTGAGATCTCTGAGTTGTGCAATCTTCTCCTGAGGAGCATGCTGTGTGAACTCAGGATTTCTTTACCAATCCCAGATTCACATTGCAACCGAACAACATTTAACTGAGATAATTAATCTTAGATCTTAACTTGGATTGTCAATCCTGGTTAAATGTCGGGTTTTTGTGGCGCAAATCTGGGATGGATGAAAATGACTGAGTTCACATGACATATTCTGTGGGAGCAAGCATGACCCAGATCTCAAATTTGCCAGAAAGTGGACATAATTTTGATAGTGTGAATGTAGATGTTTTTACCTTGAGGTTGTAATAACAAAAGACTGAAAGGGAATCATCCCCAAATACCTCTTTGTTGCTCTGTCAAAGAGAAGGAAACTGGCAAAGTAGATCCCCACATTGAAACCACTCTATAGGGAAGCAACAAACTCCCTTTTGCAAGAGAAATAGCATGAGTGAATAGATAAGTAAGTGCAAGATAAGCGCAATGACTCCCTACCCCACTGTCAACAGCTAATGAGCTGGCAAATGACTAGGAGGAGGTAAACTCATTAAAACTCAGGAAATTTATCTTGCACCTGAAGAGAGACATCTCCTGTCCAGATAAAGCATTAAGTCCAGCCATTCAACTTTCCACATACACTTCACCAAGCCATTTCTAACCTATTGTTCAGTGGGTTTACACCCAAGTTGATCAGTTCATGCTAACATGAACTTCTTTGTTCCACACGGGTTTCAGCCCTTCCTGCAAGGGTGTGCAACTTGTGCATGGCCCCAGGGCATGATTTTGCCTACTTGTACTTCAGACTCAATCACATGTGATCAGACCTGTATTGGAATCTATACTGGAACCTGCATTGGGACCTGCAGGTCTACCTGGATTTACACTGTACTGGTTCTTGAGCTTGTGAGTTTTAGCTCTATGCTACTTGCCCTTTCTTCTTCCTGCTTTTCTGCTGCCTTCCCTCTGCCTTCCCTCTGCTCGGCTGCCCATCTACAAGTACAATGGATGCACCACCGGATCAGGATCAGTAATACTAATGTCCTTCCCCTCTATATCCCCTAACCCCCTTCTCTTCCCAGCCTGCATTTTAGTCCTTTCTACAGCAAGCCTTAAGCTGATCTACTTGTAATTTGAACCTTAAGCTAAAATTCCTCTTAGTCAGGTTCTTGTTAAGAACGTTAGTTAAGATTTTATTGCTTGCCTAACCAACTTTTCATTGCCTGTCCCCTTTCCCCTCAAATAAATCTTTAAACTGCATATAAGCTTCATCACTTCCAGACCAAAGCTTTCATCAAGTTTAATACTGATAGACTGCACCCCCATAGACAAGCTGATTCCCCACATTAGTCCAAAAGTATAGTCGGAGTGTCCTAGCCAAGCACTCTGGAGCAGTTCAATCAACAGGACATGCTTATCTATGTTTGAATGTGTCTATGTACTGGCTTGGGGGGTGGAATCACAGATTTGTTTGTCTGCTCCTCACTTGCTATCCTGAATTCAAACTGAGAGGTACTTCTGTCTCTGCATAAGAGACTGTTAGTTTATTTATTTTAAGCCTATGTTTAGTAAGTAGTAAATATGGCTTTCTGTTCAATTACTTATACAAGTTAAGTAATTTCTCTACAACAATTAAGTTACTCAATGCATTCGTTCCACTAAGTTTTAGGGGTCTTGAGTTTCATGAAGCACCAAGAATCTGCCTATTTCAGGGGTAGAATATTGAACTGACTGGACAAGTGGCCAAAAAGGTACATAGGAAGTTGCCTTTATACTGAGTCAGTCCATTGATCCATCTAACTCAGTATTGTCTACTCTGACTGGCAGTAGCCGTCACATACATCAGCCTGTATGCTTTCATAGATTTCCCCAGCCCTACCTGGAGGTGTCAGGTATTGAACTTGGGAACTTCTGCATGCAAAGTAAATGCTCTTCCCCTAAGCTATAGTCCTTCCCCATATGAAAGGGCTGTTTGTATCCTTGTGCCTCCTCCCGCCCAGCTATGTGTGGATCTTCTAGCATTACATTGCTCACATGCTTTATCTTTGCATTGCTTCATTGATTTTATTTTATTTTATTTTATTAGCCAAAGTTGCCATTTTAGTTCATGTGAGCCAGAAACTTCCTTGGCAGCTGATCTAGTTCAGTTGGCTTTGACAAGCTACCAAAACAACTAAACATGGCCACACTACCCTGCTCAGGAGTTACCAGTCTCAGCAGTAGCTGAGGCATGAAGAGTTGACCTCCCAGAAGCGCCCTCCTTCCTTCACCAGCAGATCATTGTCAGAGTCTATCAGCTGGGGGATTAATTCAGGATGCAGAACCCTGCTCAGCCCGTTCTTTCACTGCAGAGAGAGTCTCATGGGTCGCAACTCTTCCTTGTTTCAACACCACTTAAAAATTAAAAGAAGAAAATAACCTCCTCTGCACTAGGCCTAAGGTTAATTGTTCAGAATCTGTCACTGCCACAGAAGTTAATTAAAGTTATTTGTTGTTACTTTAAAATATGCTGGTTTGGCACTCCTGCTGGGACACTGCTGGCTTCCAAGAGATGGCTAGAAGCTTCCATTAACCCTGCTGTGTCTGTTCTTCCCTGGACCTACCATGCTGCTGCTGTTTACCAACAATTTCAACTATGGTCTCCTCTCTCCACCCACCCACCCCAGTTGAAACCAACAGTTTCAACTATGGTTGCCTCTCCCCCGCTAAGCAGGGCTCCTCTGTGGCAGGCAGACATGTAACAGGAAAAGCATTTCACAGCATTGTATCTCAGTGCCGTACTATGTCCTAAATGTACCCTTTATGCAGATCTTAAAGGCACAGGCACCTTGCTAGAAAAAAAGGTGGCAACTTTAGTGCCACTCCCCTTTGCTCCACCCCTTCCAATTTCTTTCAGAAGCTGCAGACTGCTACTCGTGTTGATAGTCAGCGCTGGGGGCCCAATGGGGATACCGTCTACGGTTTGCATGTGTTCCACTCCACAATGTTCCCTCCACTAGGCACCCTCAAGGCTGCTGTGAACTGCAGGCATTGCTCCCTCTCCATTATTTGAATCCTCTTTCCTCTGGGCTGTGGACCAAAACAAGCATTGCCATAATAACTGTCTTTGTTTTGTCTTAGTTACACTTGGAGAAGCTTGCAACGTTTTAATCATGCCCTAGGGAGGCTCACTATGGTAATGTTTAAGAACTCTTGCTCAAGCTAAATAAAGTCTTTAACGTATTTTCCTCATGTCTAGTATTTAAACTCAATAACAGCAACAGGAACAAAAGACAAGTGAGTAGCAAGAGACCCTAAACCATGATGCTGTGCAGGCTTCGGATAAGCCACTTGAAAAAGGCATCATTTAGTATGTGTCCAGCACAGGACCTTCTGGGGACATTGTCCAATCCTCGCTTCCTCTACAAATGGGGAGCAGAGTTCATATATCATAGCTCTCTGGTCTGGGTTTCATCACTTATCCAACCACACAGCACTTTGTCAAAAAGAAATATAGGCCAGGGAGTCAGAAATCTGCACCTCCTAGCAAGAAACATGGATTTATGACTCTGTACATATGGATCAACCTTTGGGGAAAGGCAACCATTTTATCCTAAGACAGGACAGCACCATAGTTTCTACATCTGAAGAATGGAGCCTGCGACGGAGGAAGGAGAAGGAAACAAGCAGTGAGTGCAGTGTTCCATTAAGGGAAGTCAAAGAACAGCTCCTGGTTTCCTTCAGGTCACAAAGGCCTTTCTGGAGAGGGTCAACATAGCAAAAGAGCCAATTAAACCAGAGTAGATGCATTCACTTATCAACATTTATCACAACTGTCTGCTACCTTATAAATAGCAAGAATGCTGCAAGCTTGGAGGATCAGGGTGTGGTTCCGTTGTTGGGTTAGAGAGATGAAATAGGATCAAGAGGGGCTTCTAAATTCATTTCCCGTTCCTGCTCTCTCCTGGGGCTCATGACAGAAGGAGGAAGCTGCTGTTTGAGTAGCCCAACAGAGGATACACATGGCCAGTCCTTCTCACTGAAATGTGCTTAATTGCCTGGATGAAAACATAGGTAATGCCATGCCCAGGAAACTTGTACCCAAGAGAAATGAATAACTAGAGCTCCTAACCCATGCTGATGCTGTTCAGATTTTGCATAGGAAGCTGCCATATACTGAATCAGACCCTTGGTCTATCTAGCTCAGTATTGTCTACCCAGACTGGCAGTGGCTTCTCCAAGCTTGCAGGCAGGATTCTCTCTCAGCCCTGTCTGGGAGATGCTGCCAGAGAGGGAACTTGAAACCTTCTACTCTTCCCAGAGAGGTTCCGTCCCCTAAAGGGCATTGTTTAGGATATGCACAGCATGGGATCTCAAGGGGTGACTGCCAGGGGTGTAGTTAGGGGAGAGGGGGCCGTGTTCATCCCTCTCCCCAGTGGCCCCTTGGAGTGAGGGAGATAATGATGAAAATAGGGAGGAGTGGAGCTGGGGGGCCCTCAGGAGGTGGGGTGGGGTAGGTTCTTTGGACCAATCTGCTCAATTGTAGCTATGCCCCTGGTGACTGCCCAACCCTTGCATCCTCCACATATGGCGAACAGAAAGCATATAGGCAAGGCAGCTCTTGTCTGGTACAATTATTACATAAAGAGGGATATATTAGAAGATTGTTTATTTTATTTTGCCAAAGAAAGGTCATTGCATGTTTCCCTCTTTGGGTTTATTTTCTAACTTTCAATAATCCTGTTGCCAAACTAATGCCCAAATAAAAAATTTAAAACCCCTGTATTTCACTTCTAAAGGTGATTTGCTTAAAGACATTGAGGCGCTTCACACAATTACGGTGAAGCACCTTAATGCGGTCTGTGGGGAGAGTGGGCTTAGCCCACTCTCCCCGCAAACGACCATGCCCGGAGCCCTGGGCAGCCGGATTGGCCACCCACACAACTACCGGCTCTGTCATGGAACCAGTGGGGGCTGTGGGGATCGGGGGCCACCCAGCCCCCAGAAGTCCCAGGATGCTCCACGCGAGTGCATGGGGCATTTTTGGGGGACCCCTGAGCCTGGGAGGCTGCTTGCAGCCTCCTGGTGGGGGCCTACTCATGTGTCACCATGCACTGCGGTGGCACAAGAGCAATAAATAACCTCACTTATGGGGAGGGGGGATTAGGCGGGCTAGCTGCCTTGGAACCACTGGGCTTACCCACGAGCTCGGTGGTTCCCACGATCGGTAGAAAGCAGGCTAGGCTCCCTTAGCCCACTTTCTACCAATCGTGGGAATAGCTTTATTATATCATTTTCCACCCTATGTCAAATGGACCGTGTGCGATACTACTACTATGGCTAGTTATATACTGCTTTTCAACAAAGTTCTCAAAGTGGTTTACATAGAAAAACAACAATAAATAAATAAAGTTATTCCCTGCTAGGAGCTCACAATCTAAACACACACACACACACACCATAAGATAGACACTTGCAACAGCCACTGGAGGGATGTTGTGCTGGGGTTGGATAAGGCCAGTTGCTCTCTCTCCTGCTAAACAGAAGAGAATCACCACTTTAAAAGGTTTCATACTATGATCAGCAACCCTAATCCACAGGCAGGAATGCCCTTGACTTCTCTACGTATGTTGGTGCAGAGGTGGTGGGCAGGAGAAGAGGGCTCAGTGACAGTGCAGAAGAGGGTTTCTTGACTATATACAAATGCATCTACACTACAGTTAAACTAGTCTCAACTGGCCCCCCTGATAATGGTCCTTCCCTTTCATAAGGGAACTAGGGATCACTATTTAAGGCTGTTTACTTGAAAAAATAGATTGGCTTATGCCTGTGCCTTTAACAGAGGTTTGATTTGAAGGTGTCAAAAGCTGAAGCTTGGAATGGCATGGAATTAAACATCATAATCTGCTAATTGCTGCAAATAAATTACAGTTAAAAGGACAACTACAGAGATTGATTAAAGAACTGGCAATCTTTGTCTAACATGGAGTTTTCAAAGCTGTATTCATTCAGTCCCCATAATTTTTTTTTTTTTGCAGAGGGTGTGTGTGTGTCCATATTAGGTTAACTTCGAAGTATACTGTATTTACCTGAATTCAAGACTAGGTTTCCCCCACGTTCTTTCATGTTAGATATCAGGGGGTCATCTTAAATTCAGTGTATTCTTCCTTTTGGGAAAATAAGGGTATTTATTTATTTAATAAGGATATGTAAATAATAAATGATCTATTTATTTAAATAAGGGTATTTAAACCTGTATTTAACCTCTATTTTTCAAGGGGCTCTTCTTAAATTCAGTCATCTTGTATTCAGGTAAATAGGGTGTATGCAAGGATACCCCTAAGCCTTGTTTTTGCCTTTAATCTGCTTGACCTCTGGAGAAATGAAGGTGAGCTCAAGTGATCACCTTTATCTTATTTATTATGTTTTTGTCCTACCTTCCTCCAAGAAGTTGAGGGCAGTGTACAAGGCTCTTCTTCTCCCTACCAACACTTTGAAGTAGGTCTGGCTGACAGTTGTGGCTGGCTCAAGTCCCTCCATGTCCAAGTTTGAATCTGAGCAGAGGTGCACCTAGGTCATTTTGGAGCCTGGACCTAAAGGCCTTTGGAGGCCCCCCACCCCTGCAAATTAAGCATCAGCATGCACTGCTGGGCAACCACACCACTCATGATGGATGAAAGAGGATTTGGGGCCCCACAGGGACTGTGGAGGCCCTGGGCTTCGGCCCCAAAGTCCAGGGGTAAGTGCACCTCTGAATCTGGGTCTCCCTACTTCTCATCCAACAGTTAACCACTGCACCACACTGGCTCTCTAAGTAATACTTAGAGGAACTCTAACTGTTTTCCCCTTGTCTTGAGGAGGCTAGCTAAGACAAATGGAGAAGGTCCCTTTAATAAAACCAGACAAATATATAGTAGTATTTGGATATATTTTTTTTAATCGACAAAGAGATAGTTGAGTGAAGAAGGCCATGAACATATATGGAAATACAAATGCATGCAGCTACCTTATACTGAGTCAAGCCATTGGTTCATCTAGTCCAGTGCTGTTTGTTTATGCTGCTGGTGGTGGCGGTGGCAGGTTTCCACTGGAGAGTCTCCAGACCCTTCCCATCCTGCTGCTTGGGACCCTTTAGGCTAGAGATGCTGGTTCAGACTGAGCCTGGGATCATCTTCTTCAGGCAAGACTTGCCCTCTGCCACGGAGCTATACCTCCTCCCCAGAATACTGGGAACCATAGGTATGGAGGGATAGCAAATGGAGGCAATGAGAGAGAAGTGGCAGGGAATAGTTGCCCAGCCTGCTAATTACAGAGAGCCTTGCTCCATTCTGATGTCTGAATCCTGAGAAGGAAGAATGAAATGTTCTTAAGTTTCACCAACCAGGATTGAAAACATTGTCTTTTTAGTTAAAATGAAAGCTACAGCTATGGAGATCCTGAAAGGGGCAGCTGTTTCACAGGATGCAACCAGATTCTAATCCTCTTTACTAGTTGTGCTCAATGATTGGCTACTAAATAGTGCCATCTACTGGCAAACCCTTCAATCACAGTAAATCTCCAGTTCTTGTTGCTTGAAAGAGCGTCTTTCAAAACTGAAGGATGAGGTATTCCATCCTCCTGGATAGAGAAGCCTGCTGTGTGAAATAAATATGTGAACTTTTCTTTTTCCTCTTTTTCTTGGCTAGGAGAAGTTTTTTTGGGTCTCCCATCTCTTACAATGTTCTGGATGGAAATCCATATATTATGGACTGAGAGGAAAGTTGCTTCCCTTAAATGCCTTGTATTCTATCACCTTTCAAATAAAAGATAGGAATATGAAATTATATTGTCAGACTTGCCCCTGGGAGTGGTACATACATGGAAGAAATTGAACTAATACCTCCATCCCTGCCACTTCCTGATGTGGGTCTGCAGCACCGCTCATTTAAGGGCATCAGGACATCAAATAATCTTCAAAATCTGATTCCAGGGGGGAACTTTCTGTCTTTGTGGATATGCTCGTATGCATGATGAATTCATACATACCTTCAGGGGTGCAGGGAGCTTTGCCGGGGCCGAGGGACAAAGTCTGACTGGTGGCTACCCTGCTCCCTGGGTGTTCTTGTGCCAGTGGCGTAGCCACTATTGGGCAACTGGGTTCAAAGAACCCAGTCTGCCGCCCCTCAGGGGCTGTGCCTCGTGACCCTGACACCCCCCCCCCACGTCTGACATCAGAGACACCCCCCACACGTCTGACATCGGACACGGAGGGTGCTGGCTTAGCTCCTGAGCGGGGCTGTGCGGGCTCGTTTGGGAGTTTAATGGTCGGAGCAGCTCTTCCCTGCCTTAAAGGTAGGGAGAGCCTGCTCCTGGCCGCACTACGAACGCAGTGCCGGCTTGGAACTAACTCCCGAACGGGGCCACACAGCCCCGTTCGGGGGCCAGACCACACACCCCGCATCTGATATCAGATGCGGGGTGTGGCGAACCCCGCGCCTAACATTAGACATAGGGGGCGGGGTGAGCAGGATCTCCACCACAGCCGGACATGGGCCACCCACGGTCTGGCTCCACTAGTGTCTTGCGTGTGTGCAAAGTGCATGTGTGCCCCAAGCCCCAAGCTGACATTAGAGGCAAGGGGGAAGGGCCAGTGCAGAGAACAGGGCTGTCACAGCCCCAGCATAGTTTCATTTCCCCTGCCAGTGGTTGGAGAAATCAGTGAGAGGGAGCCTTTTTCCCTGGAAAGGAGTTCCCTTTCTGCATTTTCACCAACCGTTGACAGGGAAATGAGAAAATGAAATATAGAGAATGTTCTCAGTCTTCCTGGGCTTCTTGCGTTTAGCGAGGGTATTATTGGTATTGGACAATTCCAGGCATTCCTAAATGATTCATCTTTCCTTGATCTTTCCCCCAATCTGGCTTCCATCCTGGTTGTAGGAAAAGGATGGCTTTTGTAGCCCTGGTAGATGATCTTCATCTGCTGACTGACAAGAGAAATACCTTCTTGATGATTTTGCAGGACCTATCAGCAAGTTTTGATGTGATGGACCATGGTATTTATTGCACTGACTAGAATATGCCGGGTACCTCAGAGAAAGTACTCTAGTGGGTTCACTCCTTTCTGTCTGATAAGACTCAACTGGTGATCACTGCAGAGGCTATGCCACCTCCCTGAAAACTCTGGGGGTTCCACAAGACTCAGTCCCAGACAGGTATGAAGCTGGTAGATAGTGGCTGTGGAGTGGAGGGGATTAGGCTGCCTGTGATCAAGAAGCTTCTGTAACCCTCTCTGGTCAGGTTAAGAGTCTACAGGTACTCCTAAATCCATCACTGCTTCATAAGAACAGGTCTGAGCTGTTGCCAGGAGTGTCTTATTCCCAGATGATCAAGAAGATTTTCCATTGTCTAGATGGATCAGACTTTGTTATTTTGACTCCTACTTCTGGAACTTCCAGACTTGATTACTGCAATGTGCTCTACATGGGACTGCCTTGAAGATGACTTGGAAGCTTCAATGAGTGCAGAACGTACTTGCCCATGTTCAAAGGTACGATCATATCCAATCTGGTCTGCACCAATTACATTGGTTACCAATCTGTTCCTGGGCTGAATTCAAGGTTTAATCTTTAAAACTTTGCATGGCTTGGGACCCCCATATTTTAAGAACTGTCTCTTGTTGTACAAACCCCTTTGTCTGTTGAGGTCCAGTCAGCAGGCATTAATGTGCCATCCTGTTCAGTTGTTGTACTTACAAACTAAAACAGCTCAGAGCAAGGTTTTTACAGAGATCATGCCAGAATTGTGAAACCTCCTCGTAATAGAGATTAGAATGAAAGCTGCCTCCTGGCTTTCCCTTCTAAAAGACTGTAAGGCTTATCCTTTCAATTAAGCCAGGGGTGTCCAACTGCAACCCTCCAGCTGCTTTTGGCCTACATCTGCCATCATCCCCAGTCACAGTGGCCAGTAGCCAGAGATGATGGGAGTTGTAGGCCAAAAACAGCTGGAGGGGTATGGTTGGACATCCCTGTCTTAGGCTGTTGACTGATGCTCTTTTCCTGTGTCTGAGTGCTAGATATTGTTACTAGTTCCTGACTTGTTCTAATGTTTTATTTTTAATGCGATGTAAACCACTTTGAACATTGGGGAAAGTGGTCTAAAAATGCAATAGAATAAAAATAAATGATAGCTCATGGGAACTGGAGGAGGAGGAGGAGGAGGAGGAGGAGGAGGAGAAGAAGAAGAAGAAGAAGAAGAAGAAGAAGAAGAAGAAGAAGAAGAAGAAGAAGAAGAAGAAGAAGAAGAAGAAGAAGAAAGTTAGAGACAAGAGAGTAAGAGTTTGCCACCTTCCCAGTTCCTGGTGAAGCTCATGGTTGTAACTAAATATCCAAAACTCTTATCTAATGGAAGGTGGATCTGCTAAACCTGCTCCTTATCACAGCATATCACTGACAACTTGGCATCTTCCTGTTGGGTTGGGTTTCAACTACTTTCCTTAATATTTCCTAGTATTATCTTTAACTAGAGACTCTGTTCTGTAGCTGCAGTGCCACTCTCATCCTCCCCTTGAATGCTTTTCTAATTTCAGTTAAAAGAATAACCCACTTTATCTCTGTCTCTTGCTGGCACTTATTCTGTCTGGCAAATAAAATGGGGAAGGGGGAAGCACCTTTTGCTGTTGAAGCAAACAGGCCTCGTGGGTGGGGGGCTGAGGGAGGCTTCAATAATTCACAAGGCTGCAGCATACTGAGTGAGCGAGCTCTGGTGGGTTTTAATAAATGCAGCTATAATGTGACATCCAATTTATTATTAAACTTTTAAAAGGAGAGGAAATGGCAGAGTTTAATAAAAATGTTCAAATGCCTGATATTAGTCATGGCAAATGGATGAAGGCTGCAGATTTGGCTGAGGGTTTTAATGAATAATATCTAAGTTGGTCCCCTGATACATGCAGGAGGAAGGAGGGGATACTGGCAAGACTACTGTAGTGGAGTGGGGGATGGGAGGATGGGGTTCTTCTATAAATGCTTCCGCCATACTTGGCTAGACCATGTGCTTGAAACTATTTTCACTGCTGCCTTCTCTCACAGACTGGAGTGTTAATTCACGGGCAGTAACTATATGGTTTCAGATATGTTATTATTATTTATTATTTATTCTGTTTCTATCCTGCCCTTCCAAAAATTGTTCAGGGTGGTTTACACAGAGAAATAATAAATAAATAAGATGGATCTCTGTCCCCAAAGGGCTCACAATCTAAAAAGAAACACAAGATAGACACCAGCAACAGTCACTGGAGGTACTGTGCTGAGGGTGGATAGGGCCAGTTACTCTCCCTCTACTAAATAAAGAGAATCACCAGTAGCAGGGGTTTAATATAATATAAACTCAGATTTGACCAAGACATGGTAAATGTCCCATCAATGAATATAGTATCCAAGTGTCAATGGGACCTTAGTAGTGATGTGCGGTTCGGTCCGGATCCGGATCGGTTCGTCCCGAACCGGTCCGGATCCGGCGGTTCGATCCCGGACCGAATCGGGCCCTTCTGGGACCGATCCGGACCGAATCCGAGTCGGTTCGGCTCCGAACCGGCTCGGGTTTCCCGAACCGGTTCGGGAGTTCAATTGAGTCTCTGGAGTGTCCCTTTAAAGTTTGAAGTGTGTCCTCCATTTTGTGGCTCATTCCTGAAACTTTTGCTCCTAGCATCCATTTTGTGATGCTATTTTCAGGCATTGTATTGGCTGCGCTATTGATCCTTTGATTGGCCAGAATGAGTCCTTTGGTCTGGTAGGCTGCTTGGCTGTTGCACTGTTGAGAGCTGGCACCCTGTTGGCCGTGGGGGAGTGCAAAGGTGGGGGCTCCCAAAGGAGGGAATTTCAAACCTATATAAACCCAAGCCTCTTCTCTGGAAACTTCTCTTGGCTGCAGTTGTGGGATCATCTCTGAGACCTTGCTTGCTCTTTTGCTGCTGGTGTCTGCTGTGAGTCCCTGCTGACTGTGTGTCACATTAGTGTGTGTCTGTCTCTCTGCTCTCTGTGTGTGTTGTTGTGTGCCACCTTGTCCATCTGCCCTCTGTCTGTCTCTGTCCAAACCTCTTTAATACTTTCCCCTCAACTTTTTCCAACTTTTCCTGTTGTGTGTTTTCTGTTCTCTTCACCCTTTCTCTCTCAACCCTTCTTCCAAAGTTTTGGCTTTCCCTCCTTCCCCCCCCCCACCCCCCTCTTCTGCATTGCTTTCCTGTTTTTGTGCCTTGCCTGACTTTTGTTCCACTTTTTGAGTTGCATTCAATTATTGCTTCTGTGTAAATTTATATATTTGCTGATTTTGGTTTTTAATTAATAGCTATTGTTATTGCTGGCTGCCTGTCTGAGTTGTGTTTCTGAGGATTTAGTTTATATTATTGCTGCAATTTGATTCCTTGTGTTCTGATTTTGATTGTTAATTTGTTCCCCTCTGGCCCTGCTCCTAGCTTCCCCCCTCCCTCCCTCCCTCCCACCCAGATAAGATTGTTTCCCTCCTGTGCTGCTGCCTGTTGAGCCTTGCATTCTTTGGATTTCTTTGTGGAATTAGGTTCTGGTTTTGGTTTTGCTCCCTGTGTGTGTCACCCACTCCCCCAGTCCCTCCCCCTGGTAGTTGTAAACCCCCCCCCCCGCCCTGAGACTTTCTGGCTGCCCTTTGGTTTCCTTTTTTTTACTTTGTGTATAGATTGTTTGGATTCAAATTTGATTGTTCCCCTGTGGTCCTGCTCCTAGCTTCCCCCCTCCCTCCCCTCCAGAAACCCACTCCCCCCACTGCCACCTCCTCCTCCACTCCTGCCCTGCCTGCCCCCTCCCACCCAGACTGAGTGTTGTTCCCCATCCTCCCTGGTGCTGCTGCTGCTGCCTGTTGAGTCCTGTCTTAGTTACTTTGGTTTTTTGTGTGAAATCAATTAGCTTCTTTTGGTTCTGGTTTTGCTGTGTGTGTGTCCCATTCCTCCCTGCTGGTTGTTGTTGGTTCCTCTCCCCCCCCCCCCCCAGACTTTCTGCCCATTGTTCCCAGGTGTTGTTTTTTTTTTTTACCCCAGGCCCCCTGCCACAGACTAGCCCCCAACCACACACACCCTCTCTGCTCCCCCCACCCCACCTCTTTTCCTCCTTGCCCCCGACTCTCTCCACTCACCCCAGGCCCCCTGCCACACACTAGCCCCAACCACACACACCCTCTCTGCTCCCCCACCCCACCTCTTTTCCTCCTTGCCCCCGACTCTCTCCACTTACCCCAGGCCCCCTGCCACACACTAGCCCCCAACCACACACACCCTCTCTGCTCCCCCCACCCCACCTCTTTTCCTCCTTGCCCCCGACTCTCTCCACTCACCCCAGGCCCCCCTGCCACACACTAGCCCCAACTACACACACCCTCTCTGCTCCCCCACCCCACCTCTTTTCCTCCTTGCCCCCGACTCTCTCCACTTACCCCAGGCCCCCTGCCACACACTAGCCCCCAACCACACACACCCTCTCTGCTCCCCCCACCCCACCTCTTTTCCTCCTTGCCCCCGACTCTCTCCACTTACCCCAGGCCCCCTGCCACACACTAGCCCCAACCACACACACCCTCTCTGCTCCCCCCACCCCACCTCTTTTCCTCCTTGCCCCCGACTCTCTCCACTCACCCCAGGCCCCCTGCCACACACTAGCCCCAACCACACACACCCTCTCTGCTCCCCCACCCCACCTCTTTTCCTCCTTGCCCCCGACTCTCTCCACTTACCCCAGGCCCCCTGCCACACACTAGCCCCCAACCACACACACCCTCTCTGCTCCCCCCACCCCACCTCTTTTCCTCCTTGCCCCCGACTCTCTCCACTCACCCCAGGCCCCCCTGCCACACACTAGCCCCAACTACACACACCCTCTCTGCTCCCCCACCCCACCTCTTTTCCTCCTTGCCCCCGACTCTCTCCACTTACCCCAGGCCCCCTGCCACACACTAGCCCCCAACCACACACACCCTCTCTGCTCCCCCCACCCCACCTCTTTTCCTCCTTGCCCCCGACTCTCTCCACTTACCCCAGGCCCCCTGCCACACACTAGCCCCAACCACACACACCCTCTCTGCTCCCCCCACCCCACCTCTTTTCCTCCTTGCCCCCGACTCTCTCCACTTACCCCAGGCCCCCTGCCACACACTAGCCCCAACCACACACACCCTCTCTGCTCCCCCCACCCCACCTCTTTTCCTCCTTGCCCCCGACTCTCTCCACTTACCCCAGGCCCCCTGCCACACACTAGCCCCAACCACACACACCCTCTCTGCTCCCCCCACCTCTTTGGACCGCTGCTACTGCTGTGTCCTCCCCCCACACCTGAATCCCCCCTCCCTGCTGCGCTGCGCTTCTCCTCTCTCCTCTTTCTCTCTATCATCTCTCTTTCTCCTCTCTCTCTCTTTCTTTTCTCTCTCTCTCCTCTCTTTCTCTTTGTCCCTGCCCCCCCTCTCTTTTCTCTCTCTCTTAGTCTTTTCTCTCTCTGCTCCCCTTCACTTTCCACCTCCTCTCCCACAGCTGCAGCCACACACAGTAGCCTACCCACCTGGCGGCTGCCATCGGTTTTTTTTTCTTTTTATAGTTTTTGGTTGATTTTGTCTCTGCTTGGGGGTGAGTTGAGCGACACAAACAGTGTTGTCTCCTCACTTCTGCCCCTCCATCGTTGTTGAACTACCCCGGTTGCCTGTGTGCCTCGTGCGGCCGCCCTGCTGTGTCTCAGCCCAGGGTGGCTGGCTGGCGGCGGCGAATCCGTGACCAGCAGTGAGCGGCAGGAGAAGGACCGGAAGAAGAGGGGTTAGTGCGTGTGCGATTGTGCACCTTTTGTTGCCCCTTTCTCTCCCTAGCTGGCGGTTTTAAATAGGGACACCCCTATTCTGAAATGCATTTGGGTGTGGGGAGGAGGGAGGGAACCTTGGAGAGGAGATGTACTGTTGTAAAACTTGTGTCTTCATGCCCATGCCCAGTAAAGAAATTGCTGCTGTGTGTTGCGTTGCATTGCATGCGTCTTGCAGGTGGTTTTTGAACAGGTGCCTTCCAGAGTGCTTCCTTGCCTCTGGGGCAGTCTGAGTGGGGTCCAGGGTTCTGATGCGATGCTGCCACTGCTGGGCCCATGCCATGCCAGAGTGCTTCCTTGCCTCTGGGGCAGTCTGAGTGGGGTCCAGGGTTCTGATGCGATGCTGCCACTGCTGGGCCCATGCCATGCCAGAGTGCTTCCTTGCCTCTGGGGCAGTCTGAGTGGGGTCCTGGCTGGTCTCTGATGCTGCCACTACATGCTGGGCCCATGCCATGCCAGAGTGCTTCCTTGCCTCTGGGGCAGTCTGAGTGGGGTCCTGGCTGGGCTCTGATGCTGCCACTACATGCTGGGCCCATGCCATGCCAGAGTGCTTCCTTGCCTCTGGGGCAGTCTGAGTGGGGTCCTGGCTGGGCTCTGATGCTGCCACTACATGCTGGGCCAATACACACGCATGATGATGATCATGATGTTCAATCCATGAGGCTGCCATCAAGTGTTTGCTGCTGCTTGCTTGCCATGGCATTGGGCAGGCAGAGTCACAGAGTGGGTGGGTTCAACCTCTGTGTTGGTGTGACTGGGTTCTGGTTTTGGTTGTGTGCAATTTAGAGTCACTAAATAGGCTGCATTGAGTTTGAACCACCCCCCAGAACCCACACTTTGTGTTCCAGTTCACTAAATAAGGGTTTCCTCCTTTGATCTGCAGGTTCCCAAGCGTTGACTGCATCCCTCCCCCACCCCCGGTAGGTGCTGTGCCCTCCCCCCATCCACTCCCCCCCCCAAAAAAGCTAAAAACTTGCCACCCACACCACAACTACTCCACCCAACTGCCCGTGCCACCCTCCCACACCGGGGTTCCACCCTTTAACCCCCTATTTTTCTAAAAAAAAACCCTCCCAGACCCATCTCCCCAATTGGCTTGGTGGTTGACTCCCAAATTCAAAAAGGACACCCTCCCCCTCACTTCGATTGGCTTCCCCCCCCATATCAAAAAGTCTTCCTTTCCCCCCCATTGGCTTCCTTTTTTCAAAACAAACTTCCCCCCCGCCGCCTCCAAATCAGCTGCCTTTTTTTTGGCCCCTAAGCCCCTCCAAATTATTTTTTTGACCCTGTCTGGCCTTCCTCCTAAAGTCTCCCTCCTTCTGACCTAGCAGCATGTCTGAGCGCCGTGTGGCGGGCAGGGCTCGCTCAAGGCTGGCAGGCAGAGGTGGGAGAGGCCAGGTGCGGGGTGCGCCTGCGGCACGGGGAGGGAGAGGACGCGGGGAGCCTGAGGACACCCCAGTTCTCCCCATTGGAGAATTCTTTGCTCCGGCCCCATCTTTGGTGCGCAGGATTCAGTTCCCCACGCCTGCTGCCGCCAATCGCGGCAGAGGCAGAGGCACTGTTAGGGCTGTGGCGGGTCCCTCCTCGCCGGCGGCACCAGGTGCTGCTGAGCTACCGCCAGTTGTTGAGGTGGAGGAGACTGTGGAGTTGGAAGAGCAGGTAGAGGGCGGTGAGGACCGTGCGGCTGGCAGCGATGCAGCCAGGTTCTCCCTCCCTCTGGGGCCCCTTCCCCCTATCCTTTCGCCGCTCAGTGGGGCCCCCCCTCGTGAAGCCCGACACTCTGGTGGGGAGCGGTCTGGCGAGGTGGTGGAGGAGAGGCCTGCCTCTCCGATGCCAGTTCAGCCGGGCCCTTCCTCCGCTGTGGAGGGCGGAAGGGGCGGGTTGGGTGGCAGCAGTGGGCAGGCAGCGGCGGCCGCCCCCCCCCTAGGACTGCAGCCACCCTGCGAGAAACGGCCTAGGACGGCGCCCAGGGCGCAGGAGGCCAAGGGCAGTGGTGCATGGGTGCATTTTGAGGTTCCTCAAGATGACCCATTCCACGCCCGCTGTGTCCACTGCAGGATGCTTGTCAGCCGTGGAAGGGACCCTGCGCACCTGGGTACGACGCCTATGTGGAGACACCTAGAGCGTCACCACCCAGGTCTCAGGGGACAGGCTGGCAGCGCTAGTGCGCCTTGTGCATCTGCCACTAGGGCGGGCAGCGGCAGTGTGCCAGCCAGCAGGCAGGCTACACTGCCCGTCCAGCGGTGGACGCAGTCCTCGGGCAGCCAGCGTATTGTTCGCGTGGACCATCATCACCTCACCCGCCTCATAGGGGAGATGATTTCCACCGATGACCAGCCGTTTCAGGTGGTCGAGAACAACAGCTTCCGCCGTATTCTCCAATACCTGGCTCCCGAATACGTCATCCCCTCAAGGACGACGTTCAGCCGGAACGTGGTCCCCTCCCTGTACCGCCGGTGCAGGGAGCTCGTGTCGGCCGAGCTGCGTGCAGCTCCGGCCGGGACAAGCGTGCATTTCACGACTGACCTCTGGACCAGTGTCAGTGGGATGCACGCTTCTTTCCTGGCCCTCACTGCCCACTGGTGGGGACCGGAGAGTGAGGGGACCTCCGCGGGCGATGCTTCCGGGTCCGGCGCGGCTCCCGATGCACTACGGCACAGGTGGGCCGTCCTGCACGTGGAGACGATGGACACGAGGCACACCGCGGAGGAGGTGGCGGCCGTACTCGACCGCCAGATAGAGGAGTGGATTGGCGGGTGTCCACACCTCTCCCGCGGCTTCATTGTCACCGACAATGGAGCCAACGTTACCGCCGCTGTCGAGACAGTCATGGACTGTGTGAACATACGGTGTATGGCACACACGCTCCATCTGACCGTCAGGGACGCCCTTGGCCTTAAGGAGCTGAGGGCGTCCCAGGAGAAGGGGGCCCGCCCCATCGCAGGTGCTGTTGCTGCCACGGCCACGCTTGTGGATAAGTCCCGCAAGCTGGCCGCCCACTTCCACCGCAGCGAGAAGTCCAGGAGACTGCTTCGCCAGAAGCAGGATGACCTTGGCCTTCCTCGCCATCTCATCCCTACGGATGTGGAGACGCGGTGGAACTCCACCTTCCTCCTGTTCCAGCGCCTGTTGGAGCAGGAGAGAGCCCTTGTCGCCCTGGCGAGGGACGAGTCCTTGGATGTCTGCGACTTCTCGAACGCAGAGTGGAAGCAGATGTCCGAGGCGGTGTCGGCACTCGAGCCCTTCCAGCTTGCCACGAAGGGCTTGTGTGGCGACACCACTCCCTTGAGCCAGGCGCTGCCCACAGCTGTTGGTCTCGAGAAGCTGATGGGTGGACTCCATATCTCTCTGACCACGCCAGAGGGTCGTGCTCTGGCTGGGAGGCTGAGGTCTGGGGTTGACAAGCGGCTCGTTGATGTGCTGGGAGACAGGGAGGAGTATGTCCTCGCTTGTCTCTGTCACCCAGCCCTCAAGGGCAATGCCGTGAGTGCCGACGACTTGCCCAGGTGGAAGGGCATCCTGGTCGAGAAGGTTAGGGAGGAGGAGGCCGCTAGGGCCCGCAGAGACCAGGGTGTTGGTAGTGGTGCGGGGGCAGCCCTCGCGGCCCAACCCGCACCCAGCAGCAGCATGGGCGGCCAGCCGGCGTCAGCTTCCCCTTCCCCTCCCTCTTCCCAGTCCAGCAGCGCGGCATCCCAGGCGGCGCCATCGCAGCAGCCATTTGCTACCGACTCGAGATCCGCCCAGTGGTTTCAGCGGTTCTGCTATGGCGCCATGCCTGGTATGCGGGAGGCTCGACCTGCCAGGCCCCCCTCCAGTGCTGAGCAATGCGTTGCGCAGTACTTGGAGGAGCCTGTGGAGGGAGACGGCGTGGACTGCGCACAGTTCTGGGCGAGCCGCCGCCAAGTCTGGCCGGACCTGGCGGTGGTGGCTGTGCGCCTCCTCTCCTGCCCCCCAACCAGTGTCCAGAGCGAGCGGGTGTTTTCACGTGCCGGGGACGTGGTGACACCCTCTCGCTCCCGCTTGGACCCTGGTCTGGTGGAGCAGCTGGTCTTCCTTAAGGTGAACCTCCCCTTGTTGGGCTACCCCAAGCTTGAGTTTGAGACGGGCGAGTGATTACCGTGGGTTGCCCCATGGTTGGTCACCTGCCTGGCTCGACCTCTGCTTATCCCTACCCTCCCCCCTTCCACCTCTAGCTGAGCTGACGTGACAGATGCTGAGCCGTGCCAGCCAGTCGCAGCGTGTAGTGTGCCCACACAGAGATGCAGTTGTAGTAGTAGTTGTAGTGCTGCGACTGGCCAGATGTTTACAATGCCCACGCCCACCTAAAAAGAAACCCAATGCTGACCAGCACAGGCCCTTTATCTATCCACCTGTCAGCATTTGGGGACCTGGCGTGGGCACGGCACACACCCCCAAAGTAGCACAGCCCACGGAGTACTAGACTTAGCGGCAGCGGCGGGTATACGTTCAAAAATGCAGTGTAGATATGTAAATACTGTATGTAAATAAACATGTAAATAATTTTTTCTTTAAAAACCCCATGTCAAAATCAAGCCTCAAAATTATGCAAAAGAAAGAAAAAAAGGTGACAAAGGGAGAACAAAATGATGAATGCCAAATGAATTGATTTTATTGAAAATGTCACCAGAAATCATGTGTGGGGGGCTTGGTTTACATGGAGAAAATGATTGGGTGATTTTTTGAAATGAAACGAATGAATTATTATCATCTTATGTTCATCTTGATTGTGGTCACTGTTGATGTTGGCTGATGGCAAAAAACCCAAAACCATCAGAATAGCAATGAACTGGCTGCCAACACAACATATTGATTGATAACTGTGCAGGGGGGGAATTGGGTCTGTGTGTGTGTGTGTGTGTGGTGCAGGCTCAGTCTGTCTCTTCCTGTTGTGTGTCTGTCTGTCTGTCTGTCTGTGTGAATGGATGCCTAGCACTGTCTCTGTGTGTGGATGCTTTCTGTGTGTAGTGTGGTGTGTGTCTGTCTACATGTTTTTTTCCTCCCCCCTCCAACTCCCTCCATCCTTCCCCTCTCATCCTCTCCCCTTCCTCTTCACCACCTTCCATCCTCCCTCCCTTCCAGCCCACCACCGCCTCAACTGCCCCCAACCCCGGTCTGGCAGATGATGAGAGTCTGGTCTCTCCCACCGAAGCACACACGTGAGCACGTGTGTGCACAAATATGTGGCTGACCAACTCTGAGCCGGACCCTCCCCCCTTCAATCCCCTCTACATCCCTCTCCCCCTCCCCTTTCCTCCCCCCTGCCTCCCAGCCTCCCTCCCTGCCTCCCTCCCCCCTCCTAGCTAGCAGCGCACACATACACACACAAAACACCTGTGGTGGCAAACACCACCAGCACACATGCACTCACACTGGTGCCACCACCTCTGCCTTGGGCCTCTGTGTCCTTGAGCAGATATGTGGTGGTGGACCAGAGAAGCATTTCTTTCCAGCAAGGCAAAAGGCATGCACTCACTGCACACACACACACACACACACACGAAGAGGTGAAGACGAGAAGAGGCAACTTCTAGAACCAGCAGCAGCAGGTGAGTGTCGTGTAATTGTGTTGCTTCCCAAGGCCACTGCCCATGCTCAATGCTCAGTCTGCTGAAACTAAAGAACTAGCTACAGTCACCCTTCCTCACATGCAGCTCAGCTCAGCTCAGCTCAGCTGCACAGCACACTGACTAACTAGACACTACAGCTGGTGGTAGAAAAAACAGAAGTCTAGATTCTAGAAGATGTCCTGGTGGATTTTAAACTTTCAAATCTGTGCTAGGATTGCCTCGCCCGCCTCCTCCTCCTCCTCCTCCTCCTCCTGCCTGTAATTGTGCCCTCTCCCCTTGCAGTTGCGCCGTCGTGATGGGTTGGTGATGTGCGTGCGCCGTCTACTTGTTAGCTCTCTCCTCCTCATGTTGGCTGGGCTTGCCAGGCACTGGCTGGCAGCAGCTGTTGGCTGTGTGCTAGGCTCAGGCTGTGGCGCGCGTGACTGGACTGGGAATGTTATTGTAGCGGCAACACTGGCTGTGGTGGTAGCAGTAGTAGCTGTTGTTGTTGCTGGGCTGGTGGCTGCTGGCCTGTGCTGACTCTGCGCACTTGGTCTGGTCTGGTCTGGTCATTGGGATGCAGATGTAGGGTGTGTGTGCATCATCCATGGGGAGCATCAGAGCAGAGCAGAGCAGGTTGGCTGGCTTCTGTCTGTCGGGCCTAGTCAGTGGCAGGCACTGAGTGAGGCGGTGGTTTCTTTGGGCATCACGTCACCCATCATGCGGAGCAGCAGGTCTGCTGCTCTGCTGCTCCGCCTCCTGCTTCTTCTCTGTGTGTGCTGCTCTTGTGCTTAGTGTGCTGCTCCGCTGCTGCTGCTGTGCTGGCAGGCAGCACAGCTGTGGCCTTTTTGTTAGATCAGAGAGTGGGTGTTGTCTCTCTGAGTGTCCTCCTCTTACTTGCTTGGATAGGAGTGGTGGTAGTAGGTAGGCATTAAGATGGACTGACTAGGTGTTACGTGTTAGGGCGCCCAGAGAGAGGCGCCAAAAAGATGGGGTGGCAATTGTTGGGTTGCTCCTAGTATTATTGGTGAATTTCTGAAGAAAAAATTTTTTTCCATTGGCTAGAATGGGGGTTCGGGGCTGCCCCAGACCCGCCTCTGTGGGGTGGCAGCACCCCCAAAGTGGGTCCGGGGCCATGGCAAAAATGCCCTCAGTCCCTCCCAGCAATCCCCGTAGAGATAGGAGTGATGGTTCTGTTGTTTTTCTGAGGTGTTCTGAGTGAGTGTGGATTCTGTGATAGCAAATGAGAGTGGATTCATGGTGTCTCATTGGAAATCTCATAAGCTATCATAGAATCTACACTCAGAATACCTCAGAAAAACAACAGAACCATCACTCCTATCTCTACGGGGATTGCTGGGAGGGACTGAGGGCATTTTTGCCATGGCCCCGGACCCACTTTGGGGGTGCTGCCACCCCACAGAGGTGGGTCTGGGGCAGACCCGAACCCCCATTCTAGCCAATGGAAAAAAAATTTTTCTTCAGAAATTCACCAATAATACTAGGAGCCACCAATTGCCTTGGGATTTTTGGGGTGGAGGACACCCATGGGTGGCTACCACCCACCCCAGCTTTTTTGCCCCTAAGGGCTCCACATTGTGAGTTATGGGCAAAAATTTATTTTTTGAAAAAAATTTGTAAAAAATCAGAGGAAGGTCCAATCGACTTGAAATTTGGGTGGCAGGTAGAACACAATGTCCCCTTCAAAACCAGCCACTTTTTGTGATCCGAACCGGTTCGGTTCGGATCCGAACCGGTTCGAAACCGAACCGGACCGGGGGGGTGGTCTGGCAAAACCAAAACCGAACCACCCCGGTCCGGTCCGGACCCGGTTCGGACCCGAACCGAACCGGGAGAACCGGTTTTATGCACATCCCTAGACCTTAGATCAGGACTGCATACTCACAATTTACCTATTGTTTAAGAAGCTGTGGAATGTGGATAGATAACTAGGTGGAACTGGAATCACATCAATGATACAGGGATACAGCTGAAGATATAGGCACCCCCTCCTCTGGCCTAGAACAGGGTCCTTACACTTTCTCCCATAGTCTCTCTTCTGACCTGAATCACTGTAATTTAGTAAATGAGTGTAAGACCGGACTGCTGAGAATGGGGACAGAACTCTTGCATTTCCAGACAAAATTAGGAATGCCTTATCAAAAGCTATTTGTTTGAGAACAGAACACTAAAGACACACAATCAAGTATTTAAAAAAGATAAGCAGAAAGTAATACATTTGGTACTAACAGCTAACCTTTTGCATTACATACATGAAGTTCATTGTAACTTCTGTTTCGTTTTGTTTTAAATAAAAAGCAGGTGCTGGAGGCTGCAATAAGGAGCAAAGTGTGTGTGTGTGTGTGTGTGTGTGTTAGAGATGTGCCTGAATCATTTCGGTGCATCTTTGAAGAGGCACCGAAATGATTTGACTCCCTGCAGCCAAAACACTGATGCCATTTGTGTGCCGATACCACGTGAGGGATGCTGGGGGAAGCATCCTGTCGCTGTGGCGGGGTGTTTTAAAGGAGACATGGGCTGCCACTTTCAGAGGGATGTTTCTCTTAGAATAGTGCTGTGATGGGTGGCACAAGGCAGCGGAGGCTCTCAGGAAGGGCAGGTAGGACCTGCCTGCCTCCTCTTAAGGGAACCTCTCCCCACCCCCTGGGATGTGCCCGAAGTATTTCGTTCACATCCCTAGTCTTAACCCTTTCCCTGGCAGCCATTTTTCCTGGGTTCCTTGAACCTGTTTGCGCAATGGTGGCTCTCTGTCCCTGCTCAAAATATTTCTTCTGCAAGAGAAAAACAGCTTGAGGGAGACAATTTTAAGAAGAAAAATGTCTGAAGATGAAAGCGTTAAACACTTCTTCCTCAGACATTTTTAGCCTACTTTCCAGTAGGCTTATGAGATCACCCAGCATTCTGTGTGTGTGTCCCCGCCCCATCAACTTTGCAGCGCCTGGACCAATATGAACCAAACTGGCTACAGTTGTAGGGACAAATAGAGACACCTCAGTGGCGTAGTTTTTGATGATGTCATCCACCCCAATTCAAGATGGTAAACTTTTGAGGCGCAAGTGGGCTAACTTGTGAACTGCTTAATCGATTTGAACCAAATTTGCTACAGCTGCAGGGACACATAGGGATGCCCAAATGGCATAGTGAGTGATGATGTCATCCACTCCAATTCAAGATGGCGGCCGTGTGAACATATGAGGTTCAAGTAGGCTAATTTGTGGGCTGTCTAACCGACTTAAACCAATTTACATACAGTGGCAGTGAGTGACAAAGACACCTCAGTGGTGTAATTTGTGATGGTGTCATCGACACTGATTCAAGATGGCAGATGCATAAACTTTGGAGGCACAAGTGCGCTAACTTATGAACTGCTTAACCAATATGAACCAAATTTGCTACAGTTGTAGAGACACATAGGGACACCTTAACGGCGTAGATTGTGACAATGTCATCCAATCCAATTCAAGATGGCAGACATGTAAACTTTTGAGGCGCAAATACAGTAACTTGTGGACTGTCTAACCAATTTGAACCAAATTTGTTACAGCTGTATGGACACACAGTAAGGCCCCAATGGTGTAGTTTGTGGTGATGTCATCCACCCCGATCCAATATGGTGGATGTGTGAGTTTTTGAGGTGCAAGTGTACTAACTTGAGGACAGTCTACCCGATTTGAACCAAATTTGATGCAGTTGTGACACACAGGGACACACAGTGACACACAGGGACATTTCAGTGGTGTCGTTTGTAATGATGTAATCCACTCCGATCCAAGATGGTGGATGTATGAACATTTGAGGTGCAAGAGATCTAACTTGTGGACCTTGACTTGAACAAAAATTTAGTCCAGTTGTAGAGACAGTGAAAGTAAAGTAGGCTGATTGGTTCTTACTAGATAACTTGTTCTTGTGGTTCTAGTTGCAGCTTCTAGCAGTTAGTTTTCATTTGGGGGAAAGAATCTTGGGAAAGTTACACAGAACTCTGCGGAACATGTAGTTTGGCCCTAATGTTGCTTCTTTGAGCTAGACTAGTAGCTTATCAAGAATCTTGGGAATATTTATATTAGCAAAAGAATCACTAGCAAGATTACAGTTAATGTGGGTAGCTGTTGTAACTGTTTTTTTCTTCAAGAAATTAAAAACAAAATGCAAACCACCTCTTTACTTACTGCATACAGCTGCTTAGGATTGCATATTCTCAGGGTGATTTGACATTCAAACAAATGGCAGATAATTCTCCACATCACTTTTTAGAAAGCTCAGCGAACACCAGTTAGAAAGGCACCTGTTACATCACAGCCTAGGTGGTTTTGGCCAATCTTCACAATTCTCCTCCAGGTCTTCTAGAGTTGGTTAACTGACCAATCCTATGCACCCAAGTCCAACTGGGCTGTATATATGTAGTTTTCAGACATACAGAACACAAAACCAGTCCCCCTATAGTATTTAACAAAGAGGCTAGACAAGAAGACTCAAGACTAAGATTCCTCCTGGCAGGATTTGTATGAACAGTGTTCAGCCTCTCTATCAACAGCTCTTCTCAATCAATATAGACAAACTGAATACACAAAGTAGGGAGTGGGATTGCAGTAGCCCTTGATGTATGTATGCACAATAGAATGTATAAACAGACATTACATGTGTGTGCACATAGATTTGTCCATGTGATTGATGACTATGCTTTTTGCAGAGTTCTCAGTAATGCATATATGCTGTACATGTAACTGTGTTTACTCAGTTTAGTGACTATGTGTAGGTCAGGGGTGGAGCCTGCTGCCCTCCCAGTGCTCATTCACTTACCTTACAATGACCAACTGAAAAGGGCTTCTGTTGAGCGTGAGTGAAGGCAGCCTTCTCATTTGCAAATCCCTATGATTATTTATAGCATCTGCAGCTCCTGGTGGCTTGGCACAGCCACAACTTCCCTCTAGGGCACATCAGGGGTCTTTACATATGGCAGTAAAGTACGGGATATTCACAGCTTTTGCTCAAGTTCCAAGTATGATCTTACTCCCCATATAGATGCTGTGCGGGCTTCCACACTACTTCCTAGCACAATCTTACTCTCTGTGCACACACTGAGCAGGAACTTCATGCAATCTTCATAGTGCCACCTGCCAGCCAGCTCTTGCATTCCAAGAATTATTTGCCTATTCATTACCCAAAAGTAGGGCAAAGATTGGGCTCTTTTCAGAATGCAAGAGCTTGCCAACAAGTAGCACTGTGAAAATCACACACTTGGCATGTATATAAAGGATATGATCATGCTAGGAAGTAGTACAGACGCCTGCAGCAGTGTATGTATAAGATCATGCTTGTAGTGGCTGACCACCTCCAGACACTCTTGGAGGAAATGGACTGTCTAGATCCATTTCAATCAAGCTTCAGGCCTGGCTTTGGAACAGAAGCTGCTTTGGTCACCCTGTGGGATGACCTATGCAGAAAGAGACAGAGACAGAGGGAACGCAAACCTGTTAATTAACTTGGCTCTCTCAGAGGCAGTGTTCCCTCTAACAAGGATTCCCAGATGTTATTGATTACAACTCCCAGAATCCCCAGCCAAAGACCAAATGGACCACTGACTAAACAAACTTTCCCTAGACTAAACTTCCTGAAGCCAAAACCCTGGCTTTCTTTGTCTTGAACTCACCAAAACCCTGCTTGAGAATCAAGCCCCTGCAGTCCTATCTTCCAAGGTCTTCAGCCATCCTTCTGCAGCCAAACTCCATGGCCTCAAGTCCTGTTCTCACCCCCAGCCTGCTTCTTATAACAAAGGAACCTTCTCTTCCTCCTCATGGCTCTCTAGGTCCCACCTATCTGGTGTGCTGATTGGCTGAGCCCTGGAGTTCACTAGCCTGTCAGTCAGGTCAAGGCTCACTTTCGGTTTACTCTTTAGTGGGAGGGCTGGCTGGTCACTACAGCTGCCTTTGCCCTATCTTGGCTGCTCATGAGGATAGCCTCATTGAGTTCACCTGGGCAGCTGAAGTGGCCTGTCTTAATGAAGACTGAAGCTGGATTTTGTTTTAAAGAAATGGCCACCGCGCATGCACAAATGGCCTCTGTGAGGCCCTGGACCATGCCAGGCCTTGCAGAGGCCATTTGCGCATGCGTGGCAGCAGGGAAAATGGCTGCTGCGCCAACCTACAGAGGCCCGAATGGGCTGAAAGAAAAGGTTATACGGGCAATGGTGGTGTTGACCGAGGCTGGTTGGGGGAGGGGGAACCTTCGTGGACCCCCCCCCGGCCTAGAAGAAGCCCCCTAAAGGGGCTAAAGGTAATTTAATTTTTTTAAAACCTTCACAAACTTCCCCACACCGGACTGGACCGAACTGGGAGCGGGGTTCTAAGGGGTGCTGGACCGAACTGGTCCGAACTAAAACCAAACCAGGCCAGTCAGTTCCATGCACATCCCCAGTGGTAGTATGTGAAAAGTTTAGAATACTTGCATGTGAAAAATTTTAAATTGTTTTTTCCAGTCTGATGAGAGATCAAAAAAGTATCAGTGTCTGAGCTTATACTTATATTATAAAGAAGAGGCCACCTATGTGGCTACAAGAATGTCACAAAAGAATGAGCAGCTCTCTTTCATCTGTGTGATTTGACATGATGTGTTGCTAGATATATTCCTAAACTTGTCCTGGAATGAATGAGGTGTGTCTTCCTTGCCCTGCCCCCACACTGCTACTACTTCTAGACACTTCTTTTGAAGACTGAAGACTTTTGAAGACTTTTGAAGTATGGCATCAGTCTGGTTCAGGTCATTACTGGATAGAATTGATTGACTGATTGATTAAGTGCTGTCAGGTTGGTGTCGACTCTTAGCGACCACATAGCTAGATTCTCTCCAGAATGATCTGTCTTCAACTTGGTCTTTAAGGGCTCTCAGTGGTACATTCATTGCTGTTATAATCAAGTCCATCCACCTTGCTGCTGGTCGTCCTCTTCTTCTCTCTCCTTCAACCTTTCCCAGCATTATGGACTTCTCAATGGAGATGGATTTTTGCATAATGTGTCCAAAGTATGATAGTTTGAGCCTGGTCATTTGTGCCTTGAATGAGAATTCTGGGTTGATTTGTTCTATGACCCATTTGTTTGTCTTCCTGGCTGTCCATGGTATCCTCAAAAGTCTTCTCCAACACCAAAGTCAAAAGCATCCAGGGGCGTATCTAGGATAGGGCAGGCAGGGCACGTGCCCTGGGCACCACTTGAAGGGGGGGTGCCATTTTTTTAAATTTAAAAAATGGCTGCCGAAAACAAAATGGCCACTGTGAATGCTCAAATCGCCTCTGTGATGCCCTAGGCCATGCCAGGCCTCGCAGAGACCATTTGAGCATGCACAGTGGCCATTTTGTTTTCAGTGGCCATTAAAAAAAAAAATTTAAAAATGGCCACCGCACATGCTCAAATTGTCCCTGTGAGGCTCTAGAGGCCAGCAGGGGGAGGGGAAACCTTTGCAGACCCCCCCCAACAGCCTTTAGGAAGCCCCCCAAAGGGGCTACAGGTAATTTTTTAAAAAAATAATAATATAATATAAGTCACTGTACACATATTCAGATTGGCACTATGTGCAGAGAATCAGGGCTTGTGAATACTGAGCTGAAGCTTATGAGCTAGGATTGTATTCATTTGCTCTTACTTTGCTTCTTGTGATAAGTGAGTTAAATGTGATGTCTTAATGACATGGCTGTTAATGGTGAGTTTGTCTTTGAAATTCTTAGTATTAAGGCCCACTGGGAGTTTCTTGCTCTCTTTCTCTCATTTTAACTGTCTTTCTGAAATAGTAGACTATATTCCAAGGAGTGACACAGTTTACTCTGCATATCCTTTAATTATTTTCAGAGTATCTGGGAAAAGTCAAATTCTCCATTTATTTTTAAAACTTATGTAATAGTGATTCTACAATGCATAGTAGAGAATTAGACAGGCACTTCTGTTTAGTTTTCCAAGTACACCTCCACATAGTATCTGGGTATTTCATGAGCCCCAGCATACTGAAATTTGTAGTTTTCCAGCATTTTTTGGTCTGGCTACATCCACTGCTAAATAGTTTTTGAAACATTAAAAGATTAATGAGCTTGACTTGTATTTTTCAGCTGATATTATGATAAAGTTATTTGAAAGATGGGTGTCAGATGTTTGGACAGGGGGCACAATTTCAGTACTTGCCCTAGGCGCTATTTCCCCTAGATATGCCTCTGAAAGCATCAATACTTTTTCTATCTTGCTTCTACAAAGTCCAGCTTTCAAATCCATAGAGTGTCACGGGAAAAACCATTGTCCAAAGGATCCTAATCTTTGTAGTTATAGACATGTCAGGACATCTAAATATCTTTTCCAAAGCCTTCATTGCAACCCTACCAAGTGCTAGTCTGCGACATATTTCTTGACTGCTGGATCCTGTATATTGGATCTTCCGGTGGGGCTGGATGTCAGTGGAGAAAGCAGAACACCAATGGAATATGCATCTAGCCTGGAACTTGTGACCTAGAGAGAAATCGGCATGTCCTGAAGACAAGCATCTTGGCTCCTTACCCAACACAGAAGACTCAAGGGATAGATATGTGCAGCTTGTGCTATTTGATCCTTTTGGATCCTTTTGGTTTGCTCTTTTTTTTTTTTTTAAGAGCAAACCAACAACAGCTTAAAGTTACTCCCCGTGTTGATGGTTAGGACGGTGAAGAGATTCATACATTAAGGTTGCTCTGAGATTATTTTGGCCAAATTAACCACTTTATAATTACCATTGTACACCACAATCTATTCGATCTCAGGGCAAACCTTGTGTCTTTATCTTTATATCCCTTAAAGGATCATTTTGTGGTAGTTAGTGTGGTACAATGTATAGGGCAGGGCTGCTCAACTTTGGCCCTCCTGCAGATTTTGGCCTACAACTCCCATAATCCCTGGCTATTGACCACTATTTGTAGTCCAAAAGCAACTGGGGGGCCAAAGTTGAGCAGGCCTGGTATAGGGCTTCATGTTTAGATATGGGGAGATCCAGGTTCTAATCCTTGCTAAGTCATGAAGTTTAACTAAACCCTAATCCCCCAAAGCTCAGTCCAAATAATACTTCAAAAAATGCTCTAGCTTGGACTTTAGCAAGTTTCAAAGGGAAGAGAGTTACACAGGAACATAGGAAACTGCCTTATACCAAGTCCCCATTTAGCTCAGTATTGTCTACACTGATTGGCAATGGCTCTCTAAAGTTCAGGCAGGAGTCTTTCCCACCCCTTTCTGGAGATGCCAGGGATTGAACCTGGGACCTTCTGCATGTAGAGCAGATGTCTACCATGGACTTATACTGTAGTTTATCCCCATCATTTCCTAACTATGGAGCAGCCACAAAGAATGCCTCTTCTTTACTGTCTGAAGTTGGCACATAGATGTTCTTCTTAAGACACTGGACACAGGGCAGGTGGTGATCAAATTATAGGTTTTATTGATGTAAATCCATCTGAAGAAAGTTGGGGGGGGGAGAGTTCGGGGGAGATGCATTCTTCATGTTGTTTGTGAAAGTAGCTTATCTGTATTGACACAGGTGGTATACTGTAAATGACCATGTGAAATTCTATCACATGAGATTCATATTTCTCTTTAAGAAATGTTATTTTCAGGGAGATATGCTGTGGAACTGATTCTTGTATTTCCTGGAGACAATGAACTAGAAGCAAGGATGGCATATAGGGCAATAAATTGTCAGTGGACAAAATGAAGAGGCCTGTGTTCGTATGTGAGTCCTAGGAGTCAGCTAAGAGTACATCCATTCATAAAATCAATAGTAGCTCTGGCTTCAGTCATTTTTGACACTCAGCTCCAGGTTATCTCCTTGAATAATGTGGCTGTTTTGTAGAGAAAGAGCTTATCAGAAATCAGCTTTGCTGCTTGTTGTCTTTCCTCACATTTATTTCCACCTAGCTATCTGTTACTCTCCAGATCTGTAGTTGCTATTGCCTAGGGGCTGGCACTTCATTAAGATTAGGTATTTCTTTTGCTCTTACTGTGCTTTGAACTACGTGAAAAAGCACAACAAAGTTCAAAGCAGGTGATGTACTAATAAAGTGTTATGTAGAGAGTTAGTTTAATTCCAAATCAATTTAAAACAGTTGTATCTAGTCACACGAGCACAAATAGACAAAACAGAAAGAAGAAGAGCTGGGTTTTTTTTTTTTTTTTAAATCCTTGCTTTAAAGTAACTGTATGATTCCTGACAAAAAGCAGGAATACAGACAATATATTGCCTGGTATCATGATGGTTGAAACCAATGAGTTATGTGGTCCTTCTGATGGATCTTGTTTATCACTGAGGAATACCATGCAGCTAATGGCACAAGTGGTTCTAAAGAATAGTTAATATACAGAAGGTTTGGAATGATACAGTTCCAAAACTTCAGTTCTCCCAATGCAATTTCCATCCCCAAAAGAATAAGCCATACTCCATTTACCTCAAACATTTTCATTTGTTTATTGGTATGGTTTATTACCTGGACTAGATCTGCCTTGAGTCTGATCCAGCAGGGCTGTACTTATGTTCTTATGACCAAGGTCACCCATTGAATTTTGCGGTTGAGTGAGCATGGATTGTCTAGCTTGCTGGCAACATTTGAAATTCTCTGAATATTAAAATAAATTATTTGGATACTGTTTATTTCTCTGATCTATTTGTGTTTGTGTTCACCACTTCCTGAACGTAAAAGTGTACAAGTGATGACAATTAAGAAGGTAAACAACAACAAATATTTATATACCACTTTTCAACAAAAAAGTTTCCAAAGCGGTTTACATAGAGAAATAATAAGTAAGTAAGTAAGATGGATCCCTGTCCCCGAAGGACTCACAATCTAAAAAGAAATATAAGATAGACACCAGCAACAGTCACTGGAGGTACTGTGCTGGGGGTGGATAGGGCCAATTACTCTCCCCCTGCTAAATTAAGAGAATCACCATATTAAAAAGGTGCCTCTGCCCAGTTAGCAGGGGTAAACACTTCTAACTAGATAAAAGGAAGCTAGGTAGATTGTTGTACAACAAATGAAGCATGCAGAGCAACATTCTGGCTAACGCTCAACCCTTATTTCTGCATGGTAGTTTGTTTATTGTTGAGCCAATATTACAAGGATATGAATTTGAATAGGATATGGGGTCCCAGTGAACAAAAGAACAACTACACTCAGTAAAAACCTGAGCCTACTCTCCATACTCTGGTCCCCCTTATCACTTATCTAGCTTTTTTTTATCTGCAAACTATGAAGAGGAGGGAAACCCAGGCACTTCCCTTTGTTAACAGCTGATGGGGAACAGAGACAGTACTGAGCGGAAATTGGTCATGATCATTCATGGGCAGTGATGGGGATGAATGGTAGCTGGTTCAGACAACTAAAGCAGCAGTATAATAGATTCAAGAGAGAGCTTGTACTGGGTTTGAGACATCACTTCCTGGCAAGTGCTGCAAAGAGAGACCACACAGTGGTTGCTTCAGGGTCTTAGGAAGCCCAACTGCAACCACAAAGCTGGCTGGCATGGATGGCACTCCAAATCCACTAAGCAGAGAGACACCCACTGACAGAAAAATATTTTGAAAGCACCAAAACAACAATCTGTTTAAATAAAAGTAAAAGTAAAGTATTCTATTACAATATTTTTATTCCCATATTTTGTTTTGTAACCACAACTGAGATTCTTGGAATCCCAAAGTGGTGGCAGCAAACAATTTCAGTTAAAAAAAGCAATCATGGGGAAAAAAATGAAATTATTAAATAATGAAAAAAGCAATGATGAAAGAACATAAAACAGAACACACAAGGCAGCAGCAGCAGCAGCAGCAGCACCAATAACATATATTTTACAACAGCAATAAGCATTCATCACTCAAAGGTGTGTATGAACAATGAAAGTTTTGAAAGCCAGTGAGGTGTAGTGATTAGTGTTGGACTAGGACTGGGGAGACCTGAGTTCAAATCCCTGTTCAGCTATGAAACTCAACCAGAGGCGTAACTAGGGAAAAAGGCGCCCGGGGCAAGCACTGAAATTGCGCCCCCCCCCACTCTCCTTCCCCCCGGCTGCCCCCGGAAATATGGAAATGTGTCACAGCCATAGTCAAATGTGGGTTGTGGGCTGCATCCGTGCAAGTATACTGGGACAGGAAAAAGGAAACATGAGGCTACAAGGCTCTTTAGAAATATATATTTTAAAGAAATGTCTTGCATACTAACAGCCTAAGTTTGCAGTCCTCATGGCCAGAAAATAAATGCTTTTAAACATAGTAATAGGTTTTGTGTCCCAAAATGGAAAAGACAAGACAGGTATTCTAGTCTTTTCCATCATAGATATTCTAGTCTATTCAAGATTTATGCTTATATTATAATAGAGACTTAAATTATAATAGACATATATTCTAGTCTATCATAGATATTCTATGTTTATTAATTCTATAATAATGTCTATTTGTAGCACACTTTACGTTGGTTGTATTCCTGGGAAACTCAATGGCCACATTCAGCCACCATTATTTGAGCCATGAATCTCCTCCTCTTTCTGCTTCCCTCTCATACACAGTCTTAATAAATAACCTCCTGGTTTAATTAAATCACCGTTTGCCTATGCACCTGAACAGCAAAACTGAGGTTTGGGCCCTTCATATACCAGAATTGCAAACCACACTGTTTGATCCTAGTTTGGAGGGCTTACTCAGCAGTTTATTGGATGTAAGCTGTGAATGTGAATGCATCCAATTGGATTGAACGTAAGGGCAAGTTATGGTTTGATTACGTAGGAAGCTGTCTACAGAGTCAGATATTGGTCCACCTAGCTCACTATTGCCCACACTGACTGGCAGCAGCTCTCCAAGGTTTCAGGCAGGAGTTTCTCCCAGCCCTACCTGGAGCTACCAGCCCTACCAGGATTGAACCTGGGATCTTCTGCATGTTATTTGCAATTACATCTGACTTGCTTGAAATAAAAACACAGGAAAATCAAAAAGATCATGAATAAGTAGGGGTGAGATTTTTCTTTGTTTTAAAAAAGCCTTCCCAATTTCCTCTTATTTTTAAAACTCTCTCAAAGGAAAATATAAGTTTAATATGTAAAACAAAATACACATTGAATGAAAAACCGTGATTAACTTTTAAAAAACTATTAAGTATGTAATTAGAAGGATTCCATTACATTAAGATACCAATTTCTTTAAAGCCAGAAATAATACCTACTGAAACTTTAATTATTTAAACAAGGAAAAAGGCATGTTATCTTCCCTAACAAAGATTAAAATCAATTTAATTGGTTCTCCACTGCCTTGACATGATTCTCGCTGTGAGTCAAGCAACCAAAAAGGGAAATTAATATCGCAGCTGTTAATCAAGTGATATTTGTGCACTCTATCTTATTAAAGCTACAGGGGCAGAAAGAAAAACTTCCCATTGCTACTTTTTGGACCAATTTGTTCACACTGTATTAAATGGGATTCCCCCCCCCCTCAAAAATATAGATGCTGTACTTATGTTTTGGAGACAGAACATCTACAATATGCACCAAATGAACAAGGCTGAAAATGTTGTAGACTGTATGTTGCTAATAAAAATCTGCTATAAAGAATAAACCTAGTATTAATCCAGACAGACTGAACGTTATTCAAAAATTATATTAATGAGTTCCAAATTAAATTTGCCACCCCACCCCCAATGCTAAGGGATGATCCAGAAGTTGTAATTACTAGCAGAGCTGCAAAGATCTTGTGTACTAGTACTACTAGTTTCCTTTTGCAATCCCACCTCTGCAAAAGGAAACTCATGCATGCAAGCCAGGAGAGTGACTTGTGGCTCCACTTGCATTGCATGAGTTTCCTTTTGCAGAGGTGGGATTGCAAAAGGAAACTCGGGCAATGCAAGTGGAGCCACAAGTTGCTCTCCTGGCTTGCATTGCGTGAGTTTCCTTTTGCAATCCCACCGGGACTCACACATTGCAAGCCAGAAACACATTGCAAGCCAGAAACTCACACAATGCAAGCCAGGAGAGCGCCACTGGCTCCACTTGCAGGCAGCTACCCTCGGTTTAGGGGTGGGGGTGGGGTGAAGCCTGCTATGCAAAGCACAGAAGAGCTAAAAGGAGGACGTTATGCAAGGGAGTAGGGGCATTCTCTCACACACAACACACACACAGGGGAGAGAGAGATTTGAGCAATGAAACTTACTTTGTTAATGTGGAATGGAAAATGCCTTTTCAGAAAGCTGCTTTGTAGAAAGTGTGTTTGCAAGTCAGTGCCTCTGTGGGATGGAAAAGTACAGACCAAACGAAAGTGTTAAGTCAGCTATCTGCCCAGAGCAGAATAAGTGGGGGTTTGCAGCAGCGGGGAGAGATAGGCTCCCCTGAATAGTAACTGTATTGTTCTAGGAATGTGAAGGCTTCTCCTATTAATTAATTATCTCTCTGCTGTGAAATAGAAACTTAGAAACTTAGAGCGCAAAGTCCAGCCTCTATGCAAGCATATGTACGAATGTAATGAACTGATTGCTTCTTTGGGGCTGAATGTTGACGCCTAATTGTGTAGTAATGCCAAATTATAAAAACTTGTGACCCAGGCAGCTGGGCACGTCTCTCAGGTTTTACCGTTAGGTACTGGGAACGTCACCAGCGCTGGTTTTCAATAAACGGTTATTTTGCTTCCTTCAATCATCCTTTGTTTGCCTGGTTTGTAGTTCTGAGGAATTTGTTGGCCCTCAGGTAACATTAATGCAGAACAGAAGAATAAAATGCAGCCAGAGGGCAGTGTGGTGGTCAAACGGCAGGCAGGCAGAGTCAGAGAACGTCCCCAGCAGCAGCTGCTCTCTCAACTAAACCAAGCTACTCCTCGTGCGTGCAGCAAGCAGGGAGGGAGGAACTGAGACAACCAGCATGGTGGGCATGTGTTCTCCGGCAGCCAATGGGAGCTCCCGCCCACCGGAGAGCTCCGTAATGACAAAATAAAAATAAAAATCACACAAAAAATTTTTTTTGCCAAAGGCAGGGGACTGGCGGGGGCACTTTTTGGCGCCCCCTCCCAAGTGGCGCCTGGGGCACGTGCCCCCCCTGCCCCCCCTATCGTTACGCCCCTGAACTCAACATCAGAACATAAGAACAGCCCTGCTGGATCAGGCCCAAGGCCCATCTAGTCCAGCATCCTGTTTCACACAGTGGCCCACCAGATGCCTCTCAGAAGCCCACAGACAAGAGGTGAGGGCATGTCCTCTCTCCTGCTGTTGCTTCCCTGCAACTGGTATTTAGAGGTATTTTGCCTCTGAGGCTGGTGGGGGCCTATAGCTACCAGACTAATAGCCATTGATAGACCTGTCCTCCATGGATTTGTCCAAGCCCCCTTTAAAGCCATCCAAGCCAGTGGCTATCACTGCATCCTATGGCAGAGAATATCATAGATTAATTATGCGCTGTGTGGAAAAGTACTTCCTTTTGTTGGTCCTAAAACCCCCAGCCTTCAGTTTCATGGGATGGCCCCTGGTTCTAGTGTTGTGAGAGAGGGACAAAAATTTCTGTGTCCACTCTCTCTATTCACATCTTAAAAAGGACATTGTAGAACTGGAAAAGGCGCAGAAATGGGCAACCAAGATGATCAGAGGCCTAGAGCACCTTTCTTATGAGGCAAGGCTTTGCGGCTTTTGTTTAGAAAAAAGACGTCAGTGGGGAGACATGACAGAGGTCTATGAAATCATGCATGGTGTGGAGAAAGTAGATAGAGAGAAATTCTTCTCCCTCTCACATAACACTAGAACCAGAGGTCATCCCATGAAATTGATTGCCAGGATATCTAGGACCATCAAACGGAAGTACTTTTTCCACACAACACATAATTCACTTGTGGAATTCTCTGCCACAAGATGTGGTGACAGCCAACAACCTGGATGGCTTTAAGAAGGGTTTGGATAACTTCATGAAGGAGAGGTCATGGAGGAGAGGAGAAGGGTTGGGATAACTTCATGGAGGAGAGGAGAGTTGACACTTTCAACAAGCTGTCAACCACAACCCCAAGATCCCTCTCTTGGTCAGTCACTGACAGCTCAGACCACATCAGTGTATATGTGAAGTTGCGTTCCCCCCCCCCATCAATGGGTGACTCTGAGCCAGTCACTAATCTCTCAGCCTAGCTCACAGGGTTGTTGTGAGTATAAAGGTAACCATGTACCCTGTTCTGCGCTCCTTTGAGGAAGAGTGAGATAAAATGTAAAAACAAATGAATAAGTAAGTTTTAAATGATGTTTCTGGAGGAGATTAGCCGAATTTCTTGTGGCAATATGTTCCATAAACTGGAACAGCACTATTGGAAAAACTCATTTCCTTATGCCCACTGACTACCTCAGATGTAGGTGGAACATGTAACAGGGCTACCTCTGAAGACCAAAGTGTGTGGGCAGGTTATAGGCAGAAGCAATTCTTCAGCGATCTGGGTCCCAACTCATTTAGGGCTTTAGATGCCAATACCAGCACTTGAAAGTGGGCATGGAACAAAATGGTAATAAAATTGGCACAATATAGGTGGCACATGATCACAAATATGGGCTTCAGTCAGAGGACTAGCTGCTGCAAGGAGACCATTGGAATGTATTAAGTAATATATCTAACTAAGAAAAATAATCAGGTGTGTGTGTGTGAGAGAGAGAGAGAGCACTGGTGGTGGTGGATCTCAGAGTCTGATCTCTGATACATGGTTTTTTCCAGATCTCAATAGGGGACCACTTTTTAAATAATCTCTTTTGAATTATTCCTCCTTTGTAGGATTCAATCAATATCTTTATTACGGTACTTGACCAGATTTTATTATAGTGCAAAATTAATATTCAATGTAGTTGGTACAATCTAGTCTGTAAGATATCACAGTTACATTTAAGTAGAGGAAGTTTACCCAAATCAGGGACATATCTTTACCTAACTGATATTGGGGGGGGGGGGCCTTCGCCATTGCTTGATGAATTTTCTTAGCAACACAAGAAGTAACAAATACAGTCTTATTTGCAAGAAGAAAGGTTACATAAAAACCCATTGGTCTTCCTCCCTGTAAGTTCTCTAAAAGGGGTAAAATCAATGTGTTATGTGGAGTGCTATAACATTTACAATGAAGTAAAATATGAGCCAAATTTTCAACTTCATCTGATCCACAAGAACACTTGTGCAGGTGATAGGGTCTCTTTTTTATAACTCCCCTCCAGCCAAGCTGATGGAAAAACATTATAACGAGCTAAGGTGAAGGCTCTTTGTAGGATTATATATCATACAAGTCAATACAAAAACCTGGATTCATTCTGAACCTATTTTTGGAAACCCAACCTTTCATTCATTCATAATGTTGTAGCCATATGTTATCTCAGGGCAGTGTGAACCCTGTGGGTTCCCCAGAGGCATCTAGCGGGCCACTGTGTGAAACAGGATGCTGGACTTGATAGGCCTTGGGCCTGGTCCAACGGGGCTACTCTTCTGTTCTTAACCAGGACAGAGTTTAGATTAGAATAGCTGTGATTCAGAAGAGTCACCAAGCTAAGTTATAAAGTATACAAGCCCCCCTTACAACACATATTAAAAAAAGATTTCTTCATCTCCCGAGATTGTATTATTATGACAGAAAGCTATAGCCTGTGCGTTCTCTTATTGTGCTTTTAAAACAATATTTCTTTAAAATGACTGCAGCACAGACCCTCCTGCTGAATGAGCACCTGCCTCTTCTCTGCTCACCACTTCCCTGTGCCTTTCTGGCAAAACAGATGTAATGAAACATGTCCCTCACGCTGGGGCCTGAGGGGATAGAAATCAGATGGGCCTGAGCACTACTGTAGAAAAGGGGCCCCGTGGAACCATGTCTCAAAGCAGCGTCTTGTGGGAATTGGTTGGAAAGGGGGAGAGAAAGAGATGGCCTTCAAGGCACAGCACATTGTCCTCGCACAATGGGAATACTTGTTCAGTTTGAATTCCCCATGACCTGCTCTATGGACTTGCAAACTACCTTTAGAACTTTAATTAAACTTTGAATGGCTTTGAGTAAAGTAGCAGCATATGTGATTTTTGACAAAGGGGATTTATTAAAATACTGTTTCAGACTGGCTGTGTTTTAGGGGGAAATGTGGTTGTTTCAGTAGTAATGGAGGAAGGACAAGAATAAATGAAGCTCAATAGACTACTGCACCTAGCTAGGAAGGCCAAGGGTGTAATTGTCAGGGTCTAAAAGGAACATTTGATCATAGAAAGTCAAATATTTCCACTTGATCTAGGAAAGTAATTTTAGTAGCTTAGCACAACTATGATTTCTTTAGTTAGGATTGATTTTTGGGTTTATTTTATTAAAAAACATATCATTCTACAATACACTTATTTATAGCATACAGAGATCACAATAGATATATCAGCAGGTACATCAACATTTTCCTCCCCTCTCATTCCCGATAATCATGGCAATTCAAACTCTACACACCAAAAAGAATTACAAAGGAAAATCACAGGATAGATGAGTTTTGTTGATTTATGAAGAAGACCCCCATGCATGACTCAAAATATTCAGGTGAGTGGGGCAGCAATGTTCCCTCCCTCCATTTTCACCAGTTGGACTACGAGTACCTAGGGGTCTTTTCCTTCTCATATTCTGACAATTTTTTAATGATACACAATCTATAGGAGAACCTCATTACTCATAGGGGTTCTGTTCCTCGCCTACTGCTGTGAGTAATGGGACTGCAAGTAATGAGGCATTAGGGCTATGGGGGAAAGGGGGTTACGTTCCAAGGTGGAGGGGAAGTTTTTTTTTCCAAGTGCCAAATTTTTTTTTTCCAAGGCCCCAAAACAGCTCAAAAATGGCCCAGAACCTACTGTGGCATGATCAGTGGGTCTCCAATGTGACCAGGAATGCCCTCCAAAAGGTAAAATCTGCCCCCAAATATGGGAGAAAGTCTTTTTTTAAAAAACGAGTCACAAAGATGTGTTAGATCTTCCTGTGCTGGATGGGGTTACACTCACCTGGAAGGAGCAGGTATGCAGCTTGGTAGTATTCCTGGACCCAGGCCTCACCCTGGTATCTCAGGTGGAGGCCTTGGCCAGGAGTGCTTTCTATCAGCTTCGGCTGATTCAACAGCTGTGTTCATTCCTTGAAGAGGACGACCTCAAAACAGTGGTGCACCAGCTGGAAACCTCCAGGCTTAACTATTGCAATGCGTTCTACATGGGGCCGCCTTTGTACATAGTTCGGAAACTTCAGTTAGTTCAAAATGCGGCAGCCAGATTGGTCTCTGGGGCAACCCGGAGAGACCATATTATGCCTATTTTGAAACAGTTGCACTGGATGCTGATATGTTTCCGGGCAAAATACAAAGTGCTGGTTATTACCTTTAAAGCCCTGAATGGCTTAGGTCCCAGTTACTGTAGAGAACGTCTTCTTCTTCATGATCCCCACTGCACATTAAGGTCATCTAAGGAGGTCCGTCTCCAGCTACCACCAGTGCGGCTGGTGACAACTCAGAGGCGGAGCTTCTCTGTAGCTGCTCCTAGGCTGTGGAATGCACTCCCTGAAGAAATCCGTAATCTGAATTCTTTATTGGCCTTCAGGAAGGCCCTCAAAACCTATCTGTTTGGCCTGGCCTTCCAGGGTTTTAAAATTGTTGTAAATGGTTTTTAACATAGTAACCTCATTTTCCAGGGTTTTTAAACTGTTCTGAATGTTTTAGTTGTTATTGTTTTATGTTGTTTTACAACCTCTGTTTTTAACTGCTAATTAATTTTAATTGTTTTGTTTTAATGTAAACCACCCTGAGCCATTTTGGAAGGGCGGTATAGAAATCAGATAGATAGATAGATAGATAGATAGATAGATAGATAGATAAGGCTCCTCCTGGGCTCTGAGAGACAAAATTGTGGCCGGACGTGACTTCCACATTCACTTCTGGCACTCTAGGGATCATGGATACATGGGTTTTAACCTCTTCGTATCCGCAGATATTGTAAAAGGTGTCAATGAGACACCCCACAGATACGCGGAACTGCGAACAGCAGTTCTGTGAATAACAAGGTTCTCCTCTATATAGAACACTTCATGCCTATCTTCTTCACCTTTCTTTCCTTATCCCTCTGGGAAAAAAAATAGCCCTAAGAACAAACAAATTAATTAACTGAACCGTAGACCATAGCACCTTCCCATGACCCCCTTTGCCCCCTCTCTTTTTCATGCCCTATATTGCTCTTGTCTTTCCTAGAACAAACGTCCTTGAACAGTTTCACAGAACAAACGTCCTCCAACAAAAAGTTCTGGAAGGCGAGTTCTGGCAAGACAAACATCTGAGACAAACGCCTTTTCAAAACATGAGTGTGGGTCCACGCTCACTCACCAAGTGACTCATGGCCTTCATGGGAGGTAGAGACCCTCCACTCTTTGGTCTTTGCAGTTTGGCCACTTGCACAGTTTCTCCTCCTCCTCCTTTTTCCACAGGACCCCCCTCAGTGGTGTCGCAGAACAAATAAAAAACTCACCACCTTCCCAAAGGTGAAACAATGCTCTTGGATCTTGGAATGCCACAATAGGAAAAGTGGGTGACTTTAGATGATCCAAGACTCTTTCCTTCTCAATCTCCCTTCATTCCAGCAGTTCAAAAAATCCTCTAGCCCAAGCGTTCAAGGAAATCTCATTTTTCAATCCATGGACAGGTTGGTTCTCTCTGCATGCCGCCAAGGGAATTTTTCAGGCTTTTATATGTACAGACGCCTCTTGCATGATTTCTTTATTTGGGGACACAAAAATTGTAATTCAGAGGTGCCCAGATCAGGAGATTGCTTGAATCCTGGTCCATACTGTATAAATATTTAGTGCTGGCAATTTTTTAAAGTGAGAAAATTAAATAAACCAGAATGTTTGATAGAAAGGTTGGGCCTTAAGGGGTCTGGTACAAACACTGTATCAGGACAGGTAATTGATGTCAGAATTTGGTAGAGAAGGACCAGATAATGAATTCTGGAGAAAAAGTGAATGTTCAAGGATATGGGTGTGTGTCACATCTGTAATATGTGCTGCCATCTTCTGCTTTTGGTTGGGTATTAAAACAGGGGAATTAAAGGAGAGGAGAAATCACTGGTATACAGAAGATAATTTCTTACCAAATGTGTTTTATGTCTTGCTAGTCTTCCTTGGAACAACTCTAATTCAGTTATTTCAAAGTTAAACCAAAATTATATTCCACACAATCTCAGAATAACATATAGAGGCTGTTCTCTATGTCCATGGCTGTATAGGTTATTTTAAGGGTAGAAACTTAGTTGTGTTGGAGTGCTACTATGAGGCAATGCTGTGGGCACCAGCTGAGCAATGGGGAGGCAAAGTTGTGCTTTTGTTGTCAAACAATACCTGTAGGCTCAAGAGGTGGGGTTTCCTGACAGATTATGTCATCATAACTCTCCTGTTTATATGTCAGGAAATCTTTCCCCCAATCAATATTTCTGAAAGCATTTAGACGTGAAGGGGGAACTCCTAGTGCACAGCAGTAGCTGTGAAGAGCTACTGCTTCCACTACATACAATATTTATCTGATCAGCAGACAGGTGGAAAATAAATGTCCAGCAAGGGGACATTCTCACTGAAGCTTCTCAACTATTAATCCCCTAAGCCACATACATTCCAGAACCAGAAGAGTTAATGTTTCTGTAGAACAGCCCCCACTCTCCAGTGCTCTCAGCTACTCTCGAATGATGTAGCCAGGCCTGGAGTTCATGGGAGCTGTACCTGTGCTTTGTCTTCATCTGTCACTTCTACTGACAGTCAGATCCATCTTAAATTGGGAAAGAGTCAGGGTGGAGGGAAGCAATAATTAGCCTCTGTGCAGTTTGCTTTCCTGAAATACCGTAGTCCAGTGATGCACAAGGAGACAGTCCTGACACTTTTATTGCTGCCCGGTTGTCCCTATTCATCCTGTATGTAGGAGGGGATTCTTTAAAGCTATGCTGTCTGAGGCACAGGCTGTGAAAAGGTTTCAATTTGTTAGAAAAAAGACTGCCATTGACTCATACTCACTAGGGGATCCCAAACTCCATGGTCAAACATTCTAAATTCTGCAGCACTAAAACTTAAATTCTGTGATGTGAATAATTACGTTAATGATTATGGCAGCAGATTTGTTGTAGCTACACATACTCAGGGGCACACCTAGGTCCAAAAGCAGCCCAGACTTGATGGGCTTCAGAGGCCCCACCACCACGAGCCCTCCCCCCCGCGAGCCCCCCTTTTTATTATTTTTTAAATAGATACCTGCCGCCCCATCTCCGGGGGGCATCCAAATGATTGGGGGCTTCAAATGATCTGGGGGGCTCCCCAGAGCTCCACTGCTGTGTGCCCACCCCACCACTCCACGCCTGCCATTGCCCCGCCATGCCAATATTTGCCATCTTCACCGGTGAGAGGTGAGCCAAGTGGAGCAGGCCTTCCCCCATGGTGGTGGCCGCAGCAGCTGGTAGGTCTGCGGTGCCCACACCTGCACAGTGTGAATATGGATCATCGCAAACCCGTGATGTCATAGTCACATTGCGCAGGGGTGGGCATGGGGTAGTGCCGGGGCTCTGGGAAGGCCCCCTAGGTAATTTGGAGGGCCCCCGGAGACAGGAGGCCACGGACCTGATCCCCAAGGACTGTGCACATATTTCTACAAGGAAAGCACACATTTATTTAGTTTCTATAAGTATTTCACTTGCAAACAATATTGGGGAAAGGGGGTTTCAAGATGTTGAATTTTCTGACTATTACTGGAGTCAGAAAGAGACAAAAAGGGAACCATGCATATGTAGTGGATGAAATTCAAGATATAGAATGTAGTAATCTCAAGCCCACAGAAAGACACAATTCTTTTCAACTATGCAGATCTCTTGACATGCTGATAGCTGTTTGTGTCACCAGACTAGTTTTCTACACCATGTTTCCAGATTACATAGCAGAGGGGGGACACATACACACACGCACAGGTTTGGTGTTGTTCTCATTCAAGGTCTAAATATCTCAAAGCTCAGAGTGCTAAGATCTATAAGAATTAAAATCAGCCTGGCATATATTAAATCTTTTCTGTGTAACACAAAGTAGTTTTCTTCTCTTTTCAGCCAAATTCCCATTACACTAATTCTTTCACATTTCCGTATGTCTAAAAATCAAATGGCCTTGATCTTCAGATTTTTAAGAGAGAACCCCCTCCCTGGGTTGTTTAATATTGACCATTAAGAAGCCTTTGTTGTACAGTAGTCTTCCTCCACAAGGGGACATTAATTTCCAGTCACTTGTTTTATATTGCATCCATGTCCACAATCCCCAGCCATTCATATTTGTGCAACTGCAGCTTACACCTCAAAGACCCTACAGCCAGCAGCACTACATAGAAGGGCAAACTAAGGTAGTTCCCTTAATACTTCTGAAGGGAAGAAGTAGAGGACAAAATGGGAACAAACCTACAGGTAGCCAAATAGATTGTAAATAAATATATGGCCAAACATGATTAGCAACAGAAGTTTGGCTCCAGTTAGAAGTGGAAATGGGCATGTTTCCATTAATATTTAACCGAATCAGGTTTGCAGCTCTATTCTAACTATTTGTACAACAGCTGGTCTGTTCATGCAACTTTTTTTAAAGAAGGAATTTGGGAAGCCATGAGCAGCATCCAAACTAAGTTACTAAATAGTACTACTCAGGAGTTACTCTAGAGGATGACTAATTTCAACAGGTTTACTCAAGAGTAATTTAGTCTAGATGCTGCCCTCTGTTTCCAATTATTTCTGAACTGGATTAAGCTGAACTCCTGGGTCAGTTGGGCACTTGACTGCATATCAGCAAAAGTTATTCCCCATTCAGTAGATACTGCACTGCTGAAGCACACAGCAAAACAAATGAACAAAAGCCATTAAGAAGCAGCACTCTGGGCTGATCAGACAGCATATCAGTGGAGGCCCATACTGCGGGTTTTTAAGTGAGCAACCTTTCCCCTTTATTAAGGACAGCAGAAACTAGAGTTTTCTTATTATTATCAGCCACCTGTAAGCAAGCCTTTTGTTTCTTTTTTCATCTTACAATTATTTCTTAAAGGGATACGATGGTGTAACCAACTATGTCAAGGTTCGGCAGGGAAGATGGAAGAAGAGAAGCCATGAAAGTAGAGCGTGCTCCTGTGATGAAACTTGGGTGCCTTTGCCCTTCTGTGTGCTTTGCCTTACATTCCAATTTTGCAAACAAGATGGACATGGCAATAACCTTTTCCTCTCATTGCATCTTCTTTGTTGGGTCAGTATCATTGAACTATCAGCCAAGTCTTTCTTGTTCATTTTTGTTCTTTGTCATCTTTTTGGTTTTTATCCAATAACATCCTTAATTAATACCTTATTGGTTTCTATCCAATAACATCCATTTTGTAAGATAAACTGTGGATCTGTGCCTAATAAACAGCTCTGTGATATCTGAAAGTATATAACATTCTAAAATGTTTGGATATAAGAGGGCTGTCTTCCCTGGAGGCCTTCAGGAGAGCCTTAAAGACCCATCTCTGCAGCCTGGCTTTTAATGATATCTAGTTTTAACCTGAATGTTAAATGTTTTTTGATTGTATTGTTTTATTCTGTGTTAAGTTAATCTCATAAGTTAGCTTATGAGATCATACAGTATTCTGTATGTGCCCGTGTGTGTGTGTCCCCCGCTATCAACTTTGCAATGCCTAGACCAATATGAACCAAGTTGGGTACAGTTGTAGGGACACTACAGTGGCATAGTTTGTGATGGCAGATTCATAAACATTTGAGGCACAAGTGGGCAAACTTGTGAACCACCCAACTGATTTGAAACAAATTTGCTACAGCTGTAGGGACATAGGGACATAGGAAGCTGCCATATACTGAGTGAGACCATTGGTCCATCTAGCTCAGTATTGTCTTTACAGACCAGCAGCGGCTTCTCCAAGGTTGCAGGCAGGAATCTCGCTCAGCCCTATCTTGGAGGTGCCAGGGAGGGAACTTGGAGCCTAGATGCTCTTCCCAGAGCAGCTCCATCCCCGAAGGGGAATATCTTATAGTGCTCACACATCAAGTCTCCCATTCATATGCAACCAGGGCAGACCCTGCTTAGCTAAGGGGACAAGTCATGCTTGCTACCACAAGACCAGCTCTCCTCCCATGGAGAACACATGGAGTCACACATGGAGACACCTCAATGGTCTTGTTTGTAATAATGTCATCTACCCTAATTCAAGATGGCGGATGTGTGAACATGTGAGGGGCAAGTGGGCTATACTGAAGACCATCTAACCAATTTAAACCAAATTTGGTACTGTTGTAGTGAGTGACACATAGGGATACCTCATCAGCATAGTTTGTAATGATGTCATCCACACAAATTCAATAGGGCAGACACATGAATGTTTCAGGCACAAGTGGGCTAACTTGTGAACCACCTAACTGATTTGAACCAAATTTTGGACAGCTTTAGGGACACATAGGGATACCTCAACGGCATAGTTTGTGATGGTGTCATCCACCCTATTCAATATGGCAGGCGCATGAACATTTGAGGCATAACTGGGACAACTTATGAACCTCCTAACCTTTACCAAATTTGCTACAGCTGTAGGGAGACATGGGGTGACACAAAGGCATAGTTTGCAATGATATCATCCACACAGATTCAAGATGGCGGAGGTTTTAACTTTTGAGGTACAAGTGGGCTAACCTGTGGACCCCCTAACCAATTTGGACCAAATTTGGTGCAGTTGTAGTGAGTGACTCAAAGGGACACCTCAATGGCGTAGTGTGTGATGATGTCATCCACCCCAATTCAAGATGGCAGGCATGTGAACATGTAAGGCTGAAATGGGCTAACTTGTGAAGATGGTAATTATCAATTAAGATTATAGATAAGGAAAGTAGGCAGGTTAGTTCTTACCAGAACAACTTGTTAATTTTAATGCAAACTGTCCTGAGCCACTTCAGGAAGGGCGGTACACATTGAATACACATTGAATGAATGAATGAATGAATGAATGAATGAATGATGGGATTTGTTCAACAAAAATGTCTTTCCCTGTTATACAGCTCTTTTTAAAAAATGAAGTTAACATGGTAGCTGTCCACAGTGCTGAAATATGGACTAGGAAAAACAGATATCCTAGTCCCCATTGAAAAACATTCCCCATGGACACCTCAGCAACAACTCTCTTAGTGTGTTTTGTTCAGAAGACATAGTGGCATTCATTATTTTTGAAGGGCTGATCATACATTGTGTGGAGCTCAAAGAGGGAGGTATTTTTTGCAAACATTTCAACACACTGTGAAAAGTGTCCCTTTTGGGGAATTGGTTCCTGTTTTGCTACATTACTTAGCATGATAGGGAGGATCATCTCACTTGACTTGGGAAAGGGATGTCTCCTCTCCTCTCCCAACATCAGTTTAGAGTGAGAACAATGCATTAGCTCTGGTGATCCTCAGTGACATCATCATCTAGAGAAATCTGATTGTCTATATGGAGGTACCATGACAATACAGAATTTACTACATTGTTCCTTATTAAAGGTAAAGTAAAGTGTGCCGTTGAGTCGGTTTTGATTCCTGGCGACCACAGAGCCCTGTGGCTGTCTTTGGTAGAATACAGGAGGGATTTACCATTGCCTCCTCCCGTGCAGTATGAGATGATACCTTTTAGCATCTTCCTATATCGCTGCTGCCCAATATAGGTATTTCCCATAGTCTGGGAAACATACCAGCAGGGATTCAAACCAGCAACCTCTGGCTTGATAATCAAGTCATTTCCCCGCTGTGCCATTAGGTGGCTCTGTTCCTGATTAGCTGGGTTCTATTGGGAAGGAAAATGGTGCTGAAACAGCAACAGACAGAGGTAAAGAACATCAGCAAACTTGTAATTAAACAAACAAGCAGAACTACTGTTCAGAATTTAGGAGGCTAATTTCCTGTTCTCATTTCACCTTTTTCATGAAATTTGGCATAGCTCACACATGAGGCAGTGTAGTTCAGTGCTGAGCATCAGGGTGCATTGTTTCATTTTCCATCTTGTCACTGACCTACAGAAGTATGCAACCTTGACTTCAGATTTTGTTGAACTAAAGCTCCCATCATCCCTGGCCACAATAAGTTATGACCATGGATGATGGGAGTTGTAGTTTAACAACAGTTGAAGACCAAGGTTCCCTACTCCAGCCTACGGTTTGATGCCTAACAAGTCACTTACTTTCTTCTTTAACATCTGGCTGTGCCTGTTTCACTGTTATCCGATTTAATGCAGTTATTCTCTCAGGCATTTTACATGTATTGTTGTTCCTAAAGTCTAATATATATTATATTCTTTGCTGCTCCGCTTAAAACTAAGTATTCAGTAAAGGATTTCCTTAAATCAGAGAATGGTTCTATGTGAATGTGTTTAGATATTGTTATACTCACACAAGCTCTCACAGAGGAAAGTTCATCCACACAATTTTTCCTTTCGCAAGAACATCTCCTGTGAAATTCTGTTTCCTAGCAATCATGTGATATGATGCCAGGATGTACCAGTGATGGTTATATAAGTGATGCTGTGGAAGTGATAAAGAAGCTACAGCGGCTGGCGGGGGGGCGGAGCTGGGAGGCCAAATGTAAATAAAGCTATAATTCCAGTTTCATAGCCTTATAACAGGATTCCTGTGAAATCTTTAACAAGCTTTCTAAAAACTGTGATGGAGTCTGAGGAGCAAATGGCCACTGGGAGAGCATTCCAGAGTCTGGGGGCAGCAACAGAGAAGGCCCTGTCCCGAGTGCACGACAGCCGAGCCTCCCTCATTGTCGGCACCCGGAGCAGAGCCCCCTCAGATGACATTGTCAAGCGGGCAGCAACCCTTGCGAGCAGGCGGTCCCTCAGATACCCTGGGCCCAAACCGTTAAGGGTTTTAAAGGTCAAAACCAGCACCTTAAATTGGACCCAGAAACGAACTGGCAGCCAGTGCAACTCTTTCAGAATGGGTCTGATGTGCTCCCATCAGGCAGCTCCGGATAAACCCCTAGCTGCTGCATTTTGCACTAGCTGCAGTTTCCGGATATTCTTCAAGGGCAGCCCCACATAGAGCGTGTTACAGTAATCCAGCCGTGACGTGACTAAGGCATGGGTAATTGTGGCCAGATCTGCATTCTCGAGAAAGGGACGCAGCTGGCGCACTAGCTGAAGCCGTGCAAAGGCACCCCTGACCACCATTTCCACCTGAGCTTCCAAAAGCAGAGCCAGGTCCAGTAGTACCCCCAAGTTTTATACTTGCTCCTTCAAGGGGAGTGCAACCCCAGTGAATGAAAGCATTCTAGGTCTCTAGCTGAACGTTACAGTCACTTGATCACCCATCAAAAGTAAGCCCTTCTGTTTTTAACTAGTGATGCCACAAAAGTTTGCAAGGCTGGAATTTCTAGGAAACCTTGCAGTTTTGTTGAGCCACAATGCAGTGTAAATAACAATGGAAATTTGAACTCTGCTGACTCTCTACTGATTTTCAATGTAGTTTCACTAAATGAGGAAAACTTCTATAAAATGCTGTGCTATGTTGTGAGAATTGGAAAAAAGCCCTGAAATTCTCAAGGGTGACAGATGGGGGCAGCAATCCCAGTTTTAAAACAAACCTGAGAACTAGTTAGCACAATATTTGTTTGGCAACTAAAAAATGCATCACCCCTAAGAGACATTAGTAAGTTGAATGTATTAATAATGAGCTCCATTACACACACACACACATGCCCCACACACATGCAGTTTCAAAAACACTAGTTATAATAAATCCTTCAAATGTTGGGAATGCACAGATGGATGTTTAATCAAGCCCAGTCTGAGCACATGGGTGCTCGCAGCTAATCCAATTCTCATCCATTCATTAGGAAAGATATAAATCACTCAGTGATTGACATAAAAGGCTATAAGTCAAAGTGGATTCTAAGGAGCTATATCACCAGTGGAACTTATGAGACGGGACACTGAACAAACTTCTTCATGCCCATTTTCCTGCTGCATAAATGCTTACTTCTTCATGTCCACTTTGCTGCTGCATAAATGCTTACAACTATGCAAGGTTTGGTTGCAAGATTATTTTCAATTTGATATTTAACAGAGAACAAATAACCCAATGATCCCCTATTCATGATTTTCCATCAGTGAGAAGCTGCTTTTTGGAATTTACAATCACTTATCCCCTCCTCTTGTCCATTAGGTTGTAAGATTTTTCAGATAGTTGATCATCTCTCATCACCTAAAATAACATGTGATATTGCCATGAAACAGAGCCCTAAAAGGTTTGTACCCTGGGTATTTAAGAGAACGTCTTCTTCGTCTTGAACCCCACTGCCCATTGAGATCATCAAGAGAGGTCCGTCTGCAGTTGCCACCGGCTCGTCTGTTGGCTACTAGGGCACGGGCTTTTTCTGCTGCTGCCCCGAAGCTTTAAAATGTGCTCCCTGCTGAAATAAGTCTCCACATCTCTGACAACTTTTAAAAAGTCTTTGAAGACGCATCTGTTCACCCAGGCTTTTAATTAAATAGTGTTTTAATAGTTTTAACATTGTTTTAAAATTTTAAGTTGTTGTAATGTTTTTAACTTTTTCTGTTGTCATTTATTTTGTTTTATTGCAAACTGCCCAGAGATGTAAGTTTTGGGAGGTATAAAAAGATTTTAAATAAATAAATAATCTAGTATTTTTTCTGCCTGTTTCTCAAAACGAATTACAGAAAGTTAAAATTAAGATAGCAACCACGCTTAATTGATCAGTGGTAGTCAAGAAATAGTGGCCAACACCCTAACTAACAAAGCATTGATACAGCAGTGTTGCATTTCTGATAAAGGCTGCAGTGGCACACAGAGGAGGGAAAAAAGATCTCCCCTTCCATCTACAACTGTCTCCTGTGCCACACAGAAACATGTTTCTGAGGCTTAGACACACATTTTTGGGTGGTGCAGGCAGCTGAAGAAGGAAAGGAAGATCTTTTTCCTCTCCTCATGTGCACTACTGCAGACTTAGTTTGGAATGCAACCCAGTTACACCAGTGATTCGTTAATCAGGATGTTGACCAGTGATTGCAATGTTATTGAACTCAGTTGACTGAGGGCAGATGGAATGCATCATCCCAGTTTTTGGGAGGCTACATTGGCTTCTGGTCTCTTTCCAAGAAGAATTCAAAATGCTGATTTTAACATTTAAAGCCCTACGCCTCAGGACCAGGGTATTTAAAAGATTGACTTCTCTCACATGAACCTTCCCAGACCTTAAGATCATCAAAGGAGGTCTTGCTCTGAGTCTTCCCATCTTCTGATATGATATGATTAGAACCTTTTCTGTCATGCAGCCCATCTGTGGCACTCCTTCCCAAAGACTTTCACCTAGCAGCATTATTATATTATTTTTGGTGCAAGGTTAAGACATTGTTCTTTGCCCAAACCTTTTAGGTCAGTGTGGGGTGGGCGACACACAGCATATTGGCACAGGGGTTGCAATTAGCATTATAACCATGTACATAATTACTGAATGAATGTGGCTTGAATAGTAGAAATAGTAAACATTCATGATTTGGGGGTGGGTCTCTCTCTCTCTCTCTCTCTCTCTCTCTCTCTCTCTCTCTCTCTCTCATTAATGTAGTCTTTAGGAAAGCAGGCAGGTTTTTAAACATCATCGAATCAAGCAAAATGTAAATCTGAGCCCTAGTGGTTATCAGTTCGTTCTTTAGCTCACTAATATCCTTGCAGGGATTTCAGTTATCACTCCCAGAACTGGCTAAGCTTGCAACTATTCTTTAATACGAGGTCTTTAAACTATTCTTTAATACTGCCAGGTCTTGGGGTTTGATGTGAAGGTTTAGGATTTTAACTTTCTTCTCTGGGACATCAAGGGAAGGAGTCAAATTTCAGGATAAGGATTCAGAATTAAACAAGCAGGCTGTTTTCTGCTTGTCTTGAGAGCTTTTGCCTCCCCACCACCATTCCTAATTCATCACTCTCCACCTTGAAGCAGCAGGCAGTCACTCCTAGGTTCCTCCCCTATTCTGCCAGGCACCATCCCTTAATAACCTCCAGGATGATCGGCCCAAGGCCTAGCAGCACTATTCGTTGCTTAACAGTCTCCTGATTTGCTCAGACAGTCCTATATTAATAATAATAATAATAATAATAATAATAATAATAAATCATTTGTCTCCATAGCCAGTAACCTTCACTCATTTTAAATTGCTTCTTCCAGCATGTTTTCTAGAAGTGTTTCTTTCTTTTCATTATGAACTCCTCCTGTCTCAAAACATTTCCTTCTTTCCCTCTTCTTCCCCCCGCCCCCAGTTTCTAACAAATAAGCAACGTTTTTTGGTCCTTGATAGTTTCTTCTTCTTCAGTTCACTGAACCTGCTTTAAAAAAAGCAAATCTCCTCACCAGTGCTATTCTCCCTTGTGCGCACTGACGTATCTGCACAAAGGGTGGAGATCTCACTGGCAGTCCAAGAGGAAGCCTCTACATCAGGCAACCCCAGTATTTGAATGGGAATGGCAGGAGCACTTTGATGGGAGTAATCTATCTCCATCACTGTAATGACCATTCCCATTAATCGGCCATAAACTAATAAAGTAAGCACTTTCCCCTTTGTATCCCCACCCCTCCAAACTTCATTAAGTCTTTAGTACATTAATATGTCTTACTTAGTGTCTGTTAAGCCTCTTTTTCTCTACATACCTGATGAAACATCTCCCATGGGGCCGCTGAAGCCTTGACAGCTCAGGCCTCAAGTTAGAAGCCATCACTAGGCCTCGTTGTTACGGCAACACCACACTTGCTACATGCACAGCAGGGGGAGAAAACAGTGAAGGGAAGGGGAGAACTGTAAAAGAACTGCTACACCTCCAAATTAAATTTGTGATGCCAGGCATCAGATGGGCCCACAGCCAGAGATTAATTCGCCTGATCAAGTTATAAAGAGCGCTGAAGCTGGTAATCAATCTTGTAGCTGTCAGGGAGATAGGCAGTGGTATTAACCTGGCAGGACTCACGGAAATGCAGGCCTCTAATTCTTTTCACAATGACTATTATTTCCCTGGCCTATTTTATCTGGTTGTGGCAATGATGTCAAGGTGGGGTGGGATTGATGGCCTGCCTTCCTCATTCTGTCCAAAAGATAATTCTCTATTATCGAGATTTCAGTTCCAATTTTCTTTGACTACCATCCTCCACTCAAAAGTTTGTCAAGCAGCTGGGAGTGGGGGGGTAGGAATGAACATCAGGGCCTGCTAATTCTTCAGATACTTCTCACCCACCCACCCTGTCGCCTATTCACAGTCAACGTTGATTTGCTGCCCGAACATACTTGAGTCACCTATTTACTACTCAAAACTGGGTAAAGAGAAATGGAAAGTACACGGTTTTCCAACTCCTTTTTCTCATGCTTTTGGTTGGAGAGGGGAGTCTTCTCTTCAATTATGAATCCATGACTAGGAAACCATTAATTAATCTGGTGTGGATGTGTGATTAATTGGGTTGCCAGCTTTGACTGAAGCTATTTCTGGAGGTTTTTCTCCCCTAATATTTTTTCTCAATGTCTTTCACAGTATCAAGCCACTGAAATCCTCAGGTTTCCTTTCAATAGTAACTTGGAGATTGATGCCAATTCCTCGAGACTCCAGGCCAATTCTTGAAGTTTGAAAATCTTAGTAAATAATCCAGAGGCAATGGTGTATTGTCAAATCCTGAGGACTGATTCTAGTGGTGATACAAAGGTTAATTAGGAATATAATAGGATGTGGTATGCTCAGACAGGGGTATTGAACTGGCAGCAATGAGACTGAGCAGCAATGAGGACTGCAAGTCATATCTAGACCAACTAAATCTATGAGTTCTGTAGAACTTTTCAGAGAATTCCATATAGCATTATTTGACCCTTACTCTTGAAAGAAGGTGATTCAGCTCTACTTGTCTATGGTGCAAGCACCAAGTTTCAGTGTCAGATCCATTTTGGGAGTGATTGGTTTAGCTGCTCTAGAGAGCTTTGGTAACTGAAGAGCTCTGGCATGCTTTTGAATGACACCTTGCAGGTACAGATCAGATGGACAATTTCAGAACCTTTCAGCAGAAACAGACAACAATTGGTTTATATGTACGCTTATAGGTAGAAGTCCTGAGTGATCTAGCTTACAAATGTTTAAGACTGAGCTCTGTTATTCCAAGGCTGATGGAAGTGCTTGCTAATCTAATTTCAGTCTAGAAAATGGATATTCCCTCTCCACAAACAATTCCACTACTCAGGAACAGCAAGGAAGACCAGGGAGTCTGAATCTATGGTTAGGCATCAAGCAGAGGGAATGTATTATGTTCCAGTGGCACGGACACCATTGGACTCAGCGGTGAGGGGGCTGCCCCTGGGACATGGGAAATACGGAGCCCCCCAGTGCACCCCTTGCTGTCAAGGCTGATGCCAAGTGCTGCTTCTGGGTGTGCTACCCAACACTAGCCATTCCCATTCTGTCTGTGTCAGCACACTGAAGTAGGGGGCATTACTAGCACCAGGCACAGACACATGGCCCATCCAGCTAGTGAGTGCTTTCTGCAGCAGCCTGGCTGGGCACGTCTTTCCTCTCCCTCACCCTTCGTATCCATGTGCTAATACAGGTGGAAGGGGCATGGCCGGCATACACAGTGGTGTATGTGTGGCACCTACCCTCACATCCTGTCCCGGAGCTACTGTCAACCTTCCTACTCCTAGGCACCTGATAGCTTCATGGATGAACAGCAGCAGCCCACTAGTAACTGAGAATGTTCGCTAGATATTCCTGGTAGCACCACTACAGCTCTAAAGTAAGAAATGAGAATACTGAACAATTGCTATGCTGCAAATTATTCTGATGATGCTGTTGTGCATGCTGAAAATACTGATACATGTGCTGACGCTGCAGCTCATTCTGATGATACTGTTCTGTGCGAGGGCCGGATTAACGTTATGAGGGGTTTAAGGCTACTGGGAGAAAAAGGCCTAAGTATGAATTTCATGATACAGGTGGGGTGGGGTGGGGTGGGGGGGTCATCAATCATTTCATTGTTACAATATTTCTTAGTCTAGGATTTATATATATATATATATATATATATATATATATATATATATGTAAGTTCCTCTATAGGGAAAAAAAGCCATCACTTTGTACAAACCAAATTTTAATGGGACAAAAGATTTCTGATGGCTCTGCTATTGTCACTCAGCTGTTACTTCAATGTGAAATCAAGGACCTAAAGAAAGCGCTAAAAATATGCATGACCTAAGGTTTATTCATCTATGGGTTAATTCAGCCTTATCTGTGTGCCCACTTCTCCATGCAGTGAGAAGTTTAAGGTGTTCAGTGCTTCTTGGATCCTAGCTTCCTTTGGAGGATAGATCTCTGGAGGTTTCTGGAGTCTTTGTAATTTATTTACAGATATACAAGTTGTGTATTCAATTGAGTTGAAATTCCAGAGCAGTCCTTCATACCCTAGTTACCAGAGAGTGGCCCTGGACCCCAAGGTGCTTCAGTCTCTCCTTGATGACTTCATTTCAGTCTCTCCAAAACAATCTCTACCTTATACAGAATGCTGCCTGTACAACTCAAGCTGCTGCTTTTCCCCCCTTCCACATTTACACATCACCGTCTCTCATCAAGTGGAAGACATGTCCCATCATTCAAGACTTAATGGCTTCCCCCACCTTCTAGAAAAGTTTCCCATCAAGGATACTCCAGGATAATCTCTCAAGCATTTACCTTAAGAAACATCAGCCAGCCTCTTGAACCATTAGCCCAACAAAGCAATGCCAGCCAGCATTCATGATGGCAAACTTGTTATAATACAGTAGGCAATTCTGTAAAGGAAATATTTGCCCAGTAGACTTCTTCGGGCATGAGTTAAAATTACCAGGGTTAATAGTATTTTCTAAAAAACTTCAACAAACCTTTCTTCCTTTCTAATCACAATTTCTTGGATATGGCACCTCAAAGCCGTGTGTGTGTGTGTGTGTGTGTAGTGATGATGGGAACTAAAAAGGCAAGGCAGCAGGACCAATGGGAGATAGAAGATTATCCAGTTACTGAACAAACTTTTAAATTGTCTGCTGCTTAACAAATCTGCCCCTCAGCTCCTCTGTACCTTTCTTGCTTTTTATAGCTGCCTTCTGCATATTATTTATTTGTATTATTTATTTGACTGTTGTTGCTTTAATTTTTATTTACCCAAGCCACCTTGAGTACTTCATTTAGGAAATGGAAAGCGGATATAAATATTCAAACAAACAAACAAACAAACAAATAAATAAATAAATAAGGGAGTTATTTATTTAGTTAAGGGGGGCAATTTTGAGAGAAATAAGGGTTGCTTCTATGGGTTTGCATCTTTATCATCAGTCTCAACCCCCAAGTCCATCTGCAGCTCCTTCTGCCACCTCTCTCTGGAGGGACAAGCCTGGAACCTAGACTGTATGACCAACTGTCAGGGCTCCGGAGAGATTTCCCCTCACATGCCAACATATCTCTGTTTATGTCATAAGTTTGTGTAGATTTTAATGAAAAGTTGCCTCGAGAACCAATCTTAGCTGAAAAGCAAGGCTTAAATATAATCAATACATAAAGCTATAATAGGAGACCCACTAATCGTTCCACAATAATTCTCCCACTTTTGTCCTGGATACTGCAAGGTATGGAGACATAGCAAGCTGCCTCATACTAGGCTGGTTCTCACAGGTGTTAATTGGGTAGGATGTTTAGTGTCCTACCCAGCTTTGGGAGCTGAACACTCTCTCAATTTTTGATCATGTGTGAGTAAAAATCTAGGTGAGGGCGGGAGGAGTGATTTTGTGGGAGCCTTGCATTAGATAGGACAGCCTTTCCTCCTGCCTCATGAAACAGCTGGGTGCAGGTGCTGAGTAGGTCAGCGCCATCTTTCCCAGTGCGAGACTCCCACACAATCACTCCCCCATCTCCTACCTAGGTCTTTCCTCACATATGATCAAAATTTGGGAGCACACACAACTCCCAAAGTTGGATAGGACACTTGTCCTACTGAGTTTATGGTTATGAGCAGTGGCAGAGCCAGCCGAATGGTGGTCTGATGTCATGTGCAAAGGGGGCGTGGCCCAGGCTTGGGATAGCTTGTGTGAGCTCTCCCCATCTCATTTCCAGGCGGCAATTGCTGCCTGACCGCGTTTATTTCCCTTCCTCTCCCTCCAGCGAGGGTAGGGGAAGGGAAATAAATGCTGCAAAGCAGCAAACACTGCCTGGAAATGAGATTAGGAAAGCTTGCTCAGGGCACTCCGGAGCCTGGGAACACCCATGTGCGCGTGATATCACACGAAAATGGTCTCCGAAAAGCCCCAAGCGAGTTCTCCCAATCTCATTTCCTGGCAGCACTTGCTGCCTCGATGCATTTATTTCCCTTACTGTCCCTCCAGTGAGAGAGAGGAAGGGAAATAAATTCATCCAGTCAGCAAGCGCCTGGAAATGGGACCAGGAGGACTGGGGTGGATTGTCTGGCAATCGGGCCATGTCCCCTTTGAGCATGGAAGCATGTGCAATGTGGGCTCCGGTGGCCCTTTTCATTGGTGGCCTAGGTTCTTTGAACCCTGTTGCTCAATGGTGGTTCTGCCCCTGTTGTGAGAAGAAGCTAACTGAATCAGACCCTCGGTCCACACTAACTGGGAGTGACTCTCCAGGGTTTCAGATAGTGATCTTCCCCACATCTACCTGTACAGGAACTGAACCTGGATCCTTCTGTATGAAAATGTGCTCTATCTTTCAACTATGGCCCCTCTGCTGTGGTCAAATGTGGTCTGCCTCTCACAGGTTTCCTTCATCCCAAATCTTCCTTTTACCATACATGTCTCTGGCACACCTATGACCACAAATCACATTCCATGACTGCAGCTGGTGCTGGACCACAGCGAAAGGCTAGTTTGAGAACCACTGTTCTAAATGCTACCAGATCATTGTGGCATAATGAGGACAGAATGGGCTTCCATCCTGTTTTGTCACTCTTTCCAGATTTGAACATTGTGTTTCAAGTGGTCTCTTTTCTGATAGCCATGCACTATGTGGGAGGTGGCAAACCCACTGAGAAATGTATTGGGAGTGAAGGATGTATGGGATTATTGCCAGTTCCCAGCAACATCAAGTCTTTAAAAAGCTTTCTGCTTCCTAATTCACTTTTCTTAAGCCAACTCTTATGAACAGTCAGTCTCAGTATTACATCTCCTTTTATACAAGTACCTAAATAAGATAAATGCTGCCAGGACATGGAAACTTCTTGAAGAAGAAACATGTGAGTTGAGCTGATATTGTGAAAAATATTGTGTGGGGCGGCGGAGGGTGGGAGGATATCCAGGAATAACTTCAGTCAGAGTTGGAAGATGTATTTCTTTCTACCATCATCAGACAATCCAGAATTTAGGAATCACTGCCCTAGAAATCATGTATAAAAGGGCCAGAAGCTACAAGTGATGTATGGCCACTCTATACATCTGGGAAGCCAAAGTCGTCTGTGTTGATTTTGGCAATAGCTTTGCAAAGGAGGCAGAAATGATGCTCTTTCTGTGGGTGTGGTGTGGTGTGATCTAGTATTATTACAGAGATATCGCACCTATGCATTCTGAGTGGCGGGGAGGGGGGCGGGATGCACTATAACCTATATGCCTATATTGCAACAACCACTAAGAGCTATAAAGTGGGGCAAGGTTATTGTTGTGTAAAATCTATCCACTACCACTAGAGGAGGCTTAAGAGCTATAAGTGCTTTATGGTTTTGGTTTTTGGTTTTTGCAAAGGGCCCAATTTTTTCTACAGATTAATTAATCTGGAATAACCAGCACCCTCTGGTTACATTATCACAATCAGCAGCATAGATTACAATCCCCATTCCACTTATAAACATGCATTGAAAAGAATGGAAAATGCTTTCTTTTTGTCACTCTTTAACCACCCCCAACGGTGAGTAGGATCAAGAAGGTATGTTTCAGCTAACTAATTCAACTTAAGTTATTTTGAATACATGCCCTGAGGCTTAAAGAGTATAAGGAAAGTGTTTATGTTTACCCAGGTCTGCAAGGAGAAATGCTAGGAAATGACTTTACACACCTCTTGATTCCCAGTCTGGGTCTTATTATTATGGTAAGTGAATGATGCCATACCAATAGGTTTCAACCCAAACAACACAGAACATGTTAGCTACTTCTTCCCATTCTTCAGTTAGTTTAAACCTCTGATTAATAGCTGAACTTTTCTTCTTAACAACTCCGCAACTCATCAAACACACACCTGCTTTTCTGCACTTGCAATACATAACATGCTAACTTCTCCATCGTCCAAAGCCAAGAGCTGCTGTGGAATGTTGAGGCCAGGCATGCTCCATTTCAAAGTGCCAAATGTGTGCTTTTTGGACATGCTCCAGTGTATTTTGGAGAAGATCATAGCCAACACATTTTCTGATTAATTCCTCCCTCCCAATCCTGGGAATGCTCCATCTATCTCAGAAATGTCCAATTGGGTATCTCTGCAGTAGAAGCAACATCATTTTCTTTGCATCTTTTTCCTACTTTAAAGGACCAGAGGGAGTCTCTTTTTTATCACGTTGGATAGGATTGTTAGAGGGAATGATGCTAACTGAGCCAATAATAAAGTGGATAGAAAAAGCTCTTATGATCTAGGCCATTATGAACAGTAAAAGATAAAGATGTTGGGATATCTTATTCCAGTCTACTCCATACATCTGGAAAAGTAGGCTCTTGCCTACTAAAGCTCATGCCATGATATATATTATGTTAGTCTTTAATGTGCCAAAGGACTTGTTTGTTTTTGTGAAAGTGAGTACAATCTTCACATGCTTGAAGCTGGATAATTAATCTTATTCTAGTATTTGAGGGCATTTTAATTTATAGGCCTCTTACCCAATCATCATGTTTTAGAATTAGGGGTGTGCACGGACCAAATTCAGACCGACCCACCGGTTGCAAACCGGTCCGGTCGAACCGACCAGCCAGCTGACCACTGGTTTGAGTCGTTATGTGTATGTTATGTGTATGTGTATGTTTAAAAGTTGCTTGTGATAAAGAGGATAAAGCTTAGGGCAGCCAGTGAGGGCAGACTGCGTGGGGGTGGGGGTGTTGGCGAGAGCGATGCACCTTTAATAGTAAATGAGAAAGTGCTGGCAGTTTACCAATCCAAAACTGCTCCTGGAAGCAGCAGCTGAAGCTGTGCTTCCCCCGGCTGCATGGTCCTGGCCTGACACTCACTCACCTGGCTGCTGCGCATGCGGGGAGGCCATTTGCATGGTCTCTCATCTGTGTGGTCACTCATTTCCGTGGTCACTCACCTGGCCTCCACACATGCATGGAGGCCAGGTGAGTGAGTGCCGGGCCGGGAGTTGCTCCTGGGAGGAGCACTGCAGCTTCCAGGAGTGGTACCAGACCGGTAAGCTGCCAGCACCTTCTCATTTACTCTTAAAGGTGCCTCGGTCTCACTGCCCCCCCCCCCCCCCACCGCCAGCGCTGCCTGCCTTCATTGGCTGCCCTAAGCTTAATCGCCTTTATTACAAGCAACTTTTTAACATATGCATAGCTGCTGGAACTGGCGAACCAGTCCACTCTGAACTGGGCCAGTTTCAGTTTGATCTCGGACCAGACTGCCTTTCTTGAGGGCCGGTCTGTTTGTGATCTGACCCGGTTCTCAGTGGACTGTTTCGCTATCGAACTGTTCCTGCACACTCCTATTTTGAATAATTTAGAGCTGCTGGTACTAGGATATGCTTTTTTGTACTTTCCTTGCTATTATTAAGTAACCAGAAAAGTACAAATGTTACAGTCACTCATAAGTTACAATTCATTAACTCAGAATTATTCTAATTCAGAATATTGATATCCAGATAAGAGAGGAAAGTTGTCAGTAACTGTAGCTGCCTTAACATTAAATAATATCAACCCAATTACTGATCGATTGAATTTTGTCTGTCCAAGAAGACAAAATTCTTTTATTACCTCAAACAACCTAATATATTTACTCCTTCCACCCCAACCCCTTGCAAAAGTGTAAGTTTATAACATTTTGTGTTAAGTCTAGCATTTAATTTTCCATTCTATAATTGTTTGTACCTTTGGCTTTTTCCAGTGCTGAACAATAAATACTCCTGCTGCCATTAATAGATGCTGCACAACTTCAACCTCTTGCACAGTTATTATATGTTTTAAAAGCCTAATATAATAACCATGGATCTAAAGGAATTCATTAATCAGTCATGCAACATCAGCTGAACATGAGTCAAATGTGTGATGGAGCTGCAACCCCCCGCCCAAAAAAACCCTTATGAGATTTTTGTCTGCATTAATAGAATCATAGTTTCCAAGTCACTATAAGTAGTAGTTCCTCTTTATTCTGCACTAGTTGACCCTCATCTAGAGAACTGTGTCCAGTTTTGGACGCTGCAGTTTAAGAAGGATGTAGACAAATTCAAGGGGTTCAGAGGAGGGTAATGTGTTTTTGCTTAACCAATTCATTGATCCGGGCCAGCTTTTGAATGGTGCTTTAGTTACTTTTATTCCAATCCTGGATTAGAGGTGGGGCTAACAAACAGCCAGCAGCAAGACCATTGAAGGAAGACTGCACTTGCTTCTCTGTAAATAATTTCTATCTCATTAAACTGTTAATATTTCCTATTCAACTCCACTGTCTTGTCCTTCTATACAACTCTTTCCTCTTTTATGAACAACAAAGATGGTCAAGGGTCTGGAATAAAAGTCCTATGAGGAATGGTTGAAGGAACTGTCCATTTTCTAGTATTTCCCTTGAATCTTTTGTTAGGATGTGAGCCCCTTTGGGACAAAGAACTGTGCTTTCATTCCTCTGCTGTCTAAACTGGTTTGTGAAGTTTGTATTGAAAAGTGGTACACAAATATTCTTAAATAACAAATTAAATAAATATGCTTGTGTAATTGGGCAGGACCACCAAATATGTATAAGATTGCTCAGAAACTGTTGCATTGCCAACAGTGTGATTGCTCTTTTTTTCTTGAAACATTTGGGGCATTAATCTCACCTGTAGAGGCTGTAGATTTTTATCCTATTTAGATTAGATGAACATATACTGAGAGAAGCTGGAGTGGAAGAAGATGAGCGTGGTTTTAAAGTTGGAGAAAGAAACATCAATAACATGCGCTATGCTGATGATACCACTCTTATAGCTGAGAATACGGATGATCTGTAAGCTCTAATGAAAAGGAGCACAGTGAAAAAAATGGGACTATGACCAAATGTAAAGCAGACTAAACTAATGACAACAGGTACAGCAACCAGCCTCAGAATTGATAATGAAGACATTGAAATGGTGGATAGCTTCTGCCTTTTAGGATCAACCATCAACAGTAAAGGATCCAGCAGTCAAGAAATATGCCACAGACTAGCTCTTGGTAGGGTTGCATTGAAGGCATTACAAAGGATATTTAGATACCATGACATGTCTATACCTACAAAGATTATAATTGTTCAGGCTATGTTTTTTCCCATGACACTCTATGGATGAGAAAGCTGGACTTTGAAGAAGCAAGATAGAAAAAGCATTGGCGCTTTTGAACTTTGGTGCTGGAGAAGACTTTTGAGGATACCATGAACAGCCAAGAAAACAAACAAATATAGAACAAATACATCCAGAATTTTCACTCAAGGCACAAATGACCAGGCTCAAATTATCATACTTGGGACATATTATGCAAAGACTCGGCTCCCTTGAGAAGTCTATAATACTGGGAAAAGTTAAAGGAAAGAGAAGAGGATAATCAGCAGCAAGGTGGATGGACTCGATTACGACAGTAATGAATGTACCACTGAGAGACCTTAAAGGCCAAGTTGAAGACAGATCACCCTGGAGAGAATCGATCTATGTGGTCGCTAAGAGTAGGCATTTAATCAATCATCAATCAAATGTTTTGTATTTAACTAAAGGACAAGTTTCAATGTGAGAACTTTAAACAAAAGCACACCTGGAAGCATGGTACACAAAACTGCCATGCATTTGCAAGTTCATTAAGGAATATGTGTGATCTGAGTGTTGCTGATCTGGAATATTATTTATTTATTTATTTATTTATTTATTTATTTATTATTTGATTTCTATACCGCCCTTCTAAAAATGGCTCAGGGCGGTTTACATAGAGAAATAACAAACAAATAAGATGGAACCCTGTCCCCAAAGGGCTCACAATCTAAAAAGAAATTTTAAATAAATAGATACCAGCAACAGTCACTGTAGGTACTGTGCTGTGGGTGGATAGGGCCAGTTACTCTCTCCCTGCTAAATAAAGAGAATCACCATATTAAAAGGTGCCTCTTTGCCAAGTTAGGAGGGGTTGTGATCTGAGATCTTGCTAGTCTGAGTGTGTTGTGAGCTATTGTTATGAATGTAAATCCTGAAGAAGTCCCATTTACAATGAATTCTGATTATTTGTACCCATTGAACACCTCTGTTACTTTTCTTCTGTGAACCGTACTTGCAATGTAGAATACAATAGGAACATAGGAACATAGGAAGCTGCCATATACTGAGTCAGACCATAGGTCTATCTAGCTCAGTATTGTCTACACAGACTGGCAGCAGATTCTCTAAGGTTGCAGGCAGGAATCTCTCTCAGCCCTGTTTTGGAAATGCCAGGGAGGGAACTTTGAACCTTCTGCTCTTCCCAGAGCAGCTCCATCCCCTAAGGGATGTGCTCATACTTCTAGTCTCCTATTCCTGTGCAACCACGGCAGACCCTGCTTAGCTAAGCGGACAAATCATGCTTGCTACCACAAGACCAGCTCTTCTCTCCTCAAGAGAGCCAGTGTGGTGTAGTGGTTAGAGTGCTGGACTAGGACCGGGGAGACCCAAGTTCAAATCCCCATTCAGCCATGAAACTATCTGGGTGACTCTGGGCCAGTCACTTCTCTCTCAGCCCAACCTACTTCACAGGGTTGTTGTGAGGAGAAACTCAAGTATGTAGTACACCACTCTGGGTTCCTTGGAGGAAGAGCGGGATATAAATGTAATAATAATTATTATTATTTGATATAATGAAATGATCTGCATTCTTTATTGTGCACTTGTATTTTATGGGTATGGCTTGCTTTCCCATAATTTTGTGCATGTTCAAATACAGATCATGTGTGACTTTGTTGTTTCCACCATCTCTACTAGCTAATGTACTGTAGTGTTTATGCAGTTTGCTACAGTATTCTGTAATCAAACAAGTGTAAACAAGAAAAAATTAGAAGCACAATCTAGATTTCCATCCATACACATTTTTGAAGTTGGAAAACATCTTCTCCAAACTTGGATCATTTTTAGCTTAACACCGTATCTACACAAATTCCCAGATGACTACAGTGCAAACTGTATTGGTCAGATGCTTATATCCCAAAATGACATTCATATGCAGTAAAAAACAAACAAACACCTAATATAAACCTGGTTAATGTGTCTGACATCATGAGGCTTGACATGACCTTCCCCTAGCATCTATAATTAGTTATATGTTGTCTTGCAGTTTTCATTTGCTCGTTCATTTTGCAAATACGAGAAGACCTTGGTTTGTAGCACCCTCAAAAATCAGAGTTGACACTTCACCTGTTGATCTTCTATCCTGTCATGCCTCTCTTAAAAACATTAAACTTCTGCCCCAAAATGTGGCATCCTTACCCAAATTTCAGTCAATCCAATTACAAATATGAACCTTACTGTGAAGGTTCCTTTGACTCTATTTTAAACACTGCCTCAGGAGAATCTCATAGCCCTCTGCATAGAGCAGCCCAGCTGCTGTAGGAATGGACCCTTGTTCATGACTCACAAGGTTATTTCTCTAACTAAAGAGGGGGGAAATGCTCAGTAAACACAATTGTGGGAAGAAGGAAAAAGCTACATTCTGGGGTCAGGGGTTAATGCTGATAGAGCTACTAGTACAAGCAACTAAGAAAACAAGGATTTCAGCCTCTGATAAAGGAAACCATCAGGGAGCTGATCACAGCAAGCCTCGGGAAAGCGAGTCCCAGGGAAGGAGAGTGGCTGAGCAAACTCATTGCTCTGCCCAGTCTGGGCCTCCCACCTGATGCCTGAGTGTGGGCTGCATTTAAAGTTAAAAGTTGTGCCGTCGAGTTGGTGGCGACTCCTGGCGACCACAGAGCCCTGTAGTTTTCTTTGGTAGAATACAGGAGGGGTTGACCATTGCCTCCTAACGCGCAGTATGAGAAGATGCCTTTCAGCACCTTCCTATATCACTGCTGCCAGATATAGGTGTTTCAACAGCGGCGATTTGAACCAGCAAACTGTCTTGCTTGCTAGGCAAGTCATTTCTCCTCTGCACCATTAGGTGCCATGGGCAGAGCAAACGCATTGCTCTGGGCCTTCCACCTGATGCCTGAATGTGGACTGCATTAGGTGGCTTAACAAGATGAGGGAAGCAATGCACTGATCAGTGTCAGCTAAGGTTGCCACGTTTAATCCTGATAAAGGTCCTAGGCCTTTAAAATAGCTGCATGGCATGCCTGCATTCAGCAAGCACACTGTTCTCATGACTGCATCTCTATACTTGGCAAGTCTGTACTAGTGGAATTTCTGCCTGCCATGCAGCTGTTGTCCAGAGCCTCCGTTGGGGAGAAAAAGATAGAACATCTCATGCTAGCTGAGGTACAAAAGTTGGCAATGGCAAAGAGGACTTGTTTGGCTCTTGCTGCTTTTTGCTAACAATGCAACCAACCCTATTCCTCTGTCCTGAAGAGCTTGCATTAATCTGAACAAAGAACCTGCATTAATCTGAACAAGTGCCAAAGGACTTTCCTAGTGTCAGACAGCAGAGTAGTTGAAGTAAGAAAAGAAGCCACACCTCCTGGTTTCCAAACTAGCAACCGTGCTTCCACCTCACTCAGCTTCCTTTCTAGCGTGATTCTTCTAATACAGTTCTATAAAAATTCCTCAAATGTACCCACTGGTGCTACAGAACAGGTAGATAACTGGATTTCAGTTAGAAGCTCTCAAACTCACACAAAAAGTCTCACGAGTACATAAATAAGGGAACTTGTGATCAGAACAGTCCGATCAATCCAATAAAACACGTCTTCCACAAACAGAATTTAGAAACACCTTCACAGTTTTCACCCCCTAATGATCAATATTTCCACCAGAATTAATGTTCTCCAGGGTGCTTTCCAGATTAGGGATGTGCCCGGACCAGTCCAGAGGCCATTCTAAAGGCCTCCGGACCAGTCTGGACTGGTCTGGACCTGGGTGGTTCGGTTCGGGTGGGGGGTTGCTTTAAGAGCGGGAGGATGGTTTACTTACCCCTCCCGCTGCTTTCCCGCTCTGGTGCCCATAATTTTAGTAGTAATTGGGGCGGCAGGACACCTCCCTGCCGCCCCTTCCCTGCTTTCGCTATGAAGAGCTCCCAGGAGTCCTCTGCGCGTGCACAACATGCATGCGCTTCACGTCTCTGTGACGTGCGCACGCGCACAGAGGACTCCTGGGAGCTTTTCATAGCGAAAGCGGGGAAGGGGCGGCAGGGAGGTGTCCTACCGCCCCAATTACTACTAAAATTACGGGCGCTAGAGCGGGAAAGCAGCAGGAGGGGTAAGTAAACCATCCCCCCGCTCTTAAAGCAACCCCCCCACCCCAGTGCCGGACCGCAGTTTGGCAGTTCCGTGCACACCCCTATTCCAGATTAGACCCTGCAACGGGGTCACGTCGTATCTCGGAAGTGTGCTTCCACACTTCTTGCACAAACACACTTCTTGCACACCACAGTCCCTACGCAGACAGCAGGGTCCCATTCACACTTCCAATGACTTGTTTAGAATTTAATCACTGCGATATAGAGCTAGGATGTCGTATATCCAGTGTAAGGAAGTTGCTATTTGGGGATATTGTTAGTTTCCGCAAGACTGCTCCCCCTGCTGTTTATGTTTTGAATGTGACTTGCTTGAACAGAGGCATTTTGCTGCTGTTGAGCAGCTAGTCTGAGAAGCGCCTAGATTACTTATAAATACGTTTTCTGGCATCCACCTTCCATGTAAATATATAAATATGCAAATAAATAAATAAAATTTGCCTCAATATTTTCTATTATATTAAAACAACAAATACATATTACATTGAGTATTAAATACAATGATAAATTGATCAGCTTATATAAATACCTAAGTACGGAAGGGAATAATACTGTATTATATATTGAATAAATATACAGAACAGGTAAATTCTTGTGTTAGATTTGTCCTTAAGGCCAAAATCTAGAGCACTGGCCATTTTTTGTCACCATCAGACAGTTCAGACCAAACAGATTCTGTGCAAAGTGAACTAAGGATGACATTTCTATTAGACTTTTTGCTGTGGTAACATCAAACAGTCCAAAGAAGCCTCACACCTGTGTGCTGTTCTGATGAACTCCCCTGTCTGTTGTGCTGACACCCTATTTCTTGGAACATGATCCATATGGATGGAAAAACTTACATTTATTTCTGAATCCGCAATCACTTGTGCACACACCCACACATGTGTGCATGCATGCACATTTGTTGCTAAGTGCCATTTGTTGTGAATCCGAACGTTCCTGCCTGTAGCTCTATCAGAGCAAACACATCATATAGGAAAAGTCACAGCATGTCAGCACCAAGTAGATAGGAAATGGGCAAACAATGAAACAGAGCCAGCTTTACCAACTGCCATGGATACCAGCATTAAAGCCTTCTACCTGGGAACAGCTGAGCGGAAACCTCAAAATGCAACAACCTGCCAATTATTCAGATTGTACAGTTTGCAAGGCATTGGGATAGGGTGCAATCCAGCAATGACCTTAAAGGCTTTGCAATGGAATTAAAAGTGATTTCCGAGTATAGGAGTCAGTGCCTGGACAGGCAGCACTTAATACATTCCAAAGAATTAGCTAACCAAACCGGTACCAACCCCCCACCCCGAACACACATAATCTTGTGTCTAGTTTATATTAGTGCTGCATACCCCACTGCTTGTTTAGCTCACCCCAGACTAATTACAGATGTTTATTTTATGGGGGAAGGATAGCAAGGAAGGGGTTAAGTTGTTTTGCTATTAGCAGGATAATAGGGTTCCTTAATGGGGTTTGAAGGAGCAGAGCTGGATAAACAAAGCAAACAGGGAATTAAGGGGATAAGTAACTGCCCTGCTGTCTACAGCTCCTAATCCCTCCCCTGTTTGCCATGGGAGCCTGAGGTTATAGGATTAGCAACATGTAGATGAGCAATATCAGAGGCAGGAAAGAAATCCATAGAGTCAAGCTCTGTTTGCCACCAACTCTTAGGGGTTGCTCTGGCACTGGATTTTCTACTTGTGTTTTGAGAGTATGGGTAGGAATATTGCTGCAGAAGTTTTCCTTTGTAATGGGGGCACTCAGGCCATCAGAATGTTACCAGAGGAACATTTGACAAGTGTGCTGAACCATTCCCACATTGCAAAGATATTTGTCCACAGTTGTGCTGCCCTGGTCTATAGTCTGATATTGCACCAATGGAAAGTACAAAGGCAAGGAAAAATTACTGCTGTCATACTGTGCTTTTTGATGTTGGAGGAGGAGGAGGAGCAGCAGCAGCAGCACTGGTGTTTTGGAAGTGAGCAATTCTGCAGTAGCAGGTAAAGTACTCCTTAAATGTCTGTCCAGCAACCATTGAGCAGGGGCAAATAGGAGGCCAGACCATAGGCATGGGGGCGGGGTGCCGCGGGGGAGCAGTTGTCTCTTCCACAGATTAAGAAATTCCCACTGAATTCAGTGAATCTTATTCCCAGGTAGGTAGGTATAGGATTGCAGATTTTGCAAACAAAGCAAAACAGAAAAGTCCCGCAGACCAAACGTACAAGAGTATTCCTTAGATTTATCAGGGCCAGCTGCGAATCAGTGTCGTCAAGAAGACGAAGAGCTTTCTTCAACACAGCTTTAACTGTCTGCACTGCACATTCTGCTTGTCCATTAGTCTGGGAGTACAGTGGGTTGGAATGACTCAGTCTGATGCCCTGCTACAGCTACATAATGGTGAAATAACGGCAGTGTGATGCCCTACAGCTACATGGTGACATGCTCAATAGACAGGCTGGCAAAAGGGACATAATCACAAACTAACTCACTAGGAATGCGGCCTTTAGCCTGGTCACAACAGTAGCTGCCAACTTGTCTGGAAGGTTGAGAATTTCAGGATACTTGGAGTAATAGTTGACCATCAGAAGGAAAGAATGTCCCTGGAAATCAAAAGTATCAGTGTCAACTTTTATTCAAGGCAGATCATGGGTCTCATGTGAGATCATGAGCTCTTATTCATTTTAAAGTTGTTTTGCCTGACACTGGGCACAGTTGCCAATGGACTGCTCTGTGTTGGCATTCATATTAGGCCCATTATGGACTTGCCCATTCCATACATCTCTGGATGCCCTGGTGTGCTAGATACAGCAACCACAATATCTCATCCCCAGCACTCTCCAGTATCTTAGGGCCAACCAATAGTGGCCCATTCTTGAGCCTGATGTGATCTTTCAGCAGCCAGTATATAGGTTGCAGTTGTTTTCTCCATCTGGACCAGACATTCAGAGGTTGCGCTCTGAGACTCTGGAGCTCTATGTCAGCACTGGTGAGGTCCGCCTTTCAAGTGCTTCAGTAGGTGGTCACTGAGTGGCCCCATTTCTTGCAAGCAATAGATTACTATTTCATTTGATGAGGAGTCAGATTCTGTTGGAAGAGACCCCTGGGGGAGATTCATGGCTGCCTGAGAGGGTGTCAGCCACAAACAACTCTTTCCCTTTAGTGTTCACAGTATTAATTTCTGTAGCTATAAAACCGTCCTCTGCAGGAGCTTTGCCAATGTGATTTGAAAATGGCTCTAGAAGCTTGTCGTCCGACTGAACCAGAACTGTATGCCTGCTGTACGTATACTTGTGAAATTTGTCATGGAAAACACTATTGCTGAAAGTGCTTTCTCAATTCTTCTTGGGCTGTGAGGGTATGAGAGGTATAGGCAATGGGCTGCCGTATTTGAAAGAGACAAACACCTAACCCAGCTTGTCTGGAAGATAACTCGTGTCATCTTTGGACATGAGTGCTTGGACCTCAAGCTGCACCTTTGGGTCAAAATAGTGCATAACTGGCATGTTGTTATGGGTGCATCCGAGCTTCTTGAGAGCCTCTTGCTGAACCAATCCCCACTGCCAAGCAGCATCCTTTCTTAGAGTTCCTCAATGGCACTGTCAAAGCAGACCTATTAGGAATATACTGTGCTAGGTATTGGATGGTTCCTAAGGGTCTTTGCACACCTTTCTTATGCACAGGGGGCAGCATCTGCAGAACGGCTTAAACTTTGGATTAATCACCAGGCTTGGCCCCATCTTTGGAGATAACGAGGCTATTCTCATGATCCCTGGAAAGCGGGCTAAGGGGGTCATGGCAACCAATGGGCTCGCAGGTGAGCCCAGTGCTCCCAAGGTGGCTAGCCTGCCTTTCCCCCCTTAAATGAGGTTAACGGAGCAAGCGCTCCATTAACCTCATTTTTTTGCTTGTGTGTCGCAACGTTGTGTGGCACCACACGAGTAGACCCCCAAGCTAGGGGGTCTGTCCAGGATGCCCTGCGCGCTTGCATGGGGCATCCTGGAACTTCTGGGAGTCATGCAGCCCCTGATCCTTGCAGCCCCCACTGGTTCCACGACGGAGCCGGCAATCGTGTGGGTGGCCAATCCGGCTGCCCAGGGCTGCCTTTTGATTGTCTGTGGGGAGAGTGGGCTAAGCCCGCTCTCCCCGCAGACCCCAAAGAAGCTCTTCTCAGCAATCATGAGAAGAGCTTCAATGTGCCCTATGTAACACACACTATCAACGAGGAACTACACTTTCCTGCTGTTAAGCTTAACACCTTTTTAGGAATATAGGAAGCTGCCTTATAGTGAGTCAGGTCATTGGTCCATCTAGTTCAATATTGTCTACACTGACTGGCAGCTGCTCAGGTTTCAGGTAGAGGTCTTTCCCAGCCCTGTCTGGCGATGCCAAGGATTGAACCTGGGACCTTCTGCATGCAAAGCAGATGCTCTACCACTGAGCTACAGCCCCATCCCTGTCCTTCTTTTGGGCCCTGACCAAGACTACCCTCAGCATAATGTCATGCTCACCATTATCAGCTGCTCCAGTGATCATATTGTCAGTAACTATGTAGATGTCCTGTACATAATACTGATATACTGTACCTTGTTTTCATGATGTGAATTACACCTAGCTTTACTTCGAATTCAGTTTTATTTTGCAGGTTCTTTATGTTCTTAAATACTAATTTTCATGCAGTGTGATATTGTGACTTGAAGAAGAAATGCTAGTTCTTTATCTTAGTATTCTCTCATACAAACACTGAGTGGGAGATTGATCAGGTAATTACCATAGACTCACTGGGGATGTTTTGTGTAATTATAACCCAAGACTGTTTTATTTACTATTGACCTCAATGGAACTGCTCACTGTGAGTATATAATATTCTGCTCAAGTAAGTGATGACAAATTAGAACGAGACTAGTTATTGTTATTAGCAAACAATTAATGCAACAGGAGATGTTTGGAAGGTAAATGGCAGGCTCAGAAAGCTACTGTAGCTAGGCCAGGTTCCCAGGGTATGGTCTAAGGTACATTCTAACCACCTTGCAGAAGCTAATCAGGTCCCGGTCCTGGTCTGGTCAGTGAACACCACAAACACTGTCTTGAGTTTATGATGGAAGAAGGGTAGGATATACATGTAATTAATTAAACAGCAATATCATCCCAATGAAGGATTTAGTTGAAAATTCTTAAGAGGTTTTCTCCACAATTTGCAACTCACCAGAACAAGTTGGATAACTCATCTAGGGTCTGTCTTCCTCTTGTAGCCCCAGGTTGGCAAAGCACATCTTTTTCTGCTTCACTACTTATGCTTTAGAGTCAGCTTAGGGTTTAGGATCCTGCCCTGGAATATATGGAGGAGGAATAGATGGAAGTGCCCCTAAGCAGCTGCAGGATGCACTTTGTTGCTACTGAGTCATTATTATGAAGAGCCACCAAACCTCTTGCTTGTATGCAGAAGGTTCCAGGTTTCCTCCCTGGCATCTCCAAGATTGGACTGGGAGAGACTCCTGCCTGTAACCTTGGAGAAGCCACTGCCAGTCTGTGTAGAGTAGACACACTGAGCTAGATGGACCAAGGGTCTGACTTGGTATAAGACAGCTTCTTATGTTCCTATCAGAGATGAGGAGGAAGGGCTTCCAAATTAAAGGGTATTGTTTACAGAAAACCTTAAGCCCTGGTATCTCTTTTTCTAAAAATTAAGCACTGAGTATATTGTGCTATTCAGAAATCCATCATTGGCATGCAAACAAAAATGTAACAGAGGAAAGAGCAGACTTGTTCTTTGTTGCCCCTGAGGGCAGGACTAGAACTGATGGGTTGGAATTCCAAGGACGCAAGTTTATATACATCAGAAAGAATGTCCTAACTGTAAGAACTGGGTGACAGTGGAACAGTCTGCTCCATTCAGTGGTGGGCTTGCCTTTGTTAGAGGTTTTCAAGCAGATGTTGGATGACCATCTGTCAGGAATTCTGTGGCAGTTTCTTACCCTGAGCAAAAGGTTGGAGTAGAAGACCCCCACAAGGTTGCTTCCAAGTCCTGTGATTCCCATAATGTGTATTTGATGATGGTTTTCTCTTTGATGTTTCAATATTCACAAGACTATCTGAAAAGTAATATGAATATGAACAGGCACTTACAACAATGATGTGGAGCTATATGCATGTTGCAGGTGCATCGTTTATTTGGACAAGCGCTGGATCAAACTCTTGCGGCTTTAGAGTGGTATTTCCCCCCACCTAATGTTTGTGAAGCTCATCCAAAAATAAATACTCATTATAAATACTAAAAAGACCCACTTCACCTTTAAAAAGTCTATAGAGATGAAAATGTAATATAATGAATTAACTGCAGCTGCTACTGATCACACAGAACTTTTTCAAGTAAAGCACAGAAACTGAAATATTTATCAAGGAACATGCATTTGTAGGTTTTATTTGCAAAACTTGAAGAGGCCTATTAATTTTATGTTCCTACTGTGCATTTTTTAAAAATGCTAAAAGTAACTGTTGGAGTGGGAGAGACTCTCTTTAACGTGGAAACTTCACTGCTGTTCTACAACAGGAGCCACGACATGGTTCAGCTGTTTCTAGAGTGTATGATGCAGGGCCAGGCAGTTGAGTGTATAGTTCAGTGGCCATTCTGAAGCCATCATGACTTTTGCACGGGTTTATATTGAGATTGATTTCTATTTGCTGCTTCCCTTTTGACTCAAGAAATTTAGGATCTGGATTCTCTGGGAACTCAGGCACTTTTCTGACATTGGAGTGCCTCTGTGGAATGAAGAGGGCTTGGGATATAACCTGGTTTCAACTTGGCTGGTATATGGCCATCTCTCTCCCACTCACACACAGCTTCTTTTTCTAAATTGAAGGGAGTTGGTACTTAATTGTCACCTTCTGCTGTTTCCTGTAATTCAAATGAGCTCTTCTGCTCCCCCCAGATTTTAAATGCTTTCCAAAATATTCTCATGGCAGCCAGTCTTCTCTGGCTCTTATTCCAAGCAACAACTTTCCCTTGTGAGTCAATGGCCGTTTCCCCCTCTGACATCTAGGCAATCAGCAATCCTAAATTCAATTGACCATGGGCAACCTTGTAGGCAAAAAGCCTGCTGCCAGTAGACATTTACACCAATTATATATTAAAATGACATTTTTGTTATAAAACAGACAAATATACATAAAATGGTATCTATCATACAAACAAAAATCTAGTTTTAATACTAAATTTACAGAATCTCCTTGCTTAAACCATTTATTAACTATATTTTACATATAGCCTTATATCATTGAAAATGATCAGTAAGGATAGTCACAATTCTGTACTATAATGAATCAATACTGAATCAACAAAAATGTGTGGTATTAAGCACTAGACCAGGATGACACAATTGATAAATATGTGCAAAGATTTTATTTTAAAAGTGTCCAACAACGTTAAGAGAGAAGAATCATTGGCTGACATCCAGAGCAAGGAAAGATCATGCAGCAAGAGGAGATTAACAGCATTCCCAAGACTAATTGCATCAGTGCACCATGAAAGAAGCCATCTTTGAAATCTCCCCTTCCCCAGGAAGCCCTCTGGGCCACCTGAAAATATGTCCCAGAGGGCTGAACATCCCTCAGCAAATAACTGAGGGCTTCAGTTAGGGTAATAAGAGCTGAGCTAATGTGAAAAGCCACTGTGCTGGGATGAATGTCTCTGACATACAGATATATAAGGGTATACTGTAGTTTTCCTTGGAGAAACATAAGCCCTGCTAACTGGGCAAAGAGGCACCTTTTAATGTGGTGATTCTCTTTATTTAGCAGAGGGAGAGTAACTGGCCTTATCCACCCCCAGCACAGTACCTCCAGTGACTGTTGCTGGTGTCTATCTTGTGTTTCTTTTTAGATTGTCAGCCCTCTGGGGACAGGGATCCATCTTATTTATTTATTATTACTCTGTGTAAACCGCCCTGGGCCATTTTTGGAAGGGCGGTATAGAAATTGAATAAATAAATAAATAAATAAATAAATAAATAAATAAATAAATAAACCTTGAACCCTCATAAAGTCATAGTGCAAAGCTTTCAGCATTCAGCTATTAAATTAAAGGGATTGTTTATAAGAATCAACACATAATAGGTCTGGGTTATCAAGTAAAGAATATATATATAATTTTATATATATTCCAAACAGTATAGATCTTACAAACTCTTAAATCACCTATCCGACCACATTTGGGCTTCAGTTTGGGTAATAAGAGCTGAGCTAATGTGACAAAGAGGAGCTCCTACTTATCTGTCTTTCTACTCTTTGATTTCTCTGCCTGAGCCTGTAATTGTGTAGCTGGTCTTCTGTGCAGTGGGAGCAAGAGTTGCATTCATCAGCTGCAGCCTGGTGGCAAGGTGGCCATAGATCTTCCTTGCTCGCCAAATAACTCATGTTAATCATAGCCTCTGATTTATTGTCTCCTTTGTCTTGTACATAAATAATTCATGGCATTAGGGAGAATAAGTTTGAGTCGAGTGGATGAATGAGGAGTTCCATTACGCGCCTGCACTATTCTACTCTGTGTGCACATTCCGGGTTCCTCCGTCTCTAGGAGTTCTCGATAGAAGCAGAAAGAGACACTAGGCAGTAAAATGAGAAGCTTGACCAGAGGGGAATGGTTCTCCCTCTGCAGCCATAAACTCAGCTCCATCAGAATCTCAATCACACACTAAGGTCATTCTCATGACTGGTGAGGCTGTGGGGGTGGTGGTGGGGGTGCTGGGGATACTACCTATGTGCATGACGTGTGCACGTGCACCAGCCACTTCCAGTACGACGCTGATTGGGGCTGCAAGGAGGTATGCAGCAGCCCCATGCCAGTGTTTCTGGTGACCGCACCGGCGGGGGAAATGCGGTGGGGGAGGGAACCCTCCATGCTCCTTAAAGTTAACCCCCACCGGCTGAACGCTGGACCTCCCAACCGGTTTGTGCACATCCCTAGTTTTTGCATGCAACACGATCAGTATTGTGGCAAACGCCATGGTGCTCCGGGGTGGGTGTGGGGGCAAAGCCCAGCCACCAGGAATCCCACAATACTCTGCATGAGCAGCACAGTGCATTGGGGGAATTCCTGAAGCTGGTCACTCCTTCCCCCGGCTCGATGGTCCAGATGCTTGCTGACAGCCCAAAAGGTTCTGCCAGTAGCCAGCTGGCCCACATGACCAGGCAGTCAGGTAGGAGGTGCTTGTGCCTCCTTTTAGTCTGGGTTTAAAACCTGGGCTACCCAGCAGAGGAAGAGTGCTGGGATTGGGAGTGATCCCAGTTGTTCTCATGACCAGTCCTACCCAGGCGAGCACTGGGTAGGGCTGATCGTGAGAATGACCTCAAGGTGTAGCCAGGAAGTTTGTTGTATGTTTGTTAGTCATTGACAATGTTATGATAATGTTATTGGGCTGATTGAACATATGGAGCTGCCTGATACCACATATGTAGGCAAGAGCCTTATGCATGTCAGGTCTCTTCCCATTGTGCACCCACAGGCAACCTGGCCAGCAGGCATGCTCCTGCATCTTCCTCATTTGTTCACTAAATACATGGCAGAGGAACGGAGTGTGAACAGGGCTTGTGCCATGGCTCAAGGTGTGAATTGGTGCCCATGAAAAGCATTCTGTCTGAAAAGCGTTCAGTCTGTGCTATTTGAAGCAGGATGACCTGTTCAGACATGCAAGCTAACACTTGATACTGCAGTGAAAGTGCACATCTAATCTGGTCCCTGTTTTGAAAGACATTACAGAGAAGACAGAGCATATGATGTACTCAAACAGGTCAACGGTAGAAGAGCCAGGTGCCTCTTCTTTTAAAGAGCTGCCTTTTATTCCAGAACCTTGCAGCCTTCCAGAACAAAAGAGACCCTTATTTCAGAACAGCCAACTCATTATTTCTATTTGTGCTTATCGTTTATCTTTCATGCTCCCTCTGTTCCAGGGGTCCTCAAACTTGGGTCCCCAGATGTTGTTGGACTACAACTCCCATCATCCTCAGCCACAAGGGCCAAGCCTTTGTGGCTGGGAATAATGGGAGTTGTAGTAGAACAACATCCAGGGACTCAAGTCTGAGAAAAGGTAAAGTGTGCTGTCAAGTCGATTTCGACTCCTGGCGCCCACAGAACCCTGTAGTTTTCTTTGGTAGAATACGGGGGGGGGGGTACCATTGCCTCCTCTCATGCAGTGTGAGATGATGCCTTTCAGCATCTTCCTATATCGCTGCTGCCCGCTATAGGTGTTGGGAAACATACCAGCGGGGATTAGAACTGGCAACCTTCTGCTTAAGCATTTCCCTGCTGCGCCACTTAAGGTGTTCAAGTTTGAGAACCCCTGCTCTGTTCTATTTTATTCATATGCTCAGTCTCCAGCTAGTTGATTGAACATAAGAGGACCCTTCAGCAATGCTTATCAAGAGGATAGCTGGAAAGAGATTGCACAATAACATCCTGAACTGCCAGGCTCTGGGCACAAGAGGTCCTTGAAGTCCCACCTGCCCAGCTGGTCTTTGTAAGCCGTGCATCTCTGGACAGGCTCTGTCTGCATGCTGTCTTCAGGGATGTGTCCGTCACTGCAGTGTCTCTTTCCCCCCAATGGTTGTTTCCTTTTCAGTGCCAATTAAGCTGAGACCCACACCAAAGCAAACATGTCCCAGGCCTCTGAGGTGCATGTCAGGCTCAGACTGCCTGGTGCCGTGGCCAATTTGGCCTCAGTGGGTGATAAAAGAGCTGGAGGAACTCCTGACAAAGGAAGTCAGGGCTGCAAGCATGTCACAGAGTTTTTCTTTGCAATTAATGACAAGCGAACATGCAGTATCAATTGACTTAGAGAGCTGGAAGTTTTTCCAGCCAGTTTTCTCTTGGTCCAAACTCAGCCTTGCAAGCTCATGCTAGGAAACATGGCTGACACAGAAACACACCTAAAATATTATTGCAAACGGAGAACAGTGCCAGGACAAAATGGAGGAAGACCCACTTACGGACTGTGTTCCTCTCTGCTTTGCAGCATCAAACGCCGATTGTTAACAAGGTGACCACATGGGGACATGGTGGAAACATAATAAGGCTCTACACGATCCGTGTGTAGAGCCAAAATGGGGCCTGTGGGGAGAACGAGCCTGACCTGCTCTCCCCGCAGACGATTGGCTGGCCTACCCTGGGTGGCTGGATCAGCCGACCAGATGATTACTGGCTCCGTCACTGAGCCGGTTGGGGTTGTGGGGTTCGAGGGCCTCCCAGCCCCCAGAAGTCCCAAAATGACCCGTGTGAGTGTACAGGGTATTCTGGGGAGCCTCCCGACACTGAGAGGCTTGTTGTACTTGTGTGTCACTGCAGCGTGGAGATGCCCCATGGTGACACACAACCTTTTAACCCCGTTTTGGGGCGCTCTTGCACCCGAAACCCTGATTAAGTGGTGAGCTTCGTAAATGGGCTTGCTGCCGAGCCACTGCTGGGAGCCGTACTGGGACCTGTTGCTGCACACGAGCAGCAGAAACCGGGCTGGGCTCCCTTAGCCCGGTTCCTGCTGCTCATGATAATATTTATTATTGATGGATTGATTGATTGATCGATTTGATTTGATTTGTATACCGCCCTTCCAAAATGGCTCAGGGTAGTTTACAATTAAAAACAAACCACTAAAACAATAAAGAGCTAAAACAAAAATTAAAAACAATATAGCCTCATATTACGAATAGCCTCATAATATTATGGAAAATGTGGACAGAAGGTCCCCTTCCTTCTCTTACAACACTAGAGCAAGAACAACACTGAACAAGAAATGGCAGGAGATTTAGGATGGACAAAAGGAAGTACTTTTTCACACAGTGTACAATTCATCTATGGAATTCATTGTCACAAGATGTGGTGATGACCACTAACTTAGATGGCTTTGAAAAGGGATTAGATGAATTCATAGAGGACAGGTCTATCAGTGGATACTAGTCCTGATGGCTACACACTACATTTAGGTTCAGAGGCAGGATGCCTATGAATACTAGTTGCAGAGGAACAATGGTGTGGGGGGGTATGCTTTCATCATCAGCTTGTGGGCCTCCCAGAGGCATTTGTTTGGTTACTGTAGAAAACAGGTTGCTGGACTAGATGGCCAGTTACCCATTGTCTTTGAGTGGACCAACTTCTGTTTGTGGAAAACATCCTTCTGCTCAGGGGCATAGTTGTGAGAGAGGGGGCCTTTGTTTGCCTCTCTCCCTGATGACCCCTTGGACTGAGGGAGATAATGAAAAAAATAAGGAGGGGGTGGAACTGAGGTGGGGCCTCAGTAGCTGAGGGGCCTGGGTTCTTTGAACCCATCCGATCAATTATAGCTAGCATTTGTAACTCTTCCTTCTTGATGTATGACATATATTTGACCTGTAAAACAAAGTTTAGGGATTAACCCACTAATTATATGAGCTTATTTGCATCTGCAACCAACTTTGTTCTCTATAAAGTTGCAGTCACCTTTCTCATCTGCCTGAAGAAAAGTACTAAGACTCTCCACACAAGCAGGAAGAATGGGCTTGACCCGCTCTCCCCACACATGAGCAGGCAGGGGCAGAAGAAGGCCAGTGGCATCCCGGGTCCAGCCCACCACCGTGGCCCCCTGCATCTGGTGTCAGATGCTAAGCCCCACCTTCTGTTTCTGATGTCAGATGCAGGGGTGGGGCTTGCTTGCAAACGGGGCCACGCAACCCCGTTTTGCAAACGGGCCCATTTGCGGCCCCATTTGCAAGCAAAGTTACGCTCCCTGTGTCTGATGTCAGATGCAGAGGGCGTGGCTGGGGCATGAGGCGCAGCCTCTGAGGCGCGGCGGCTCAGGTTCTTGAAACATGATCGCTCAGTGGTGTTTCCACCCCTGCAAGCAGGAAGCCCTCCCTGGGCAGCCGGATTGGTCGCTCAGACTATTACCAGCTCTGTAACGGAGCTGTTTGGGGCGGCGGACTTTGGGGGCCTCCCAGCCCAGAAATCCAAGAATGACCTGGCTAGTGTACAGGGCATTCTGGAGAGCCCCTTGACGCCGGGAGGCTTGTTGTAGCCTCCTGGTCAGGGGCTTACTCATGAGTCGCTGCATTGCAGAGCTGCGCTGCAGCAACACACGAGCAGTTAACTTGCTTTTCGGGCACTTCTGCACCCCAAACCCGGGTTAAGCTGCAGGCTACCCAAGAGGGTTTGCCGCTGCGCCACCACCAGGAGTTCTCGTGCACAGTAGGAACTGGGCTGGGCTCCCTTAGCCCGGTTCCCACTGCGTGCGAGAATAGCCTCACTGTGTAACTGAAGGTTTTGCTGACCGCACACGAGCAGGCTGCAGTCTTGGGTGGCTGGTTCGGCAGCCCACACGACTGCCGGCTCCATCACGAAGCCGGCAGGGGCTGCAGGGATCGGGGATTGCGTAGCCCCCAGGAGTTCCAGGATGCCCCGCGTGAGTGCGTGGGGCGTGCTGGAGAGATCCCTAAATAGCTATTTTTAGCCTTCCAGCGGAGCAGGGGCGTAGCAAGGTTGGAGTGGGCCCAGAGACGAGATTTTAAAATGGGGCCGCCCCCACTCAAAGTCCAGGGCCTCCGCACACCCCAGGCCCCCAAGGATTTAAGTCTGATATTCCAAAATAAGTATGCTGCCTGGAAATACATTTCACTGAATACACACACGCACATGTCACAATATATAGTGATATACATTGAGTACTATACATTTGTTTTACTTTTAATGCCTAGAACACACTAGAAAGATGAATGATTAAAATAGCCCCCTCGGTGCAGATTAGCAAAGGAGACTTTCAACCATGCAGGGTGAGCCTGTTTGTTTTCTCAGAATTCTGAACAAATTCAGTCAAGTTTGATTCCAGGAGGTTTTTCACAGGAGGCTTTTAAAGCCCTTTAACACACATCTTCTCTGGAATGGAGGTGCTGCATTCACATGTTGGCCAGATTTACCCTAAAGTCCCTGCAAGTTATTGGGGAGCAGTTCACACACAAGAAAAATAAAATAAAATAAAAGCACAAGACATGCTTCACAGTTCTCACTCAGACCTTCTGGGTTGCAAAACAACTTGAACATAAGTGCATTTATAAATGAATGAATGAATGAATGAATAAAATAAATATAATACTGTTTCTTCCAGAAGTTTTTGTAATTTTCTGCCATGAAACAAGCCACTTATAGGACTTTTTAGATAGTTTTTTTTAAGCCAGCAAATTTTCCAAGCTGTTTAAAAATAAATATTCAGAGACTTCTCAGTCCCTCCCCCCCCCATCAAAGCCCTATGGCAAGCAGATGCCTATATATGGGGGGGGGGAGGTAACCACAAAAAGGAGTTCACACTCTACCTGGCATGAGTAGGCTGGGCTGGGCAGGGCAGCAAGGGGTCTTCTGCTGCAGAGAACGGTGGCCACTCTGGCTGCCTCCTCCTTCCTGGCTGGCTTGGGCCCTACTGGAGTTCAGGCTTCACAGAGGCCTACAGGAGGCCTCCGTGGAAGCCCCGCCCACCCGCCGATCAGCTGAGAGGCGGGAGAAAAGGAGCTCTTTGCAGCTTGTCTGCTGCCTCCATTGCCAGCCAGGAGAACAAGCTAGAGAGACGGTGAACAGGGCAAGTGGCTGAGGGGCCTTGGGGCTGGGCAGGGGGCAATGGGGAGTCACGTGAGGTGCCTCTGGGGGCCCCCTCCAGGCAGTGGGGCCCCCAGACAACTGTCTCCCCTTGCCCGATCGTTGTTACGCGCCTGCGGCAGAGGTTTCCTCATGTGCTGCTGCGACGTGGAGCTGCGGCATGGAGCCGCGCTGTGGCAACACACGATCATAGAGCTCACTCCACTAACCTGGGCTTAGGGGAGGGCTCTGTAAGCAGGTTACTTGCTTGAGAGCAACTGGGCTCGCCTGCGAGCCCGGTGGTTCTTATGGTCTCCAGAAAGCGGGCTAGGCTCTCTTAGCCCGCTTTTTGGCGATCGTGAGAATCGCCTCCAAGTCAGACCCTTGGTCCAGCTAGCTCAGAATGGTTTGCACTGATTGGCAGCAGCTGTCCAAGGTTTCAGGCAGGAGTCTTTCCCAGCCCTACTTGGAGAAGCCAGGGCCTGAACCTGGGATGCACAAAGTGAACCGCACACCAAGTGCTCTACCCCTGAGCCACAGTCCCATCCGACCATCTACACAGTGAGGTAACATTTGGCAGTCAGGTTTGCAGTACGGAGACTTTTCCAAGGAGAGCTGGTGGTGAAGAGAGCTGGTCTTGCGGTAGCAAGCATGAATTGTCTCCTTTGCAAAGCAGGGTCCACCCTGGCTTGCATTTGAATGGGAGACTACCTGTGTGAGCACTGTAAGATATTCCCCTTAGAGGATGGGGCTGCTCTGGGAAGAGCACCTGCATGCTTGCATGCAGAAGGTTCCAAGTTCCCTCCCTGGCATCTCCAAAATAGGACTGAGAGAGACTCCTGCCTGTAGTCTTGGAGAAGCCATTGCCAGTCTGTGTAGACAATTCTGACTCAAATGGACCAAGGGTCTGACTCAGTATATAGCAGCTTCCTATGTTCCTATGTAACTGTAGTTCCAGTCACTGGAAATGCTTTTGTGGCTATCATCTTCTCCATCTCGATCTGTGAGTATTTCTGCTACTTCACACTAAGGCTATGGAAAAACCATAGAAGCCACCTGAGAAAATTGTCAGATGTTTATTCTTGGGAGGATCACTGAAATTCTCAAATTTCCATTTCAAATTTCACTCTTTTGAAATTTCTCACTACCTCTACTTTGCACTGGACATAGGGGCAGTGAGCCCACCAAAATTATAACAGACTAAAATGGGCCAGCAGACAGGAGCCCTAGCCACACATCGAGGTCACTCACACAATCAAAAACTGTGTTCTACATGGGTTTAGGAGCTCTGTGTGCTCCCAATTTTTGGTTGTGTGGAAGCAAAGCTGGAGGAAAGCCTGGGTAGCTTTTCCTCCTATCTTACTTCCATACAACCAGAAATTAGGAGCATACACGGCTCCCAGATATGGGTAGAATACAGCTTTTGACTGTGTGAATAACCTCATTATGTTCAACACACATGCAACAGTCTGTGTACAGTGTGTGCATGTACAAATTTGTATGCATGTAAAGTCGTTCACATATTATGTCCAATGCATGTACAACAGTACATTGTCTCTCTGTACTCTGCATTTGAGGGGGCCTGTACCAAGTTTTCTTTAAAAATGAATGCATGTACAGACATTCACACACACACACCTGTGTATGTGTACAGACATCTGTATGCATTTACAATGTAATATCTATCTGTGACTATGATGTGTAGATTCACTGGCTGGCATCCGATACTGAGTGTGGAAGTGTCCCAGGGAAACAAGGCATGCTTTCCCCTCCAATGTTGCTGTGCCTCTGTCCTCACACGACAGCATTCCTCTACTGTCTGGGTAAACTCTGGGAATAACCATACATCAAACAGCTCTAAGGGGAAACTGGGAGGCCTGGAGGAATAGGGGAACAATTTCAGTAAGTAAGACAGTCCAAATGATTATAAAGCTTGATTGCTTTCATCATAACAGCGAGCTGATGGAAGCAGAAGGAGGAGGGAGGGAGGGAAGAACACAATATTGCAAAAGATTACTACGCATACGACTACTTGGCAGGTTTACCCTGTTTCTTGCTACCCCTACTGGCCATCTGAAAGATGCAGGGGCTATTCTCATGATTTGCAAAAATTGGGCTAGGAGAGCCTAGCCCGATTTTTGCAGATTGTAAGAACCACCGGGCTCGGCTGCGAGCCCGGTGGTTCTAGAGCGGGTAACACACTTAAGAACCCCTGCCCTAAAACCAGGTTTGCGGAGTGAGCGCTCTGCAAACTTGGTTTTCTAGATCGTGAGTAGCCGCGGCGCAGCTTCACGCCGCACCTACTCATGAGGAGACCCCCGGAGGGGAGGCAAAAAGCCACCTCCCGGCTCCGGGGGTCTCACCGGCATGCCCCACGTGCTCGCTCGGCCCCCGATCAGCCCCCGCTCCTCCCAGCCCCCGCTGTTTCCATCACGGAGCTGGCAATTATGTGGGTGGCCGATCTGGCTGCCCAGGGCTCCCTCTCCGCTCGTGTGCGGGGAGAGCAGGCTTAGCCCGCTCTCCCTGGACACTCGAAGAAACCGGGTCTCACTGATCGTAAGACCCAGTCCGCAGTCTTTCAGGGCAACAGCTAGCACGTCCACATTAAAAAAAACCAAAAACCCTAGGAGATTCAGGTATATGGTAAATGACCTCTCTGTTTGTTTGGAGTCTTCAAAACATTCATAATCCGATGAATTTTATGTTTTTGTAGGGAAGGGGAGATTTCAGCTTTTACTTGAGAGACAAAATCAGGGGATTTGGTGCAGGGTGCTATCAATATGCTGATGACACCCAAATCTATTTCTCCATGTGAACATAATCAGGAGAAGGCATAACCTCTCTAAACGCCTGCCTGGAGGCAGCAATGGGCTGGATGAGGGATAACAAACTGAGGCTGAATCCAAATAAGACAGGGGTACTGATTGTGCGGGGTAAAACTTGGGAGATGGGTTTGATCTGCTGGTTCTGGATGGGGTCACGCTCCCCCAGAAGGAACAGGTATGCAGTCTGGGGGTGCTTCTGGATCTGAACCTCTCTCTGGTGTCCCAGGTTGAGGCAGTGGCCAGAGGGGCTTTTTATCAGCTTTGGCTGATACTCCAGCTGTGTCCGTTTCTTGAGATGAACGACCTCAAAAAAGTGGTACATCTACTGGTAACCTCTAGGCTGGATTACTGCAATGCGCTCTATGTGGGGCTGGCTTTGTACATAGTCTGGAAACTGCAGTTGGTTCAGAATGCGGCAGCCAGGTTGGTATCTGGGCCATCTAGGAGAGACCATATTACTCCTGTGTTGAAGGAATTGCACGGGCTGCCAATATGTTTCCAGGCAAAATACAGGGTGCTGGTCATTGCCTATAAAGCCCGCCCTGGGTATTTAAGAGAACGCCTTCTTCGCCATGAGCCCCACCACCTGCTAAGATCATCTGGAGAGGTTTGCCTGCGCTACCGTCAACTCATCTGGTGGCTACTCGGGAACAGGCCTTCTCCATTGCAGCCCCTGGACTTTGGAATGTGCTCCCTGTTGAAATAAGAGCTTCCCCATCTCTGGCAACTTTTAAAAAGGCACTGAAGACACATTTATTCACCCAGGCTTTTAATTAGATTTATAGTTTTAAATGATTTTAATATGGAGTTTTAAATGTTTTTAATCTTTTAAATGATTTTAACTGTTAATTGATTTAATATTTTAAATTATTTTAATTGTAAACCACCCAGAGATGCAAGTTTTGGGCGGAATAGAAATATAAGAAAGAAAGAAAGAAAGAAAGAAAGAAAGAAAGAAAGAAAGAAAGAAAGAAAGTGCTGAAATGTAATGACAAGATGCGAGTTTCATTCTGGTAAGAAGGTTTTGTAACTCAGATACCAAATTCTCAAAATCCACAATTTTGCAGTCTGTACATTTGAGAAATGTGGAATTCCTGCAAAGCATTTGTTTCCCTTTCTAAAATTTATTCTGTAATACTGAAGTGCTAATTTGAATTCACATGTGTTGGTATCTGATTTTTAAAAAACACACAACAAAACAAAACACTATTTTACTTGTTGATTAATACAGGGCTGTTTGGAAAGCTTCCCTACAGATGACTCTGTGTGTGTGTGTGTGTGTGTGTGTGTGTGTAGACACTGACAGGACTGCTGGAGGAGATGTCAACAAAATGATATTGCCTCCCACCCCCTGCCCTTCCCTCTGCTGCTCCCCAGAGGTCAATGCCTGCAAACCAGCCCATTCCAGTTCTGTCATCCCAGGACCTAAAGTGACTCATCCTGGTCCAACATCATCCATGCCCCTTAAATATCCCTGCATCTGTTCAAGCAGCTTCTCCACTTGACTTTGCTCTCAGGTCTTAGATCTGTGTCCTCACAGAGCCCTGTGGGGGTGAAGGAGACACCTGTGCATCAGTGTCCCACCTGGGGCAAGAGGATCAGCTGAGATCTTCCTTTGGAGGAGAACTTTACCTTTATTTGCTGGGATGCGTGGGTAGACTTAGGACTCCTTTGGCAATTAGGAGATGAGCATCATGTCCCCATTCTGCCCCTGGTGCATGCATACTATAAGGCAGGGCTTCCCAACCTGTGGTCCTCCAGATGTAGCTGAACTACAACTCCCATCATCCTTGGCTACACTTTATTGTGGCTGGGGATGATGGGAGTGTAGTTCAGCCACATCTGGAGGACCACAGGTTGCGAACCCCTGCTATAAGGCATTATATCAAATATGCTGTTGCATAGGATCCTTACAAAAGCAGTGTCCCGCACAGGCTATTAATGATAACTCTGGAGCCACTGGAGAATGTTCCTAACTTTAAATTACAGATCCTTTATCATATCAGCTCATGATTTTACACATAAGCTATTGCTTTGCTCTCATCTTTGGTGGAGGGCTGCCAAGGCAAATGAAAAAATATAGCTTGCCTGCCCAATAGTGGACGACAACTAACTCTGCTTTTTATTTGTTTGTTTGTTTGTTTGTTTGTTTGTTTATGCCTCTGCATTCATCTTATGGTAGATTAGTCGACTCGCATCCTGCTTTTTTACTGGGATCCCCCAAATAGCCCACAAGCCCAAATTTGACCTTACATCAAATTCACTCTCTGAGCATCTTCCATCTGAAAAACGGAGGTCCTGATACTCAACATGTAAAGAGTTCTGACCACCACATCTGAGAGCTGTTTTACATTGCTTAACATTTTATGAGCGTATTGTTGTGCCAGACTTCAGAATCTCACAATGACAGCCCATGTCTAAAGTTGCTGCTCTTTCACATTTGCAGTCTCTCTCTCTCTCTCTCTCTCTCTCTCTCTCTCTCTCTCGGAGAAGGGTAGCATGCACTTGCTTGTCTGAGCAGTTTCTCCTCGTTTGCACCAGGAGATACATAATCAGAGCCCTTTGCTGACTCAGAGTTTCAAGGCTTCCTAATTAACCTTAGCTTCCCCCCTACTTTAATTGAGCTCCCATTTGACCCCTCATCATCACAAAACACTGTACAGACACTTCTGACGTTAAACTAGCCTTGTTCCTAAAGGGATGTGTGTTATGGGTGCCAAATTTTTGACTCTGGGTGCTCTCACTGCTAGATGGCAGAGCACACATTTCTGTCCTGGATTCTTCTGAATTAATCTGAGAAGGAGAAAGCCCTGAACGCTGCCCCCCGCCTTCACTGCCCACCACCGCCTCAGTGATACTCACAGTATATGTACTGTATAGTGGATCACAGAGCATGACACTCAGGGCCGTAACTATAGTAGGGCAAGAGGAGACAGTTGTCTGGGGGCCCACTGCCTTGGGGGGCCCCCAGAGGTGAGTCACATGACTGACTCTCCCAGCTGCACACCCGCCCGGGCTTCCTTCAGTTGTATTCATCCTCCGAAACTGATGTGAGTGTTAAGACCTGGAGCTACCAGAACAGCATGTCTTTTTCTAGTACCATTAAATGACTTGCAGCTTCCACAATTTACAAAACCTTAAAAAAAATAATTTAGGATGATGTTCTATTGTGGTGCATAGGTTATATATCTATATATCTAAATATCTATATATAAATTTTACTTCAGTGAGGGGGGGCATTTTAAAATCTTGTCTCTGGGCCCACTCCAACCTTGCTACCTGATGACACTTCAGACATCTGCAACAAAAAGAAGGGAATGGGGCAAACCTACACTTGGCCAAACACACGGAGAAGCCCATCTCCCCCCAAAAAGTAATGAAAAGACAATGGAAATTACACAAACAATGAAATTATAAATACATATTATACTTGTCCATTGTATGGCAGGCATTTATAAGGATGATTTGGATCCCTTGCATGGAGAAAATCTATTCACTGCCCAACCAGATGGAAAGTGAATCATGCCCTTTGGCCTTATGTATGTATATATTTAAAAATCAGTGTAAATAGCAGCTGTGGGAGGCCCCACTGAATTGGGACTACAGCATGGGATGTGTTTTTTTTAACCCAGTTTGTTCCTATCATGGTCCCAATCCAAATTGGGGGCCTGCACGGCTGTCATTTGCCTTGAAAAACTTACATTTTCATTGATGCAACTTCCATTTCATTGATGCAAGATGCAGAGAAGCATTTCATTTGTTGTGAACAGATTATTCATGAGAAGGGAAAGTTTGCAATGTTAGTCTGCCAGTAGCAGAACTTGCAACAACAAATATTTATATACCGCTTTTTAACAAGAGTGTCCAAAAGTGGTTTACACAGAGAAGTAAAAAACAAACGAATAAGATGGATCCCTGTCCCCAAAGGGCTCACAATCTAAAAAAGAAACATAAGATAGACACCAGCAACAGTCACTGGAGGGGTTCTGTGCTGGGGGTGGATAGGGTCAGTTGCTCTCCCCCTGCTAAATAAAGAGAATCACCACGTTTTAAAAGGTGTCTCTTTGCCAAGTAGCAGGGATTGTGGCCACAAGTTAGCAGACTTCAGGCTGCTATTAACTGCTAAATTTCTAGTACATTTTGTGAAAGGTGTCTGCCCATGTTTACAACAGATTGATCATATGGGTATTCATTTCCCCTAGTGAACGATCTCCCATAAGTAAAGGGGAACTGGAACAGACCAGCCTGCCATCAGGATATAAGGGGGCATCAGCAGACATCATGTTCAGTTAACTGGGCTTATAGTTGGGCACTATATTGAGCTTTTGACCTGGATTTTTTCTAACACCTTGTTACATAACATACATTTGCTGCATTTTGTGCACAATATCTATCAAAGAGAGAGAATTTTTTTTTAAAAAAATCTATGATTGATAATCTAGACTGGTTTTGTAATTTCCATTGCATTCTGGTTGATTTTACATCCTTCTGTATTGGCAGAGAAAGAGGAGGTTGAACTTTGTTTTGTTCAGCTGCCCAGGATTGGATAACAGAGCCATGCTCAATTCTCGCAGACTAAAATGCAGGACTTCAACCTCCTTGAAGCTTTAGAGCTTGTACATATTTAGATCCAATATGGCAAGCCGTGAAAAATGGGTTCTGGGACAGACTGTACATCTTTACTTGGAAACAGTGCAATGGGAGGGTGGCAATGTTCAGGAGGAAAAGACATCTATGCTGGACATCAGCTCTGTGGTTCCAGTATTCACACATGCCACAACTGCATGGGGTTGTGCCACTGGGAAGTTGTCCCCATGCTGGTTTATAAGTGTGTATGTATTAGGCCTGTGCATGTTCAGAAAATTTGGATTTCGATTCAACCCCATAGGAATTTGACAATATAGGATTCAGATTCTGTGGGCTCTGGTGATATTGGATTGGATTCAGAACCCGAATCCTCATTCTGGCTTAAATACAGAGTTTTCCACATAGTGACCAATGGGGAAATTCAATCCATCAATATCTTTATTACAGTACTTGACCAGATTTCAGCATTATAATACAAAGTTGACGTTCAGTGCAGTTGGTACAGTCTGTCAGATATCACAGTTGCATTTAGATACAGTAAGTTTACCCAAATCAGGGACACCCTTACCTAACTGATAGTGGGGGCCTTCGCCATTGCTTGACGAAGCTTGTATGCAATGGCACAAAATCTAGCAACACAAGAAGAACAACAAATATTTATATACCACTTTTCAACAAAAGTTTCCAAAGCAGTTTACATAAAGAAATAACAAATAAATAAGATGGCTCCCTGTCCCCTAAGGGCTCACAATATAAAAAAGAAATATAAGATAGGCACCAGCAACGGTCACTGGAGGTACTGTGCTAGGGGTGGATAGGGCCAGTTACTTTCCCCCTGCTAAATAAAGAGAATCACCACAGTAAAATGGTGCCTCTTTGGCCAGTTAGCAGGGGTTAGAAGAAGTAACAAATACAGTCTTATCTGCAAGAAGATAAGTTACATAAGAATCCATTGGTCTTCGCTGAAGGTTCTCTAAAAAAGGTAAAATTAAATTTGTATGTGGAGTGCAGTAAAATTTACAATGAAATAAAATATGAGCCAAGTTATCAACTTTGTCTGAGCTACAGGAACACTTGCACAGGTAACAGGGTATCTTTTTATATTTCTCCTCCAGCCAAGCTGAAGGGAAAACATTATAATGAGCTAAAGTGAAGGCACTCTGATGGGTTGGGCATGTCAGATTATAAAGATAGTTTACTGGAGCTAAAATTGAGGTGACCCACCAATTCTTAATACAGTTAGGGCAGGGGCGTAGCAAGGTTGGAGTGGGCCCAGAGACAAGATTTTAAAATGCCCCCCGCCACTGAAGTTCAGCTCATGAAGTAAAGAAATCTTAAATGTGGCTGAATAGTGGTAACAATCTTCTAAATTATTTTTTTTAAGGTTTTGTAAATTGTGGACAATGCAAGTCATTTTATGGTACTAGAGAAAGACATGCTGTTCTGGTAATTCCAGGTCTTAACATTCACATCAGTTTCGGAGGATGAATACAACTGAAGGAACCCCGGACAGGTGTGCGGCTGGGGGAGTCAGTCATGTGACTTGATGCTGGGGGGCCCCATAAGGCAGTGGGCCCCCAGACAACTGTCTCCCCTTGCCCTATTATAGTTATGCCCCTGAGTTAGGGAGTTTGCTTTTCTCTTCTTGTGATTTGAAATCTACAGGTGAAACTCGGAAAATTAGAATATCGTGCAAAAGTCCATTAATTTCAGTAATGCAAATTAAAAGGTGAAACTGATATATGAGACAGACACATTACATGCAAAGCGAGATAAGTCAAGCCTTAATTTGTTATAATTGTGATGATCATGGCATACAGCTCATGAAAACCCCAAATCCACAATCCCAGAAAATTAGAATATTACATGGAACCAAAAAGACAAGGATTGTAGAATAGAACAATATCGGACCTCCGAAAAGTATACAGTGTACTGTGCTTGACTGGCCAGCAAACTCGCCTGACCTGACCCCATAGAGAATCTATGGGGCATTGCCGAGAGAAGGATGAGAGACATGAGACCAAACAATGCAGAAGAGCTGAAGGCCGCTAATGAAGCATCCTGGTCTTCCATAATACCTCATCAGTGCCACAGGCTGATAGCATCCATGCCACGCCGCATTGAGGCAGTAATTGCTGCAAAAGGGGCCCAAACCAAGTACTGAATACATATGCATGCTTATACTTTTCAGAGGTCCGATATTGTTCTGTTCTACAATCCTTGTCTTCTTGGTTCCATGTAATATTCTAATTTTCTGGGATTGTGGATTTGGAGTTTTCATGAGCTGTACGCCATGATCATCACAATTATAACAAATTAAGGCTTGACTTATCTCGCTTTGCATGTAATGCGTCTGTCTCCTATATCAGTTTCACCTTTTAATTTGCATTACTGAAATTAATGGACTTTTGCACAATATTCTAATTTTCCGAGTTTCACCTGTAGAAGGTGTTCTAGAATTCTATTGGCTTGATCAAACCCCACAGCAATTAGGGATTCAGAAGAGAGTCTATCTGGAGTTTTCTCATTAACATGGATAACCACTTAGAGTGGGTCTGATCCTCCAGAACTATGAGGGCCAATGTTCCCTCTAACAGGGATTCCCAGATGTTGTTGACTACAACTCCCAGAATCCCCAGCCAAAGGCCACTGTAGCTGGGGATGCTGAGAGTTGTAGTGACAATAACTGGGAATCCCTGTTAGAGGGAACGGTGATGGGGAGCCAATCCACTTGATTGAAATTTTAGCTTTAGCCAATATTTAAAGACTGCCAACCACACTCTGGTCTCCACCTTATTCATCCCAGCCTCCAGACTTAAGGCTGAGTTAGATATGTCTTTTGGCATTTGAAGAACTATCCTTAGAAATGTAGTTTGGATAACCTCCACGGGGGCAATGGGGAAATTGAAAAAAGGTCACCAAAGATACCAATTAGTCCTTAAGCCATGAAGCTTATCGCACATGGGGAAGGTGGTCAGGGCCACCTGCAGTGACTTTGAAGAGAATTGTTCAATCTTGATTTTTGGTGAATTTTGTTAAAATCTCTAAAAATTGTGAAATCTAGTTTGTTTCAAGCCAGAACTTTACAAAAACTCCTGAAACTGAATATCCTCCTCAGCCCATCATTCCACTAGCATGTGGAGGAATCTGCCCTTTGCCTTCATGAAAAGGGGTAACAGCATGCCCCCTTTGCCCCTCCTTTATATTTCTGGAATGTATGGGTATAAAGTTATGAAAACCCTTGCTTGCACACAAGCAGGTAGCCGGGGGTAAGGGAGTGCTCACTCCCTAACCTCAACTAACATCCAGGCTTAAAAGCTGGACTAGGTGGCACTGGCCTGCCGGGATCAGGCCCCATCCCAATCTCACACGCAGCCTAACCCAGGCTGGGAGAAGTCCCTAGCCCAGGTTCGGCTGCACATGAGAACAGCCTCACTGTCTGATATAACAAAATCCACAGTGCCATTGTGACTGATTTGAATAGTGCTGGGCATCATCATAGTAAAGCGAGCCACAGTCAGCAGCAGGGCAGTCAGTATTCAGAAGCAGAACCAGACAATTCCATTTCTAGGACAGAGGCAAGGCAAGAGTTGCAGTTATATTTTATTGGCCAGCCATCTGTGAGAGCACTCAGACTTTTAAAACGTAGCACTGTTTTTCTGAAGCGACAGTCTTTGTTCTGGCACCATTCAGTCGTTGGCAGAAAACAGTTTACCCAACTCTGTTCAACAAGGTCATCTCCAAGAAATGGCAACTTTCCCCTCCCCGCAAGGAAAACGGAAAGGGTGGAGGGGTTGAGGGTGCTGTGGTGACACAGGTTGTCAACATGCATCATCAACAATTGTCTCCAACAATAACACTGGCCGGCCAGTCTGTCACTCAACCATCTGGGGAATACCTCCTTGACTAGAACTTCACACTCCTTTGTGCAAAGGCCTCTTAAAGTTAGAGAAGACACATCTTTCCGGGTTAACCACATTGTTCTCTGGGAAAGTTCCGAGCTCCTGGATGCCTGAATAAACAATGAGCAAAGTCTGCGTGTTTTCTGAGCTCACCTCAGCCCACAACTTTCCTATTTTAATGTTAGTGTGATATTTTAAGCAACATGGGTTTATTAACCCTTCTGCCCCTTTGTACATGCAACTTTGGCTTTGCTGCTTGTACATTTCAAACCTCAACTAAGGGATAGAGATGCTTATAAAAATGTTTGTGTCTGAATGAAAATTCTGTATTTAACACTGACAAATGGTGCGTATGCCAAAAATCATGCCTTACTAATGATACTTTAAGATAAATAATGTGGAAAGCGTGCAATTATTTACCTCTGAAAAACATAGTAGGTTTTAATACGCCAAAATTATTTATACTGCATGCTAAAAATATTAGGATTAAAATTATATATTCCCAGTACATTATAGATATATCACAGTACATGACTACCTCATTTCTCTCTCTCTTTTTCTTTTCTGCTCACTGCCTTTCAGGGGACCACAGTGCTTTGATTACTGCTAGACAGAACAGAGTAACGACTAGATTCTATAACTTTAAAAAAAGAGAGGAAAGAGCCACTATGCATTGAGGCTGCCCATGAGAACTGCCAGGGTGGATCCCGGCAGTGTTCTGGTGCTAAACCCAACACTGAAGCCCAGCTCTTAGCCCTTAATCCGGCTTCTGGGATCATGCGTCCACAGAGACGGGTGCCTAGAGCACCCATCCCCTAGGGGAATCCCCCAGTGCACTGCACTCAGCATGCAGTGCACTGTGGGATTCATGGAGGCTGGGACAACGAGTCCCAGCCTCTGTTTACCCATGCTGCTCCAAGAAGCACTGGTCATGTGACGGCTCAGAGCGGTTGTCTGGAGGAAGGTAGGTTGAGCCCTGCAGTTGTGTGAATAGCCCCTTTCTTTGTCTCAGTAGCTTCTTTGGATGCATCCTGAAATCAGTGCATGGCAACTAGTGGGACTAATCAGTTTAAGTCTGCATAATTCCTCCTACACCCCATTTTAAGACTACTATACACTGTTGCCTTGGGGCTGTAACACTATGCCCAGAGTCCACACACCCTGCTCTCTTTTCCCTTTGCTAACATCCATCCTGATAAAGAATTCTGGAGAACTTGAAAACTTGCTACTCGGGACTTTTTGTCATTTGAATTGGTCCTAATCCAGATATTGTCAGGTTGTGGTGTTTCAATGTCTTCTAATGGACCAACTGGAGCACCTCCAATTTTTATCACCATACATTGTTTTCACAAATATAAAAACACCTGGGCCTCATGGGCTCACTCATTCATGAGAATATCAACATTCCAAGAGTACCTAGAATGGTTACCTGAAAAGGTTGCCTGAAGAGCATGCCTTTCCCTATATGCCCCTGCTCAAATCCTCTTTGTAGAACCTGTTTTGAGTGCCCTCAGCAAATGAAGTAAATTGGGTGGCAACTAGGGAAAAGGTCTTTCAGATGTGGCACCCCATTTATTGAATGACATCCCCAGTGAAGTTCACCTGACACCAGGGGCAGAGTCACCATTGAGCGAACGGGTTCAAAAAACTCGGACCACTGCCCCTCAGGGGCCATGCCGCATGCCCCTGACATGCCACCTGCCTCTGACGTCAGACATGGGGCTGTGCTTTAGGTCCCAAACGGGGTCACACAGGCCCATTTGGCAGTTAAATCAGCCAGTGCTGCGTCTGCAGCATGGCTGGAGCAGCTCTCCCTGCCTTTTAAAGGCAGGGAGAGCCACTCCAGCTGCACTGCAAAGTCAGCACTGGCTGATTTAGCTTCCAAACGGGGCTGTGTGACCCCGTTTGGGACCTAAAGCACATCCCCTCATCTGATGTCAGACGCAGGGAGCGGGGCTAGTGGGGCTGCCGTGACAGGCTGTACCCGAGCCGCTGCTGGCCTCCCTCTGCACCTGCCTTCCACCATTATTATGCTCTTTCAAACACCAGGTGAAGGCTTTTTGGTTCTTGCAGGCTTTTAAAATGCTTTTAAATGCATACCTGCCAACATGTCCCCATTTTCCCATTCACTTGCATGGGAAAATGGGGACATGTTGGCAAGTATGTAAATGCTTTTAACATGTTTGAAACGCTTTTGTCTTTTTGAGGCGTGTGTGTGTATGTTTAATTGTATTATTTTACTGTTTTGTAAGCCACCCTGGGAACAATTTGTTATAGGGCAGACTTATAAATAAAATTATCATCATCATCATCATCATCATCACTACTACTACTACCACCACCACCACAACTACGAGAGACAGAAAGCTGAAACTTGGTGTATATATAGTCCAAAGGACTCCAATAACTGGACAAGATCGAAAACCAAACATGCTTATATTTAATATCCAATGCATATGTGATGTGACATCTCTTTCATAACTGTAGCCAGCACTCTGAAAGCAAACACAGCCACACTTCTGATGAAATAGAGGGGTTTAGGAGTTCCTCCTTCATATTATTTAACAGCTTTCAGATTGAGGTGAGGAGATATCCTGTGGCAGGCAGAAGTGTATCCATCCTTACAGAATGCAAGTATATTTACTAATATTTAATCATCTTATTTGTAGAAAGACATGTTGTATCAAAGCCGTACAGTCAAAATACAATTTGAGGACTAGCACAGACTAATTGTTAGGTGAATTTTTAATATGCCTTGCAGCTATAGGGAGTAGACTCTTTTCTTTCTGCAGTGCAGGTATTTTCTGTTAAGCATGTGTGAATTTAAAAGAAAATGGATAAAGACTTGGGTGATTTTAGAGAGCTATTTGCATACTCAACACAACTTTTTAAAAAAGAAAGATGCAAGTAATGTTCATGTATGAGAAAAAACTAGAAAGAAAAAGTAATGTTCATCTGAAACATTTCTGAGTCTTGCCAACACAGCATTTTAATTTCTCACAAGCAGAATCATATGTATCTTTACAACACACCCATCAAATTCAACTGTAGTAGAAAGACATATTACCAATAGGAAGATGAACTCTCAAATGAAGAAAATAAAGTTTGTCTGAATTTTCACAAGAGGTTAGTACTGCAGTTAGGATCTGAACTGATCAATATTACAAACAGTTGCTGTTACTGTAATTCTACCTTTCCCCTAAGGTTAATATGACTACAAAGGCTTTAAAATCAAGTTGTTACTCAAAATCAGTAGAATAATTAGACTGCAGTGGCCCTAGCTATACAAAGGATAGTTCAAGTCTTCTGTTCCTGATCCTTGCCAAATCAAAATGCAGCAATATGGGATCACTTAACATGTGTCAGACTTGCACCAGGAGATTTCCAAAGAGGCTTATTATACCTTTTGAGTACTGTTTTAAGAGCATCGTTATGTTCTTAGGGGCAGCTGCTTGTTAATAGCAGAAAAGGATCAGGTGTCAGCTCGTTGCTGTATTTTGAATGTGAAGTGATTTAGGCAGAGAAGAAAATTGTTTCCATTATAGCAAAATGTTGAAATGAACAGGGAATCCTGGAACTAAAGTAAATCAACAGATGACCTTCCACCTTTTGAGGGTCAAAGATCATAAACTATGGCTGATGTGAATTCAGAAGACTCCAAATGATGCCACAATATACTCAATAGGATGCAGAGTGCTTTTTCTCTGTCCCTGCATATGTAACTTATCTAGATGCGTGTGGGTCTTTGGACCCAAAGTAGAGACTGCTGGCAAATACATTCTCTCAAGTCACCACCTGGAAGTGTAAACTAGCACGCTCTGAGGCTGTTCTCACAAGCAGCCTAACCCAGGATAGGGATGCCCAGTCTGGGTAAGGCTGTGCATGAGAACCGCCGGGATTGGGCCTGATCCAGGTGGGCCAGCACCCCCTAGCCTGGCTTTTTAGTCTGGCTGCTAGCCAAGGTTAAGGGAGCGAGAGCTTCCTTAGCTCAGGCTACTTGCTCGTGTGTGAGCTGAGTTGCTTCCAGCCCAGCCACACACAGAAATGAGCACATAGAGCACCCATCTCTTGGGGAAATCCTCCAATGCGCATGTTGCACGGTACATTGTGGGATCTCCAGAGGCCAGGACGGTCCTGCTCTCTGTTTACTTACACTGCCAAGAGCAGAACAGAGATTCAGCCACACTGCTCCTGACAATGATGGTCATGTGGGTGTGCAGTTTGCGCTTCTCTGGGGCTGCAAGCAGTTGTCTGGGGGAAGGTATGTTGAAAGCAGCCTCACCCCCCACCTGCCCAGCCATGCAGTCATGTGAACAGCCCCTCTGTATTTTGTGGTACGGAGCCCTGTAAGAGATTAAAGAAAACACTAAGAGGCACTTCACACAATTGCTGTGAAGCACCTCAGTGTGGTCTGTGGGGAGAGCGGGATTAGCCTGCTCTCCCCACAGACAATCAGCGGTGGATCCCTGTGAGGCCAGATTGGCCACCCACACAACTGCTGGTTCCATCATGGAGCCGGTGGGGGCTCTAGGGATTGGGGGCTGCAAGGCCCCCGGAAGTCCCAGGATACCCTGTGTGAGTGCGCAGGGCATCCCGGAGAGACCCCCGAGACCAGGGGGTCTACTGGCTGGGGGTCTACTCATGTGTCACCGCACCTGCGGTGACACACGAGCAACAAAATAAGGTTAACCGAGTGCTTGCTCCATTAACCTCATTTAAGGGGAGGGTGTTTTAGGCAGGCTAGCCGTCTTGGGAGCACCAAGATCACCCGTGAGCCCGGTAGTTCCCACGATCCACAGAAAACGGGCTAAGCTCCCTTAGCCCGCTTTCTGTGGATCGTGGGAATAGCCTCTAAGGCTGTGATCCCATGTATATCTACTTTAGAGGAAGACCCATTGAACTCAATGAGCTTTACTTCAAACCAAAGATGGATCAGGCCAAGCTGTAAGACTTCAGGTTGGGTGTTATGATGGGTGCCAAGTCTAGTATTCAAACTGCGGGTGACTCCAAGGTATAAAAACCAAATGAAGCACACTGGTTCAAGAAACCTGGAGCAGTTCTAGTCCAAAATGTGTCCGGAGGCAACATTCCAGTTGCTCTTCTTTCCTGGGAAGGGCGACTCTGGTGAATCTCTAAAAGATTCATTGAGGCTATTCCCACAATCACTGGAAAGTGGGCTAAGGAGCTTAGCCCGCTTTCCAATGATCATGGGAACCACCGGGCTCATGGGAGAGCCTGTTGCTCCCAAGGTGGCTAGCCCATCTAAAACACCCTCACCTTAAACGAGGTTAATGGAGCCGGCACTCTGTTAACCTTGTTTCCCTGCTCGTGTGCCACTGCAGCGCATGGCGACACACGTGTAGACCCCTGACTGGGAGGCTACAAGCAGCCTCCTGGTCTCGGAGGTCCCCCCAGAATGCCCTGTGCACTCATGTGGGGCATCCTGGGACTTCCAGTGGCTAAGTGGCCCCCGATCCCTGCAGCTGGCAGTTGTGTGGGCGGCCGATCCGGCTGCCCAGGACTACATGTTTGATTGTCTGTGGGGAGGGCAGGCTAAACAGATTTTCTTTTTCACTGATCATGAAAAGAACGTCATTGTCTTTGTTTGCTGTGCTTGAGTAAAACACAATGGCTTCAATGGTTGAGAGCAACCTGTGTGTAGGTGGACTAAATGGACGTGCTGGCATGGTATCTCTCAGGTCGGAAGGACCTGGTAAACCAATCAGTAGTTTTAATGAGAGCACCTCTGAGTTCCTATTGCCCACTCAGCTCTTTTGTGATGGGAAGGGAGTTGCATTCGCAGTGTCTTACCTGACTCTCCTGCTGAGGTGATTAGCATTAGCTTGTTTGAAGCAACTGCAGAGGAGGGGAAGTGAGGGGTCATTCTTTGGACAGAAAGACCTTGAGAGAGGGCTAACTCAAAAGTTAACTCTGGAGTCTACTTAGATATTCCCTAATATAGGGAAAGGCGCAAGGCTAATCCCCTTTCAATTCGCTTGGCAGCTGGTTGGTTCTGGGGGCGACTGTCCCACTGCCTGCTAAGTAACTTGTCCCAATATGCCAACAACTGGGGAGCCCATGAGCCCGTGAGACTCCTGAGCGTGTTAAGAGTGAGAACCACAAGCCTGTGATCTCAGACATAAACAGAGAGGCTTCTGGGAGCCCTCAGAATAGCAGTACTAGCAACACCACTTCTAAATTAGCCCCTTGGTATACAGAAGATCAAAAGGGGCTGAAGCGGCAATGCAGGCTGTTCGAGCACTGGTGGAGAAAGATTTGCCTTGAATCCAATAGCTTACAGCACAGAGCACATATGAAGATCTATGCTCAGGCAATATGTGCAGCAAAGAAGCACGCATTGCACATGGAAGCTCATGCTCATGCAGCAGTCAGGTTAGTTTCTAGGGCCACCCGTAGAGACCATACACTCCTATTTTAAAAGAACTACACTGGATGCCAATTAGTTTCCAGGCAAAATACAAAGTGCTGGTTATTACTTATAAAGCCCTAAATGGCTTGGGTCCAGGGTATTTAAGAGAGCACCTTCTTCTTCATGAGCCCTGCCATCTATTAAGATCATTGGGGTAGGTCCAGTTCTGGTAGCCACTGGCTCATTTGGCGACCCAAAAATGAGCCTTCTCTAGGGTTGCCCCGAGGCTCTGGAACACACTTCCAAATGAGTCAGAATCTCCCCATCTCTGGTTGTTTTTAAATGACTTTTGAAAACACACCTGTTTCATCGGGCATTTCATTTATGAGGTTTTAAAGTTTTATCTATATATTTATTTCTCCTGGGTGTGCCATCAGAATGCATCCCGGCAGCCCAGCTGATTGGCTGGGCTGCAGAGGCACCTGATTGGCTGGCGCACCCAGGAGGAGAGAGAAGAATTGGCCGCTGGCGGCCCGGCCGCGGCGAAGCAGCGGCGGGCCTGGCCAAGGAGGTGATGAGGCGGTGGCAGGCCCCGATACTGGGGCAGAAGGTGGGGGTGGGGGAGAGGTGGCTGGCCTCCTTGGGTGACTGCAAAGACTGGCAAGTGGCGACAGCGGGCCCGGCAGGCCGCGGAAGCAGCACTTGGTGTGGCGGGCCTGGTGGCGGGCCAGGCTGCGGAGGCGCTGGGCCCGGCCACGGAGGCGGCTCTCGGCCAGGCGGCACCGGGATTGGCTGCCGAGGCCAGGAGCCGTGGGAGGCTGAGGTGGGAGGGAACCGGGCGGCAGGACTTTCCTGTTCACCACCCGGGAGGAGGAGCGGCGGCGGCCCGGTAAGTAGAGCTTTAAAAAATGCAGGGGGAGGAGAGTGTGGAGGAGGGGGAGGGCAAGAGGGAGGGGGGAGGTCAAGAGGGAGGGGGAGGGCAGGGGGAGGGCAGGGAGGAGGGAAGGGCAAGAGGGGAGTGGGGAGGGCAAGAGGGAGTGGGGCAGGGGGAGGGCAAGAGGGAGTGGGGCAGAGGGAGGGCAAGAGGGAGTGGGGCAGAGGGAGGGGAGGGCAAGAGGGCGTGGGGGAGAGGGGGCAGGAAAGAGGAGCAGGGGAAGGGGTGGGAGGGCAGGAGAGACTGGGGCAGGAGGGTGAGAGGGAGGGGAGGGTGAGAGAGAGGGGCGGGAAGGGGAGGGTGGGCAAGAGAGAGTGGGGTGGGAGGGAGGGGAAGAGGGGCAAGAGTGTGGGGCAGGAGGGAGAATGGAACAGCCAGCCCCAAAGAGCGCACAGATGCTCTGTGCGGGTTGGCTAGTTTATGATAATTTTAATCCATTTTATATTATTCTTATGTTTTAGTTGCTGTTTGTTTAAATTGTAAACTGCCCTGAGATTTTATATAAGGTGGGATATAAATGTAGTGCAGTTCAGTTTGGTATATAAATGTATTAAATAAATAAGTAATTATGTGCCAGAATCCAGCACAGTTTGGTCCAGCTCCTAAATGGGCTTCATTCAGTGCATCCGAAGCCATGGGCTCCATTATAGTTGGGAGTGTGGTTCAGTGGCTGCTCAGTTCCGTGGGGCAGCTTGCTCCTGAATTCTTCAGCAGAATGTATTGCAATGCATGATGTGCTGTGCACCTCATGTTCTCTTGGTGAAAGGCAATAGAAAGACCTTTGGCTAGTTTCCTTGCTCTCCCTTGATTAAGCATCCATTGTACTAGATTAGTCCTACATGTGTTTCTTTCAAAACCTGCAGGTACTTCTACCTCACTGACCAGTGACTGGCCATTGCTGATCCTGGCCCCCCTTGTATGAATAATCTGGGGCAGGTTTCAGACCTGGCATGAATAAGAGGTTCTCTGCTTTGCTCACACATTTTGTGACTCACCTGTGTGGGCCTTGTTCTTCTCCCCACTGTCTCTGTACCTTGCTGGTCTCCTTTAGCACCCCAGAGTTGCCTTTGCTCCATTCTTGCTTCTTTAGATAGATTTCCTGATTGATTTTGCTTGCAAAAACATAATGGAAATAATCTGATTTGTCCTTACCTGGAATTCCTGCTCATGTTGTATCTTTGATCCTGCCCTATTTGAAAGCAGAGAAATCTGGAGGTGCTTTAAATGGGCAGTTTCTTTTTCCTCTCTAAGTATTTAACAGCCACCATGCAATCTCCAGCCTCCTATCACATCCTGCAAAAACCTCAGCATCTCATTGAGCTGTTATTAATAGGGAGTTTGTCTGGTGTCAGAACACAGACATAAAACACATTAACATTATCACATAATCTTATTTAGTAAACACTTGGTGCTGCTTCGCCTTTGGTAATTGCATTTGGTAGATGCAATATTTATGAAAGGGGAAACGGAAGTGTCACAGCTCATCTCCATGGAGCAGTAAAAGTCCTTGAACAAAATTGCATTAGATGGGGCTTTACACTAGCCCAGGGAAGACACCATAGCTGTTGTCGCTGTGACTTGATAGTCATTCTAGCACAGCAAGGGTCCAAATGACTTCTCAGCTACAAGTTTCAATTCCCCAGAGCTCAAAGAGTCCACAATCCAAGATCAAGGTATCACAGAATGACTCTTTAATGAATCCTCCATATTAACATAACTACATTTGTGTTCAAAAACCTATCCAGTTTACCCTGATGTTTAAATGTAATACCATTGCTTGCATTTACACTGTTCCTGGGAACAGAAGAGACAAACCTGGGAGAGGAGTATGGATATTAATGTATTCCATACTGTTGCTAGTATACTTTTAAAATATACCTAAGTGACAAAGTACATCACTCTATATGTAAGTGACAACGTGCATGAAATACTAAAGTCAAATTTATCAGCTGGAGTTAAAACTGAATCGTTCAAATATACTATAAGTTAGTTCACATAGGAACATAGGAAAATCAGACCATTGCTCTATCTAGCTCAGTATTGTCTTCACAGACTGGCAGCAGCTTCTCCAAGGTTGCAGGCAGGAATCTCTCTCAGCCCTATCTTGGAGAAGCCAGGGAAGGAACTTGAAACCTTCTGCTCTTCCCAGAGTGGCTTCATCCCCTGAAGGGAATATTTTGCAGTGCTCACACATCAAGTCTCCCATTCATATGCAACCAGTGCAGACCCTGCTTAGCTATGGGGACAAGTCATGCTTGTTACCACAAGACCAACTCTCCTCTCTTAACAAGCTCTCCTCTCTCCACAAACATGGAGAGAGGAGAGGAGCTTATAGGCATTCTTGAGATAATTTATGAGAACACCCCATTTTTAAAATAAATACCTACACAAGGTGTTCTTGGCACCTCTTGTAAAAGAGGTCAGAGATGTTATTTGTCCAAAATGTTATGAAACAACATTAGCAAGGCAATCTGCTCATGTGACACAACTTCTCATCCATAATATCATATTTGACCAGTCATCCAAGGCAGCAGCTGGTTTGATTTTCAAACAGAGACTGGATGGCCATCTATCAGGCATATTGTAGCTCATTCCATCCTGTACTGAGCAAGGAATCGGACTAGAAGATCTCCAAGAACCCTTCCATCTCTAACATTCTAGGATTCTATGACTTGTGCCATTTGCTGACTAATCATTGCCATGACTGTATGGAAGGACTGGTGAGATGTATGTGCATGTGATTAGTTGTTCTTCCTGTTAACTCTGGTATCCAGAAGTTAATATTGGATTTAAGTTCACCCCTTTAGTGTGCTCTCATTGTTCTGTATGCTAATTAACCTCCATAAAAATTAAAAGATTCACCAGTGAGAGTTTATCATCCAGCTGTAAGCTTGCAATAATTAAAATGATCAGCTTTGATTTGCTTGGTAATTAGGAAAAGCTACCTTGACAGTAGTAGAAGCAATACCAACCTTTTCCCATCTGTGGCTTTTTCCTACATACATTTCTTGGCCTTTCCTTTGATCTCCTTGGTTGCTGTTTGGGAGCAAAGTTCTGTTGACAAAACAAGGGGTTGCCCGATCTGGGAAGCAAACAGAGGAGGTCATCTGTCTCCTCCTTGGATCCCCGTGGGCTGCGCAAAGACAAATAAACAAGGCAGCTAATAAGTCAACAGTAAGGCCTGCTGGAGGTGGGGGGGGGGCAGGAGGGCTCTCTCTTGAAGTTCAGGGCCCTGAAAGGTGTTCAGTTTCTGTTCAACCTAAATCCTGCGGAGTGCTTTCATAAGGGTAAGAAAGGGGGGAAAGGGTGGGAATTCTAAGTAGGGTTGCTATGGCTAACTTGTCCAGAAAAGAATGGCCTTGGCCTCTTTCAGTGCTTTTAAGGAGGAAAAATTGATTGATGTACAGAAATCAGCTTTGCCTAGTATGGAGTTATATTTTATTTACATGTATATCCCACTAGTAGTTGTAGTTCTTTGTAAACTGCTTTGAGAAGTTTTTTTATGAAGAGTGGTATATAAATATTGGTGTAGCAGTAGCGTATTCCTATGCATATAGGAATGTGAGCCCTTTGGGGACAGGGAGCCATCTTATTTGTTTGTTATCTCTCTTTGTAAACCGCCCTGAGCCATTTTTGGAAGGGCGGTATAGAAATCAAATTAAATAAATAAATACAACAACAACAACAACAACAACAACAATAATAATAATAATAATAATAATAATAATAATAATACTCGGAAGTAAGCCCCACTGGCTTCAATGGGTAAACAAGTTTGTAGACTCCTAAACAAGTTTGTAGACGCCTATAGCTTGTTGTCTCGCTTGTTAAAATTCCAGCTTTAACTTTGTGGGGAGGGAAGAGCGTAGAGTTGCTAATGCAGAACTTAAAGGGGGAAGAGAGACTTTGAAATAATTGCATGGATCTAGGTACTCCACTCCAACTCCAGTCACCGGAAAGCCAAAAACACATTCCCGAGTCACCGTTGAAAACGCCTTCAGCCTCAGGCACATGCTGTATGTAGATGTCTGGTTGGGAAGACAGAGCAGTAGGCACACACACACCCCGCCACTGGTGTAAAATGAAGCTGATGAGAAAAATGAGCTTTGCACATTCCCCAAATGTCTGCATTGTTCTGTTAAAATGCAGGAGTTTCATGTATGCGAGAAAACAGGGTCGGGGCAGAAAATGACCTATGTAATGTTTGGCTGTTGTCACTTTGTAATGTTTTGGCTGTTTGGCTGAGCCTGTTGTCTCAGACCAAAGTATTTGGCACTGACCACCCCCCGGAATAACTTCGTGGAGCATTGATTTGGCTTCCCAACGTGACCGTTTGTAGGCTGGCTGGGATGTGCACACGCCGGCCTGTAAAAACGATCCAGTTATCGCCGGAGCTGTCATCCTTCACGACCACCATGGCGCTTCTGTGTGATGTGTTTTCTTCCTTCACAAGGGAAGGCTTCTACTTTTAAAGATAGCTCAGGAGAGGACACACTCGCTCTCTCGCATCGTCCTCCTCAAAGATACAGCCAAATTCTGAACAACAATTTAAACACGATGTTAGGTAGGGATCCTACTTTATTTATTTTTGAGCGTGCATCTAAAAATGGAAAGTGTGAAAGCGCCCAAGCGGTATCTGAAAACACAGGTGTCATACAGGGACGCTGCTCAGAGGCAGGACTGGCTGCGGTTGTCTATTCAGTGCAAACAACCCATTTGCTCCCGCAAGGGAGGCCCTGCAGATCTTGTATTGGGAATGGGACGAAATAGAAAGGGGAAAGCAGGGCTCAGGTGTGTGTGTGGTGGGGGGGGGGGCAGATTGAAACAGCTCTTCTTGACGCCGCTTCCCATTCTGGGCAATTCAGTTGACGCGGCCAACCTGGTGAGCCTCCTCGGGATGAGTGTCTCGAAACATTTCGCTACCGCCCCTCGCTGGCCTGATCCCCCGTCCGTCTGAGCCGCAAATTCCAGGGAAGGAGTCACTGGGCGGCTTTTCCTGGAACATGCAGCCTAGACATGGCAATTTGACTTCTGATGCTTCGCATCGCCTACACGGGCTGAGGAGCCTTCGAGTCCGGTTGGCTGTCTCCACCCTGCCGCTTCGCAACTTGTTGCAAAACATCGGAGCGGGGAGGAGATTCCTCTTCCCACGGCCTCGAGAGAAATCACAGAGCAGAGCCGCTGAGTGCATGAGATTTTTTTCTCCTGTTCAACGGAGCTGATGATGGCCCTCTCACTGGAAAGGTGGAAACGGCTCTTCCCCACCCCACTCCCTCTCAAGCAATAGCATTTCTTGAAACAGAATGCCATGCCAGAATTGACTTTCTTTCTTTTAAAGAACAAAGGGGACCAAGGGTAGGGAGAGAGAGTTACCTTTTTATCTACAGTTGCATAGCGCGTAAAAACATCTTACTACTTCTGTACACTGAAATGTATATTGCGTGAGTCAGTGCACCAGTTTGGGGGGAAGCAGTAGGGGCCCTTTAATTCACAAGCCCCACCCTCATTTGCCCCAATTTTAGCCACATCATGCCCCCTCCCAACAGTTCTCCAAACACAGTTGCTAAGGGAGCTGACCGCATTTGTAATTCAACCACTGGTAAAGACAATAAGCTTGTGTTTATTTTTTCAGATATTTTATTAGAAGTAAAAGATGTCTGTGCATATTTGCAAAAATCGAAACCGTGAGCACAAGCGCTCTCTTTAAAACAAAGATTCTCAGCTTTGGGTCCCCAGCTGTGGTTGGACTACAACTCTCATCACCCCCTGGCACAGTGGCATTGTGGCTGGGAATTATGGGAGTTGTAGTCCAACCACAACTAGGGACCCAAGGTAGGGAACCCCTGTTTAAAGGACTAGCTTGTACTCACGGTTTAGATTTGTGTAAATATGCACAGACCTTTACTTCTAATAAAGTACCTAACAAATACATAAAAATAAAGTTTAGGAAGAGAAGATCTTTTAAAATACCGACGGTTGAAATCGCAACCTATTTAAAAGAAAACATGACCTTGCATCCCATGATCGCTCCGTTTATATAAATACAAAAAGCGATGGTGCCTTTTACTTCAAGTGACCAAATAATTTTCGCTCAGTTCTGCGCTCACAATCACTAAACGTTGCAACTCGCGCCCTACCTGCAAGTACGCCCTATTGAGCTCCTTGGGATTAACTTCTGAGAAAACGTAGATGACGGTATAAGAGAAACTGCTTCACTTCTCAGCATGCAGTGAAGGCTCTTAATAGGACAGGAAGCTAACCTGGGCTTCAATCCTATACACACTTAGCAAGTGTCACTGAACTCTATTGGATCTCCTTCTGAGTAAATATGCTCAACTACTTCCACGGGTGTTAAAGAGGAACAGCATCTGCTAAGCTTGCCAACACAACAGATACTTCGAAATAATTTCCAGTAACAAGAATGCAGCCCTAAACACACTGGCTAGAGAGAACGTCACACCCAACTCGGTTGGAACTGACTTCTAAGTAAATATGCACAGAAACAGGTGTGATTGCCAAAAAGGTGTCCTTTGATTTTAATAACAACACTCTAATCACTTACACGGAGATAAGCCCTCTTTCTTTCCATGGAACTTACTTCCGAGTAGGATAAAAGCCTCTAATTAGCTGCCTCCTGAGTACTCCGATGAGTTGCGGATCGGGCTGCAGATTAGACTATATTCATAAAACAGAGCTCTATCATCAATTTAAAAGTAGAACAAAACACCCAGCCCTCTGGCAAGATGGATTTCCTGCGGGTCTCCCATCCATCTCCCTTGTTCTGAATAATAATGAGGCCTTGCTAGCTATTCCTCACAGCAGCATATTCTGAAGAGGACACGGAATGGTAATAATATTCTAATTTTATTTTTAATTTGCCTCTGTGCTTGCGGCAGCCGAGAGCGTAACTTGGGGGCCGGGAAGTGCTGTGCAGAAACGTCTCTGCAAAACTTCTCAGCCGCAGAAGTAGCAGTAAGGAAGGGAAGGAAGCGTGTCTTCAATCAGCGATTGCCGGCCGTCCTTGTTTTAAATAGGAAACGGCCGCGATCGTGATAAATGGCTTAATATGCCTTCCACCGTGGCTGAAATGCGAAAGGGCAGCGGGCTTGAAGCCCAGCCGTTAGTTAATAGGCTTCTCCGGCCTTGTTTGGAACAGCGATCCGCGCGGCTGTTTCCTCTTTAAGTTGCTCAGCAGCTGCAGTCCACGGAATGGAGTTTTCCAGTTGGGCAGAAGCGGGGAAGATGACCCTTCCCTTCCCAAGCCCCTGAGACCTCCGTAATGGCCCCTTTTCGATCCTGACCATGTGTTGCTTTCTTGTCGGTTCCGGGACATAAGGGTACTGCACATTCATTCACGATCACTTCACTTGCAGTCCTGCTTACCGAGCCGTGTTTACCCGGAAGTCCCACTGATTTCCCCGAAATTGACTGCCAAGGAAGTGTGTATAGGATTGCAGCGTAAAGTTGTGCTTTACCTCTCTTTAACCACCCAGGGACCAGCGTAGAGTCGTTCAGCCCAATCCTATGCGTGTCTCCTCAAAGGCCAGTCATGTAAATAAATATGCATAAGGTAATGCTGAAGCCACAGACTGAGAAGAAAGGCAAAATAGCTACTGTGAAATCATTAATGGCACCAGCTTTATTTCTCATTACATTCATATATGGCCTCAACCAGCCATCTCTAGGTGGTGTACACATGATTTAAAACAAAAATGAAATTAAGTAATCTAAAAGCAAGAAATAAAACCAATCAAATGGAGCAATTATACATAACCAAATGCCTGGGTGAAGAGATTTGGTTGGTGTTAGGAACTCTCTAGTAGTTACACAGGACTAAGGGTTTCCTCCTATTGCACAACCTCACTACTTTTGATTATCAATGTTAATAATATTATATACACTGTTTTTCAACAGCAGCAGCAACAGCAGCTTATACAAAGCGGCTTACAAAGCAAAAAGGGATGAGAAAATGAATTAAAAACTGAATGAGTTGGTTATGAACGTAAGAACAGCCATGCTGGATCAGGCCCAAGGCTTATCTATTCCAACATCCTGTTTCACATAGTGGCCCACCAGATGCCTCTGGGAAGCCCACAGTTAAGGGCTGAGGGCATGCCCTCTCTCCCCTACTGTTGCTCCCCTGCAACTGGTATTTAGAGGCATCTTGCCTCTTAGACTGGAGGTGGCCTATAGCCCTCAGACTAGTAGCCACTGAAAGACTTGTACTCCATTAATTTATCTAAGCCCCTTTTAATGCCATCCAAGCAAGTGGCCATCACCACATCCTGTAGCAGAGAATTACATAGGTTAATTATGCATTGTGTGAAAAAGTACTTCCTTTTGTCAGTCCTGAATTTCTTGGCAATCAATTTCATGGGATGACCCCTGGTTCTAGTGTTAGGAAAGAAGGAGAAATTTCTCTCTCTTCACTGTCCCCTGTCCCTGAGAGGCTCACAACAGAAACACAAGGGAAATACCACTAGAGGGACACTCTGTCTGGATGAATGGGCACAGTTCTTTCCCTATCCCCCTGTTAAATATAAGAAAGCCACCACTTTAAAAGATGCCTTTCCCAGTTAGTAGTAGGGGTTAATTTGTTGGTCTGTAACTTCTTGCAGGCCAATGCATGAAGGGGGGCGGAATTTTGTGAAGAGGGGACTCTGTGCAATTGAAGTCACTGGAGGGAAAAGGTGCTGTGTTTCCAAGAATTAGCTACTTCTTACTTGGCCTGTTGACAAGGTTTATGTAACTTGAAAGCTTACTTTCTTCTCTACACAAAAACAATGTTGGTGTAGCTTCAGGAAATGATGTAACTGACCTGTAACTTCAGAAAATTATGTCAAAGTGACTCAGCAAGTCCAGTGTCTTTTCTTATTTCCAATGGCTTTCCAAATAAGGTTGGAAAGTGAACATAAGAACAGCCCTGCTGGATCTGGCCAAAGGCCCATTTAGTCCAGCATCCTGTTTCACACAGTGGCCCACTAGATGCCACTGGAAGCCTACAGCAGGAGTTGAGGGCATGCCCTCTCTCCTGCTGTTACTTCCCTGCAACTGGTACTCAGAGGCATCCTGCCTTTGAGGCTGGAGGTGGCCCTCCAACTAGCAGCTGTTGATAGACCTCTCCTCCATGAAGTTATCCAAGCCCCTCTTAAAGCCATCCAGGTTGTTGGCTTTCACCACAGAGATAAAGATTTCAATTTGCAGAGATAAAGATCTCAATTTGCTCTAACCTTTACTTGGAAATAAGTCAATCCCATGGCTATCAATGCGCAACTATTTCCAAGTGAATATTCATAGGATAATGGCAAAAACTGCACAAGAGAAAGGGTACAAATATTGGACTAATATATTCCCTATCCTCCCTAGTAAGAAAATACATACCAGGTGTACAGTACTGTGATGTGTGTGTGTTTTCAAATATCTGTTTCTCATATTCACACTTTACATTTTTATGTGGGAAACTGGTTATTGAACTGGCTTTGGATGACCACTACTATATACTTTGGAAGAATTAATTCTAAAGAAACCATCCTTGTAAAAAAAAATAAATTGTAAAAAATACCTCCAAGAAAGGAAGGCAAAATATTTAGAGCTGTTCAGCATCAAAAGAGCTGAGCATCTGGTTTTGGGCTCCTGAAATCCTGAAAGCTTATCCCTGAGTAATGCATTCCACCCATTGTCACAAGGCAGGATATGGGTTGACTAATCTGATCTATGAAATTTGAGTTCAGATCTCAGGATCAATTCACACGATATTTCAAGTGGGGATATAGGGTTGAGTGAGTATGGCTGTAGTCTCTTTGAAAGCATGGCAAAGTGCACTCTGCTCCAAATTTCCAGTTTTTCATGAGCTAGTATGTAAGGGTCTCTGTACAGATGTTTGTGGCTTCAGGATCAAGTCCAAAGCTGCAAGCAGGAACAAGAAATGAAGTCAATTCAGAATACAAAGGTGACAGCATAATCAGAGGCAAGCCAAGGTCTGAGAAGATTTAGGAGACTGAAATGTAATAGAGGTATGAGACTCAGGGAAGAGCTAAGACATAACAAACATCAGTGTTCAGGAACTGGGCAAAGTGATCTTCTGTTGTTCAGGCAAGAGGCTGCATGTTGCCTTGGACGTATGTGTACCCATTAGGGGTCAGCAACAGCCAATTGTTCACTTTGAAGTGGAGCCATGCAGTTGTAGTATTGTCACTTTGGGTCTCCAGCTATATTAGACCTGCAGGGTTGAACTGGAGAGGCAGAACAGGCAGCAACTTGTCAAAGCTTCATGTCCCAGTTCAGGACCAATGATACCTAGTTCAGGACTAATAATGCCACCCAGTCTACTTTCCAAAGTTTTGCAGCGGCTTGCAACAAATAGACCATGTGGTATGTAATAAAACAGAACCACATCTAGAGGAAAATTGGGATTCCAGGATGTGGCTGTGTGGGGCTTCAGTGGTTCAGAGGAGACAAAACTCAAATCACATTCACCTATGCTACTCTTTTAAAAAAAGTTATGTGGATGAGCTTGTCAAAGCCCATTAGTGGAGATCAAGTCAACTGACATCTTTCCATCTTGAAATGATCCTGTGAATGATTCCTCATTTTCTGGCAAAGATGAGAAAAATATCTGAAATGATAGCTCAGGTTTGGACCTGAATTACAGAGCTTTGCATTTTTATTCTTGGAAGAAAGAGATGTGTAGTTGTTACCCTACATTTGGGCCAACAAACAGCAAAGCTCACATCAGCACAAGAACAAAGAGGGGGATAGAGTAATTTAAGCAGGAAGTTAATATCAAGAGTCAGAGTAATCAATCTCTGTTTCTCTGAAACAGCATGAATGAGGCAAATAAAAGTTCGGCACCTGATGTAGGCCGGCAGCTGAAAGCTGGTTGGCTTTTTCTCCCTTTCTTCTCTTTCTGTGTCATTCTCTTCTGTGCCTCCATTCATCACACTGTCACTGTCCGTTCAGGCTTCCCCTTGTGCCTAACTTGTCTAGGAGCTGATGGCACAAATTTAATTTGTTACAGGCAAAGGAGGGGTGAGCGGAGCCTTGCCTGGGGCACTGTTGCCGTAAGCCGTGTCAACAGACGTATTGTTCCTTAATGGTGACTGGCTGGTGCCAGAGAGAGGTGGCACAGGCACCAAACTGATTAAATTAAACCGCCGTGCTTATTTTTCACACTGGAAGTAGGTGGCTTTGGTCAAAAGACAATAAGTTTGAAGGCAGATGCTCTTTGGAAGGGAAGTAGCTATTAATATTTATTAGAAGGCTCGTCAGCTAGAACTTTCTTAGCCTGTGATCATGAGCTGCTGCCTTGCTCTTCGGATATAAGTGGAGCTCTAGGACTTTACAAACACAGCTAAATTATTCTTGGCTCTTTAGCTAATGGCTTTGTGGTCCTTGATGGCCACTGAAATTGCCCTTTTGACATATTACACCATAACTCCATTCGGCTGTCCAGTAGCAACTTGCATTGGGGTTCCATTGAAACTAGCTATTTGCTAACTGGCAAAATTAGCATTACTTGCTGAGAGAATGTTGTGTGCCTGAATACACATGAAAAGCAAACATTTGTGCAAAGGAAGCTTCATAGATATAATTCAGTGTTTATCTACCAAACCTATCTATCATATATGGAGGACCAAGACACACAACCCAGGGAGGGGGTAATACTGATAGGTAGGGGCTTGATTCTCAATGGCTGAGGCCATCAGGGACAGGAAGCATGTTTAGCCGCCACCCTAAATGTGGCCCCCAGTGTACCCCAACTTTTATGTACTGCAAGTGAATTATTGCCACTTGCTCCTATGGGGAAGAGTAAAGTGCAGTATGTACTTGAACATACCATTGTGGTAGGAGCAAAACCTGCCTTCCATGCAATGTTTATTAGTCATGATGGCAATATGCTACCTCCATATTCTGAAACAGTACACCTCTGAATACCAGTTGCTTGCTTGAATACCAGGAACAATGGCAGGAGAAAGGGTATTCATATCCTGCTTCCAGGCTTCCCAGAAGCATCCAGTTGGCCAGTGAGGGGAATAGAATGTCGTAGGGGTGTGAAAGCCAGCTTGGCTCGAGCCAGGCTCAATAGGTTTGGAGTCAAACCGGACCTGCCTTGGCTGGTCCAAGTTTGGACAAAACTGGGCCTGGTTTGAGCTGAGCTGGCTTGGAACTCTGTTGGTAAATTGGAATTCGGTGAGGATTCTCCTTTACCAGTAAAGCGAGGGAGGGGGACTTTTCTAAAGGTAGGCCAGGTGGGAGGGCAGTCAAAAAGTACCTTAAAAGTGGCGCTTCTGCTGGCAGCTGTGGAGGCTGTGGGAGAGGGGGCAGGGGTGGCGGTGGCTCCCCCTCACCCCCATCGGCCTCACCCTGAGTAGCCCAGGCCTGGTTCAGGCCTCCGCCCAGGCGTGGAGGTCACTAAAACTGCCTACACACATACACAGAGGCCATTTACATGACCATACAAAGGGTGGATGGAACTGAACTGACTTTTCCAGTTTTGTGCACAGAATGCTGGACTAGATGGACTTTTGGACTAATCCAGCAGGGTGCTTTGTACGACATAGTGTGGTTCATCCTTTATTGACATCCCACAGATGGATGCAGTGTGTCTCCCTACACACACACCATCTGTCATGATGATGGGCATTTTGTTAGTTATGTATAAAAACCATCAGCTTGTAACCAATGGGAACCATGCTGGGAATGATCCAATAGATGTCAGAATGATTTCAATTAGGCTATTTTGGAATACATTGCTTTGGAAAAATCAAAGCACCTTGCCTGAGGTTTCCATATCTTCTCTTGTCTAGACACTGACCATGGTGAGGCTTGCTTAGCATTAGTTTTAGCTCTTAATGTGGTTTATTAGATCTTAAAATGCTGCACGAGTTACACTGGCTTCAATGGAGCATCCTCTGTAGAATAGTCTGAGAATTAAGAACAAGCCACCTTAACTTTTCCTGCCTCTCTAACACGGCTTCTTCATTCATACGAACATAGTATGAATGAATACTTTATTATGGTCTTTGACCCAACCACACAAATATCAACTTAGTATTTAATGCTGCCAGAACATTAGTCTTCTTCCTTCTCCATTACAGTCATACATGGTACATACTTGCAAGACTTGGGGATTGCTAGATTTCCTTTAAAAAAACCAACAAAGCAACAACAACAAAGGGCCTGAGTCCCCACCAGTCATGCCTCAGGTGCTGAATGGATCCAGAGCAAGGCCTCCTCAATTGACCTCAGCAGGCAAACAGTCTCATACAGTGTTGTTGATGTCACCAGACAACTGAGGAGTGCTGGCTATGTTTTTAGCTAAGGCAGAACTGCAAATGCTGGAAGCTGCCCGGAACAGTGCTCCATTAAGTTGCCTTGTGCTGCTTTGCAGGAGATAGAAGAAAATGGGGATTTTAAGATGGATGGCTCCAAGCATGGTTTAGAACAAGACCACTATGACACAGTCTAGCCTGCCTTCCAGATTTGCTTCAAGAATCCTCCACAGTCAGTTTTGTATTCAGATATGAGGAACAGAATATTCAGCTTGTCACTCAAATAGCAACTTCAGTTCAGATTCTCCAGAATGTTGAGTTAAAAATCTGTCCGTTGGAATTTATATTGTGAGACCTCGTCAAGGTTTATCTTTGAAATCAAAGCATGAAAACTCCTTTTGAGTCTACCCAAAGGAGACCTGACTGCATCCTTATTATATTATATGCTTTTACATGCCTCCTTTTCTGAGTCATGCCTTTGCTGCCACCCCTATGAGAAGTGGAAAGGTTTCACCACCACCACCACCACCACACCCTTACTGAAGCAGCATCATGAAAAGAATAAGGAATGTCCCTGGAGAACTGGCCTGACCCCAATGGAGCTGTAGCTCAATATTAGAACATATGCTTTGCATGCAGAAATCCCCAGGTTCAATCCCTGGCATCTCCAGGTAGGGTTTGGGACCGGTGGCAGTCAGGAGTGGGGGGATCCTGTCCAAATCCTGGAGAGGGGCAGCCAGTCCGTATAGACTGCACTGAGCTAAATGGATCTATGGTTGACTTAGTAGCAGATCATTTCATGTTTTGCATTAGCTCACCCCATTTCTTAGCCACATGGGAATAGAACTAAAAATTGCTTGACCTTTTCTATTGGGGACAAAATTTCCTAATGACCAATCATTTTATATATGAATTACATCCAGCCATATATTCAAGCTATTGCCCCATAAAGTCTTAATCATTTAGTAGCCTGCATAACTGCTTAACAATTTGTAACAATAATGGGGAAAAATTGTGTTTGGTCAAGTTCTTAAAATCTTGCATCCCCCCACCCCCTTTCTCTTGTGCACAGGGCTCTTTATACTCATTAAGAGCACCAGAGTGCTAAGTCATTATTGTAATAAGGATATCTGCTGAATAAAAAGAGCCATGCTTCAGGCCCCATAAATTACAACTGTCAGGGAGATTATTCGAGGGATCCACAGGGCTGGGAATAATTATTTACAGCATGCTTTATAGAGCAATTAAAAATTCCCCAAATGGTGTTAATAGCTTTTAATGTGCAGAAAATGCTGTCTGGCTTTCAAGTGAGTGTTTAGCAGAAATGTTGCTCTTTAAAGATTTCCTTAGCTTTTTTTTTTTTTTTTTTTAAGGAAAATGTTTACTTTATCCCCCTTCAATTTCTTTCCCTATATGCAAGTTAGAACTTTTAAAGTATATTATACATGCTGCTCCTGTTGTTTGTTAAAATGATAGTGCTACTATTGAACTCACATTCAGATGGCTTATTGCCATCAAATAAATGCTTCACTACTAAGATGGAAGTGAAGCAAACTGGAAGTCTAGTTGACATTGTACATGATGGATCATAAAACAGCAGGCTGGAAAAGCTCCTATATTTAATCACTTGCACAAAAGTTCAGGATCCATTTCATACAAAGGAGAGGAGAGCTGGTCTTGTGGTAGCAAGCATGACCTGTACCCTTAGCTAAGCAGGGTCCACCCTGGTAGCATATGAATGGGAGACTTGATGTGTGAGCACTGCAAGATATTCCCCTCAGGGGATGAAGCTGCTCTGGGAAGAGAATCTAGGTTCCAAGTTCCCTCCCTGGCTTCTCCATGATAGGGCTGAGAGAGATTCCTGCCTGCAACCTTGGAGAAGCCGCTACCAGTCTGTGAAGACAAGACAATACTGAGCTAGATAGACCAATGGTCTGACTCAGTATATGACAGCTTCTTATGTTCCTAACTTCGACCAGGGAACAGCTTGCCTTGTGCAATGATGGTTTTGAAACAGAGGCTGGGCATCCACCTGCCAGGAAAGCTGCAGCAGATTCCTACTCTGAGCACGACTAGAAGACTTCCAACTCTAAAACTGTCCCCTCCTAACTGAGAAAAGAGGCACCTTTTTAAAGTGGTGATTCTCTTTATTGAGCAGGGAAAGAGAAACTGGCCCTATCCACTCCCAGCACAGCATCCCTCCAGTCGCTGTTGCTGGTGTCTATCTTATGTTTCTTTTTTAGATTGTGAGGCCTTTGGGGACAGGGAGCCATTTTATTTATTTATTTATTTATTTATTTATATCTATGTAAACCACTTTGGGAACTTTTTGTTGAAAAGTGGTATATAAACATTCATCGAATTCATATTCGTTGTAAAATTATATGAATTTGTGGAAGACAACAATTATTTTAAGAACTCTTCTTTAGCCACTTAATACTAGAGTGGACACGAAAATTTCCATACATTTGAAATTTTGCAGATATCATACTTTGAATTAAAATGTTTCAGTTTCATAAATGTCTGAATTCCAGTTTTGAAATGCTGGCAACATTCCATTATTAGTAAAGTGTCTGTGACTGTGATCTAGCAATAAACGCCTGAGCCATCTATATGGAATACACCTTATGAGTACCTGAGGCTTGTATTGTGGTGCCATTCCAGGTAAAAGAATATTTCATATGCAGTCCATCATTATGTTGTCTGCTCAAAGAATGTGACCCACGCCATGGGCAAGAGAAAGGGGAGAAGATTGTTCAGCTGCTGTACTGAACAAGTAATGATCTCATAGGCCTAGTAATCCTATCTTAAGCTATAGATGTTGCTGTTATAAAAATTTATTCATTACATTTTTATACCGTCAAAAACAGGTGTCTCCTTGTGGCTTACAAAAAATAAAGCCACAGTTAAAGCCAAATAATTAAAACAGTTAAAAATCATTTAAAAACCGCAACAAGAAGACCAACCGACAGCTGGTCAAAGGCTTGATTAAATCTTAAGAGCTCTTTTAATGAGGCGATTCTCACGATCAGGGAGCCTAGCCTGATTTCGCCCACGCATGAGAACCACCAGGCTCGTAGTCGAGCCTGGTCTCACCAAAGCGGGTAACCCGCTTAACGTACACTCCTCTAAGCCCAGGTTAGCAGAGCGAGTGCTCTGCTACCCTGGGCTATTGGATTGTGTGTTGCTGCAGCGCGACTCCGCGCCACAGCAACTCATGAGTAGACCCCCAACTGGGAGGCTAAAAAGCAGCCGCCCGGCTCGAGGGTCTCTCCAGCATGCCCTGCGTGCTCACACAGGGCATTCTGGAACTTCCGGGGGCCACATGGCCCCCAATCCCTGCAATCCTCACCAACTCTGTATGGGCTAAGCCCACTCTCCCCACTTAACCCCGTCTGACAGTTCCCACTGATCGTGGGAACTGCCTCAAAATCTACCAGAAATGGAGAAGCTCTTACAACAACAGGGAGTTCATTCCAAAGTTTTGTGGCATCTATAGAAAAGGCCCAACCCTGAGTTCCCATCAGTCAAGCTGCCACCAGTCAAGCTGGTAGCAACTGCAAGCAGACCTCTCCAGAAGATCTTAATAAGTGGTGGAAATCCTGAAGAAGATGACAACACTTGCAAATACCCTGGGCCCAAGATGTCTAGGGCTTTGTAGGTAATCATCAGCACATTATATTTTGTCCAGAAACATATGGGCAGTCAGTGTAATGCTTTCAAAACAGGGTGATATGGACTTTGGGTTACCCCGGAGACTAACCTAGCTACTGCATTTTGTACCAACTGCAGTTTCCAGACTATGTAAAAAGGTAGCTACACATAGAGCACATTGCAGAAGTCAAGTGTGGAGGTGACCAGCACATGTTCCAGTGTTCTTAGGTCATTCTCCTCCAAAAATGGCCATAGCTGGCATATTAACATAAGCTGATAAAAAGCTTTGGGCGCTGCTTCCACTTGAAAAACCAGAAAGAGGCATGGGCCAAGAAGTACTCCCAGACTACGTACCTGTTCCTTCTGGAGGAATGTGATTCCTTCCAGAACAGGCTGCACTAACATATCTCCTGAATTATGATGCCCCGCAATAAGTATCTCCGTCTTGTTTAGATTCAGCCTCAATTTGTCTTCCCTCATCCAGCCCATTACTACATGCAGGTAGGCATTTAGGGAAGTTATACCATTCCCTGATGAAGATGACATGGAAAAATAGATTTGGGTGTCATCAGCATGATGTAGTGGTTAGAGTGCTGGACTAGGACTGGGGAGACCTGAGTTCAAATCCCCATTCAGCCATGATATTTGGTGGGTGACTCTGGGCCAGTCACTTCTCTCTCAGCCTAACTTACTTCACAAGGTTGTTGTGAGGAGAAACATAAGTATGTAGTATGCCGCTTTGGGCTCTTTGGAAGAAGAGCAGGATATAAAATGATGATGATGATGATGATGATGATAAGGGCCACAGAAATAACCATCAGCCAATTACAAAAAGCAACTTTACTGGGAACAGCCTATATTCTGCAATTATATCTATAATAATAACAGCAACAACACTGATAATAAAATTCAGCCATCCCAGGTCATTGGGAAGGACTTGATGTCTGGAAAAACAAACCAGTCAATAACACTGTGTAAAAACAAACCAGTCAATAACATTGTGTAAACAACAACAACAACAACAACAACAACAATCAGCTTACTGGTAACACCCCACACCAAATTTCCTGATGATCTATCTTGGATCTCCCGCAGCAGTTTATTGTAGATGTTAAAAAGCATAGGAGACAGCATGGAGCCTTGTGGAATACCGTACAAACCCACCCATTTAAAGGAGGAGCAGTCTCCAAGTGACACCATCTGGAATCTCCCCAAAAGACCTGGGAGTCCTCAGAAGAGAACAGAAACAAGATATCTAGGTGAAGTGCCCCAACCCCAAGGTGGTGAAAAGAAACAAGGAAGGAACTAAATATATTAAGATTAACTATACTCTTTCTAATACTCTTTCTAATATGTTTCTAACTATAAGAAACAAGGAACTATATTAATGATATTAAGAATGTCAACACCTTAAGAGTTTTGACAACACTCTGAAACTATTATGCTTTTTAAAATCTAAAACTTGTAACCACCAAGCATTAAGAACTTGTGCTAAAACAATGAACCTGTTATTTAAATGTCATCAAGGAATCTGAACATTTATTTCCTCTTCCACATCCCCAGAAGAGATTGTTGTTTGATGGTAGGATCAAACAGACAATATGGTCATTCACATGACCGTAACATGACCAATATGGTCAGTCACATGACCATTCACATGTGAATATGGTCATTCACATGACCCCATATGACTGCTGCTTGTCCACAGGTGCTTCTGCACGCGTGCCCACACAAGTGGCACAGCAATTCCCAGGCTGGGGGAAGGATGCCTGGCCTCTAGATATCCCACAGTGCACTGTGTGAGCAGCACAGTACAGTAGGGATACACTAGAGGCTGGGATACTCCTTCCCATGGCCTCTATGGTAGGATGGGCTGCTGGCAGTCTGTGCTGCTGCCACATGACCGGGGACTTAGGTAAGAGGGCATGCACCTTCTTACCTCAATAAAAGCCCAGAGGGGAAACCCGGGTTACCCAGCGGGGCAGTGCCGGGATCACAACCATTCCTGGCACTCCACATGAGCAGTCTTACCCTGGTAGGGCTGTGCAAGCCCAGGTAGAGCTGCTTGTGTATATGTGTATAACCCTGATGGTTACCTGCAAAATTTAGAAGTCATGCACCCAACAATAGATAAAGGGCAAACAAGAAAAGGAAAGGCACACCTTTGCACACTATTGAATGTAGTGCTTTCTTATACAGTAAAGCTGCAAGAACATGAGAGAACCTGGAACACTATGGGAAAGAGAACCCTGTAAATAAATGGAAGACAACCACACTGCAACCAAAAGCAAATTTTTACAGAGTGGCTACTGGGGAACATTACAAGATCACCTAAGTGGCATCTTTTGCACCAAAAAAGAACCCACACAAAAAGTTGGTGCAGCTTTAGGAAACAAGGCCTAATTCAGCCATTCTAAAACCCTCCTTGCAGATCCATCCTGTGGAAGCAGCCATCTCTGGTGTGTAAAGGCTGACCCTGAATGACTATTCTACCAGATACGGCTTTCTGGCAGATATTTGCATGAGAAATCCATTGGCTACCCTCTCCTGCCCCGGCTCATCCAAATTGCCACCACCAGGAAACAATGTTGTCCTAGGCCAGACATTGCTTCCTCCATGGAGCTGCATCAATAAGGACATTCCATCCTTACAGAAGATTTGATACTGTCTGAACCAGCCCCATGTTGAGTAATCAAGTGATGAGAAATCACATTACATACATGCATATATAAAGCCAATTACTCACAAATGAATGTGTAAACTTCTTCAGTTGAAGAGTGTTGCATTTAAATCAATATTGTTAATATAAAAGTGCAAGCGCCATCTGTGGTTTTGATGTGTGAAAGCTGTTACAGAAGTCATTACTCATTGCTGCAGTTAAGTAATGAAATGTATGTGTGAATTCATCCCGATTCATCCTGGGGCACCTTTTCTCTTTTGTTGCTGTTTGTGATCTGTTGCTGGAGAGGAGGAGTTCTCTGTGCCTTTCACATTAGAATTTGTTCTTTAGAATCTCTTTGTCCCCTTTGTTTCACCTGTCAATACATATATATGCTGGATGGATGATTGAAACAAATCGTAACATATTCAGATCCCCAAACTAAATCCACGTATATAACTCTTCCAAAACACAATTCTCCTCCAAAGGTCTTTATCAGATTAGGAACAATTCAGTATTGGTATTAGCAGAAATCCCTGCACTCCACTAAACCCAAATCTGAGGATTACTTTTCTTATAAATAGGAATTAAGAGGAAGAAACTTTCCATTTGGTAGGAAATCTATGAAGCACTACCTTAGGCTGGTGTGCCAACTGTAGCTCCTTCTGGAGGGTGATGGCCTGATCATAGTGATGCATGCCCTGATATCATCCTGGATGGATTACTGCGATGCATTGTATATGGTGCTAGCTTTGAAGACTGCTCAAAACCTTCCAGTAGTATAAAAACCAGTGGCTAGTAGGGATGTGCATGGAACTGGTTCGGAGGCCCTTTATGGGCCTCCGAACCGGTTCAAACGGCAGGTGATTCCACTGGTTTGAAGGTGGGGGGTGCTGCTTTAAGGATGGGGGAGGGTGTACTTACCCCTCCTGCTGCTCTTCCCCCACCGGTGATCCATTTTTAGTAAGTCCATGGGGCAGCAGCGTACCTCCCTGATGCCCATTTGCTCCCATTTACCTAGAAGTATCTGATGTGCCTGCGTGTGCGCAGCGGGGGCACACGCACAATGGGTGTGCAACGGCACATGCAGGCGCAGCAGATACTTCTGCGTATATCCAGTAAACGGGGGCAAACGGGGTAGCAGGGAGGTATGCTGCCACCCCATGGACTTACTAAAAATGGAGCACTGGTGGGGAAAGAGTTGAGGGAGGGGTAAGTGCACCCCTCCCCCACCTTAAAGCACCCCCCCCCCACCTTCGGGCTTCCCCTGCGCAGTTCCGTGCACATCCCTAGTGGCTAGGCCAGCCACAAAACCATATATCTTAAGTGTTTAAAGGTCTCCAAGTCCATTGACTTCCTCTGTGTTTCCAGACACAATTCAAAGTCCTGGTGCTAATTTTCATGTCATTGATGGCTTGGGACCTGAGTATCTTCAGGACTTTCTGTTCCTATATGTATCTGCCTGAAAGCTGAGATATCTGGGTGCCCCCATCTTCAGAACACACATATGACAAATATTTATATACCGCTTTTCAACAAAAGTTCCCAAAGCGGTTTAGACATACATACATACATACATACATAAAATGGCTCCTTATCCCCAAAGGGCTCACAATCTAAAAAAGAAACATAATATAGACACCAGCAACAGCCACTGAAAGAATGCTGTGCTGGGAATAGATAGAGCCAGTTACTCTCCCCCTACTAAATAAAGAGAATCATCACTTTTAAAAAGTGACTCTTTGCTCAGTTGGCAGGGGTGGCTACTTGGGATAGAACAGTTGATTGGATGGCTACCTGGGATAGAATCTTCTCTGTGGCAGAACTTCCTCATCAGGGATGTTCAGTCAGAGATGCACTTTTTAAATTTTGCAACCTGGACCCAAAGCCCTTTGGAGCCCCACCCACCCACGGCATAACACACACACGCACACACATAAACACACACCCCCAGTGACAAACACAGTATTAACACATGGGTTTTTGAGCCCACAGCAACTGAACTCACAAGAATGTAAGAATATAAAACCGGTATATTTATGTAAAGATGCATTAGCAGAAACATTTCAACACACAGCTTAACATATCCCCATCCCACATATTTCTCCCCCCCGCCCCCCCCCCCGGTCTCTAAAGCACCTGTCACCGGTCATAATCACGCTTGGCCACCTGGCGTTGTGCAGGCCAGTGGCAACCACACCACCCAGGACAGACTAAGGTGTATTTGGGGTCCTAAGGGGGTTTGGAGGCCCTGGATTTCAGCCCCAAAGCCCAGGGGTAAGAGCACCACTGTATTCGGTTAGCACCAGTCCTGTTAAGTTTTAGGCATCAGATCAAAACATGCTTTATTTCCTGAACAGTAACTGGTTCTTACTGCTGCTTTTGATGTGACAGTTGAATAGGGTTGCCATATTCCGGCTCTCCAAATCTGGCTGGCTAATTTGCATATTATGTAAATTGGCTTGCAAATAATTTGCATATGGAAATTAGCAGCTGCACCTTTCTAGTTGACTTGTATTTGCTCTGGATATCTACCAACGGAAGTTGGGGGAGATATCTTTGCCTGACCATTTTCCTTGACATATTAACAGCAGCAATAGAACAAAAAATGCACAGCTTCTAATTAAGGCTGCAATTCTGTACACACTTATTTGAGAGAAGATCTAATTGAAACCAACGTTGCTTACTTCTAAGTAGGCATGCATTGAATGTAAAGCCAAGAAAGTCCTTAAACTTTACAACACACAGCCTGGTAGGCAGGTAGTAATTGACATCAAAAGCAAGCTATCCTCTCAACTGCCTGATAGAGATCCCCTGTTGATAACAGACAAGGCAACATTCCTCAGGGGATTACTGTACTTGTGAAAGTGAAACCATCCCAGATAGCCTCCTGTGCTCTTCCTCACTTAATCCAAGTCCAGCGGTTGAGCAGAATAGTTACTGCATGTTTGCTCCATAATTCCACTTCTACAAGGGCTAGAGCTTAGTGTTTTGTTTTTTAAATGAAAGATGAAATCCAGGTGAACCTGGGTGAGCTAAGCATTCTAGGTAAGATGCTTAAAATCTGGGTGATACCCATAATTCCGGAGGGCATGACAACCCTAGATGTTGTTGGACTGTCAATTAGTTTCCAGGCACAATACAAAGTGCTGGTTTTATTACCTATAAAGCCCTGAATGGCTTGGACCCAGGGTTTTTAAGAGAGCACCTTCTTCTTCATGAACACTACCACCTATTAAGATCATTGGGGCGTAACTATAATAGGGCAAGGGGAGACAGTTGACTGGGGGCCCACTGCCTTGGGGGCCCACCCAGAGGCAAGTCACATGACTGACTCCCCCAGCTGCGCACCCGCCCGGGCTTCCTTCAGTTGTATTCATCCTCCGAAACTGATGTGAGTGTTAAGACCTGGAGCTACCAGAACAGCATGTCTTTCTCTAGTACCATTAAATGACTTGCATTGTCCACAATTGACAAACCCTTTTAAAAAATAATTTAGGATGATGTTCTATTGTGGCACATAGGAGATATATCTATATCTATATATAAATTTTACTATGCTTTTTGTTACCACTGTTCAGCCCCATTTAAGATTTATTTACTTCATGAGCTGAGCTTCAGTGTGTGTGTGGGGGGGGGGAGAGCGCATTTTAAAATCTTCTCTCTGGGCCCACCACAATCTTGCTATGCCCCTGCCCCTGTCATTGGGGCAGGTCTGGTTGCAATTACCACCAGCTTGTTTGATGGGGACTCAAAACCGGGCCTTTTCTAGGGTTGCCCCAGCATTCTGGAACACATTGCCAAATGAAATCAGAACCTCCCCATCTCTAGTTGTTATTAAATGACTTTTTAGAACACACCTATTTTATTAGGCTTTTAGCTTATGATGTTGTAAAATAGAGTTTTATTGATGGTGATTTTAATTTGTTTTCACAAGATTTTTAGGTTTTTGTTGTTTGGTTTAAATTGTAACCCGCCCTGAGTTTTTATATAGAGCAATATAAAAATCCAATAAATAAATATTTAAAATAAATAAATAAATAAACTCCTATTATTCCCAGATACATCTAGGGACCCAGGCAGCCACCATGACTAGGGATGATGGGAGTTGTAGTCCAACATCATCTAGGGAACCAAGGTTAGGAACCTCAAATACTAGAAGGCGTGCCTTTGAAGCTATTTATCAGTTTATTATTCAAACAAAAATCCTTGAACGCTGGCTATTGGTCTAATAAGAATTTCTTTTGAATACAACAACTGTCAGTCACATAACTTTTAAAGGATTCTCTTTCTACAGTTATATTAAATATTTGGTACATTATAAGTAAAGCTCTCTAATGGCAAAGCAGGGAAATGACTTGACTAGCAAGCCAGAGGTTGCCGGTTCGAATCCCCGCTGGTATGTTTCCCAGACTATAGAAAACACCTATATCGGGCAGCAGAGGCGTAACTAGGGAAAATAGCACCTAGGGCAAGCACTGAAATTGCGCCCCTGTCCAAACAGGAATAATGGGACTTGTAGTCAACAATATCTGGAAATCTCTGTTAAAAGGAACACTGTACCATCTAGACATGGTTGTTGATCAAAACCTGAAAACATGAGCCATCTCTGTAAAAGACTTAGAACAACAGTCAGGAGTTATGTGAGGATTCCAAGTGTCATTTTCTCTGTCTCATCTCATTCTTTTTTAAAAACACGACTTTGTCCTAGAGGATCACCTGCCCAAATAGCCACTAGCAAAATAGGGGAAGAAGAAGGTGGTGGTGGTGGTGGTGGGTCTATAAACCAGTGAATGATTCCTGCCAGCCTTTGTCTTATGATGACTGTTGGCTCATGATGGGGTATATGTGCATTCAACACACTAGTGCTTACTTTGGCACCAAGAGGGATACATTAGTTTGCCACACTAGACAGAGGAATTTGCAACAGGAGCAGAAAGCCAAGTTCTGCCAGGGCCAAAACCAGCCCCTGCCAGACTAAGAAATCATTGTAATTTGCCCCTTCCTGTCACAAGCAGTGTGCTGTTCTTTTATTATTGACTATAACTCTCAGATATCCCAGTCATGGATGGAAAATTCAGGGTCAATTTACAAGAGACACATTTTCTACATGGAAGTTTCTTCTGTGCAGGTGTTGTGCAGAAAACCATGTGTAGTGACCGCCAGGGGCATAGCAAGCTTGGAATGGGCCAAGATGAGATTTTAAAATGGGCCCCCAGCCCCTCAAAGTCCAGGGCCTCCACACACCCCAGGCCCCCAAGGATTTACATCTGATATTTCAAAATAAGTATGCTGCCTGGAAATACATTTCACTGAATACACACACACACTTCACTGTATATAGTGATATACATTGAGTACTATATATTTGTGCTACTTTTAATGCCTAGAACACAGTGTAGCAATGCTAATTATTAAAATGGCCCCCTCGCTGCAGATTAGCAAAGGAGACTTTCAACCATGCAGGGTGAGCCTATGTTTGTTTTTTCAGAATTCTGAACAAATTCAGTAAAGCTTGATTCTGGGAGGTTTTTCACACAAGGCTTTTAAAGCCCTTTAACACACATCTCCTCTGGAATGGAGGTGCTGCATTTACATGTTGGCCAGATGCACCTTGTAGTCCCTGCAAGTTATTGGAGAGCAGTTCACACACAAGAAAAATAAAATAAAATAAAATAAAATAAAATAAAATAAAAAAATAAAATAATAAAAGCACAACACATGCTTCACAGTTCTCACTCAGACCTTCTGGGTTGCAAAACAACTTGAACATAAGTGCATTTATGAATGAATGAATGAATGAAAATAAATAAATAAATAAAATATACTTGTTCCAGAAGTTTTTGTAATTTTCTGCCATGAAACAAGCCACTTATAGGCCTTTTTAGATAGTTTTTGTTTTTAAAGCCAGCAAATTTTTCAGTCTGTTTTAAATTAAATATTCAGAGACTTCTCAGTCTCCCCCCACCATATCAAAGCCATATGGCAAGCAGATCCCTATATATGGTGGTGGTGGGGGGTGCAACCACAAAAAGGAATCCACAGCCTACCTGGCAAAAGCTATGCTGGCTGGTCTGGGCAGAGGGTCTGCTGCAGAACTCTGCCTGCCTCCTCCTTCCTGGCTTGCTTGGCCTGCCGAGTTCAGGCTTCAGGGAGGCCTACTCGGAGGCCTCTCTGGAAGCCTCGCCCATCCACGATCAGCTGAGAGGCAGGGAGAGAAAGCTCTGAAGTTTGCAGGCCGCTCTCCTCCTAGGGCTCGTTGCCGATCCTAGGCTGGAGCTGGAGGCAAGTGGCTGAGGGGCCCTGGAGCTGGGCAGGTGGGCAGTGGGGTGGGGGTGGCAGGAACTGGCGTGGCGCCCCCTCCTCAGTGGCACCTTGGGCACGTGCCCTACCTGCCCCCCCCCCATTCCACCTATGTCAGGCAGCAGCAATATAGGAATATGCTGAAAGGCATCATCTCATTCTGCATGGGAGATGGCAATGATAAACCCCTCCTGTATTCGACCAAAGACAACCATACTCTGTGGTTGCCAGGAGTTGACACCGACTCGACGGCACATTTTACCTTACATTATAAGTAAGGCTTAGTTGTACATACAATATAATTTCAAAGGCGTCCAACATCAAAAGCCTTACGGTGTTTATCTAGATACAAAATACCTTTTTGGATGCCTTCTGTTCCTGACTGATGAAGTACAACAAAACATGGAATCTATAGCCCTATACAATGTCTTTTAATTCTGCTTTCTTATATTCTTATGCTTAGCTTGGTGGAATTTGTGCATTTATAGTTAATACTTTTATGTGCTTGTATTATCTTTTACATTTTACATTAAATATTTTATCAGTATTTTGTTTCTTATAGCACTTTCTGTGTTTGAGTTTCATATTAGTCCTTAAGCACTAGCCCTGTTTGCTCGATCTAATTTATTATTGTATTAGTTTTATGATTCAGTTTGGAATCGCATTGAGTTTTTAAAAGAACATTACTTTGGAGGCCCTTGAGCAGAGAGATGAGCCATAAATATTCATAAACAGGCAAGCAGTTACCCCTTCTTCCCATCTGGTGGTTAATGTATTTTAAAAGGTTAAATGAATCATGGACCTACAGTGAAAGTTACAATTCATGTTGCCTCATTGATTTCAATGACTGGATTACATATGTATTTATTCTCTGCCTTTGACATGAGTGAGGCTTAAAATGAAGCACTCATGTTTGGACAAGGCTGAAGATGAATGAGAAACTGGGAAATAGGAACCAACTTCAGCTTCATTGATGCCAGGGCATCCCTTTGTCCTCTGATGGGTGTATCATCTGTGATGGCCCACAAAGCTTATTGTGGTGTGCACAGCACCAGATTCTTTACACATATATTGGACATTACTAGACTGGGGACTGCTTGGCTGTGTGGTGCTCACATGCGTGTGCACACACGCTCACCGTCACACACATGAGCATTGGGCTGGACACAATGATGATGCATCACTTTGGGAAGGGGAGCATTCTTCTGGTTATGTGGGTGTTTGATTTGAAATAGCCACAAACTG